>NC_040101.1:48260866-48565803 GCF_003369695.1 Bos indicus x Bos taurus | reverse complement strand
ACCACAAGAGATATTTCCTTTGGGAAACTTCATAATACTTTCCTGTGAATTATACTCTTTATGGTTTTCAGTTTATAATATTACCAAATTGTAATAATGTCCTTTTTCAGTCCCAAAGCATAAGACTTTAGTTGTTGCTGGAACCCATGCATTGTCTAACTTTGTGTTTGCAGTCTTCCACAGTGACTTTGGAAGCATACATATAAGATCAATGCTGTCAGGTATCTAGAATCAAAACCCAACCCCTCTGCTCACTGGCCATCTAATACAGATAGATACATTACTCAAATCCTCTGAGGATAGCTGATTCAACTGTAAAATGGATATAGAATTACCACATCAACTATGTGAAAGGATTAGCTGATAAAACATATGCTGAGAATACTTTCTGACTCATAATAAATTATTTTTGAAGCAATATTTATAAGTATGCAATTTTAAACCAATAATACGAATCCACGTCCTCAGTTCAGTTCAGCTTAGTCGCTTAGTTGTATCCGACTCTTTGGGACCCCGTGAATAACAGCACGCCAGGCCTCCCTGTCCATCACCAACTCCTGGAGTTCACTCAAACTCACGTCCATTGAGTCGGTGGTGCCATTCAGCCATCTCATCCTCTGTCGTCCCCTTCTCCTCCTGCCCCCAATCCCTCCCAGCATCAGGGCCTTTTAAAATGAGTCAGCTCTTCGCATCAGGTGGCCAAAGTACTGGAGTTTCAGCTTCAACATCAGTCCTTCCAAATAAAACCCAGGACTGATCTCCTTTAGAATGGACTGCTTGGATCTCCTTGCAGTCCAAGGGGACTCTCAAGAGTCTTCTCCAACAGCACAGTTCAAAAGCATCAATTCTTTGGCACTCAGCTTTCTTCACAGTCCAACTCTCACATCCATACATGACTACTGGAAAAACCATAGCCTTGACTAGACGGACCTTTGTTGACAAAATGATGTCTCTAATTTTGAATATGCTATCTAGGTTGGTCATAGCTTTCCTCCCAAGGAGTAAACATCTTTTAATTTCACGGCTGCAACCATCTACAGTGGTTTTGGAGCCCAAAACAATAAAGTCTGACACTGTTTCCACTGTTTCCACATCTATTTCCCATGAAGTGATGGGACGGATGCCATGATCTTCGTTTTCTGAATGTTGAGCTTTAAGCCAACTTTTTCCCTCTCCACTTTCACTTTCATCAAGAGGCTTTTTAGTTCCTCTTCACTTTCTGCCATAAGGATGGTGTCATCTGCATATCTGAGGTTATTGATATTTCTCCCAGCAATCTTGATTCCAGCCAGCGTTTCTCATGATGTACTCTGCATATGAGTTAAATAAGCAGGGTGACAATATACAGCCTGGACGTGCTCCTTTTCCTATTTGGAACCAGTCTGTTGTTCCATGTCCACTTTTAACTGTTGCTTCCTGACCTGCATATAGGTTTCTCAAGAGGCAGGTCAGGTGGTCTGGTATTCCCATCTCTTTCAGTATTTTCCACAGTTTATTGTGATCCACACAGTCCAAGGTTTTGACATAGTCAATAAAGAAGAAATAGATGTTTTTCTGGAACTCTTGTTTTTTTGATGATCCAGTGGATGTTGGCAATTTGATCTCTGGTTCCTCTTCCTTTTCTAAATCCAGCATGAACATCAGGAAGTTCATGGTTCATGTATTGCTGAAGCCTGGCTTGAAGAATTTGAGTATTACCTGACTAGCATGTGAGATGAGTGCAATTGTGTGGTAGTTTGAGTATTCTTTGGCATTTCCTTTCTTTGGAATTGGGATGAAAACTGATCTTTTCCAGTCCTGTGGCCACTGGTGAGTTTTCCAAATTTGCTGGCATATTGAGTGCAGCACTTTCACAGCATCATCTTTCAGGATTTGAAACAGCTCCACTGGAATTCCATCACCTCCACTAGCTTTGTTCGTAGTGATGCTTTCTAAGGCGCACTTGACTTCACATTCCAGGATGTCTGGCTCTAGGTCAGTGATCACACCATCGTGATTATCTTGGTTGAAGATTTTTTATGTACAGTTCTTCTGTGTATTCTTGCCACCTCTTCTTAATATCTTCTGCTTCTGTTAGGTCCATACCATTTCTGTCTTTTATCGAGCCCATATTTGCATGAAATGTTCCCTTGGTATCTCGAATTTTCTTAAAGAGATCTCTAATCTTTCCCATTCTTTTATTTTCCTCTATTTCTTTGCATTGATTGATGAGGAAGGCTTTCTCATCTCATCTTGCTATTCTTTGAACTCTGCATTAAGATGCTTATATTTTTCCTTTTCTCCTTTGCTTTTCGCTTCTCTTCTTTTCACAGCTATTTGTAAGGCCTCCCCAGACAGCCATTTTGCCTTTCTGCATTTCTTTTCCATGGGAATGGTCTTGATCCCTGTCTCCTGTACAATGTCACGAACCTCAGTCCATAGTTCATCAGGCACTCTATCAGATCTAGCCCCTTAAATCTATTTCTCATTTCCACTGTATAATCATAAGGGATTTTATTTAGGTCATACCTGAATGGTCTAGTGGTTTTCCCTACACTCTTTGATTTAAGTCTGAATTTGACAATAAGGAGTTCATGATCTGAGCCACAGTCTGCTCCTGGTCTTGTTTTTGCTGACTGTATAGGGCTTCTCCATCTTTGGCTGCAAAGAATATAATCAATCTGATTGTGGTGTTGACCATCTGGTGTTGTCCATGTGTAGCGTCTTCTCTTAAGTTGTTGGAAAAGGATGCTTGCTATGACCAGTGTGTTCTCTTGGCAAAACTCTATTAGCCTTTGCCCTGCTTCATTCCGTATTCCAAGGCTAAATTTGCCTGTTACGCCAGGTGTTTCTTGACTTCCTACTTTTGCATTCCAGTCCCCCATAATGAAAAGGACATCTTTTTGGGGTGTTCATTCTAAAAGGTCTTGTAGGTCTTCATAGAACCATTCATCTTCAGCTTCTTCAGCATTACTGTTTGGGGTATAGACTTGGATTACTGTGATATTGAATGGTTTGCCTTGGAAATGAACAGAGATGATTCTGTCATTTTTGAGATTGCATCCATGTCCTAAGATAATTTAAATGCCAGAATTATTGTCTCATGAAGTCACTTTGTATCAAAATCAACTGAAAAATTAGCCCTATAATCATTCCTTGTATTACTAAGTCACAGCATAAAGAAAGGATCTATTCTTGAATTAACATGTATATTTATTTATACAATTAATAATAAGATCTTTCATTCAGATTTATATATGAATCTCAGGTGTACTGCTTAGCAGCTGTGTGTTCTTGTATAGGTGGCTTAATCTCCCTGTAACTCAGTTTCCTCATCTGTGTTTCAGTTTTATTAGCATCAAATATAAATGTACATATCTCAGAGTAATAAGGTTAATTTTATGGGATATAATACACAAAAAATGCTTAGCACACTTTCTGGCAGTCAGCACACATAGCAGTACTCAGGAAATTTTAGTTCTCTTTACATGATTAATATATAAATCCCTAAACTGTAGTCTCTAAAAATGCTTGTCTTTGTACTTCTCATTGCATTTTGTACTATATCATGAATATATTGGGCATTTGTACATATTTCTTAACTACTTTTCCCCTCCCCACTCCAATGAACAGAGTATCATGTTGGAAAACAGCTGAATGCTTGTTTTTGTTTTACTGAATTTATATAGTGCTAAGTTGATATTTCCTCACTTTCCAAATGCTAGCACTCATCTGCTGCCTTTATGTTCTTTGGGATTCTATCCAAGACCCTGTCCTCCACACATGCCCAGCAACACTCTCCCAAACCTAGTCCTAGTCACAGCCTGTACCTTTGGAAAAAACTTTCTGAAATATACCTCTAATTCACTCTACAAATATTTCCCTTCTACTGAAACTCTGACCTCAGCTAACTTAATGGAACAATATAGGATCTGAAGTTAGTTCATATTAAAGTAATGACAAGATTGCTTTGTCATTACTTTAATATGAACTAACTTCAGATCCTATATTGTTCCATTAAGTGATTGCTTTGAATTCTTTGTGGTGGATCTTTTTAAAGTATAAAGCTTTTCTCTATAACAAATAAAATTATATTGTGGAATTTAAAACAGTATGACTAATTAACTACTGATCCTTTTCTAAAAGTAATAATATATAAATTGTTTGGGTGTACAAGAAAGGCATGGAGAAGGGCAGGGCCACCTGCTCCAGTATTCTTGCCTGAAGAATCTCGTTGATAGGGGTGCCTGTCGACAGAGCTATGGGCCATAAGGTCACAAAGAATTGAACATGACTGAAACAACTGACCACTGCACAGTACATAAGAAAGGCAATTGTCATATCTTTTTTTTTTTCTTAATATATATTCCCTTTGAACTTCTGGAATTTAGTATTTTTAATAATAACAGCTGGGAGATTTAAGGCTATAATAACATATTCCTATTTCTAATTTCATTTTCTATTCATAACTCAAAGTAACTTGGTAACGTATACTGTGAGTTTTCTCCATGTGTCAGACAGTTTAAAAATATGTTTGGAACAAATCAAAGATATATTTTATTAATAAGTAACTGAGTTGACTTGTGGGCAATAGATCTAATTTTTTTCTTCTTTCATTCAGTGATATTTTTGAATATTCATAGAATATATCAAATTAGAAAATGAAAACACTATTTTTTAATAGCTTGTTGTTATTGCTTTGTTTCTTCAATTTGCCTCTTAGTTTTTAAGGTAAGTTTAATATGTAGATGGTACAATGTTTGCAAGTCAACTTCTAGAAACAAATTGATTGAGGTTAAAAGCCAGAGTCAAGATACTTGGCTTCCTTTGCATCACTTTTGTCCCTTGTAAAACTGGAATTAAATGGTGAAAAAAACATGGTGTACTTTTTTTAGGGTTGTCATGCTGGCATATAGTTTATAACACAGCTTGAAACTTTGCTGTGCCAAATAATATTAGCTATCATCAATAGGATCATTATTTTCCCCCAAACCTAAGTCATTTGCTGGCAATCAGATTATTCATCATTTCCTTCCAGGTAAAAATAAATATTTAAAACTTGAGAACAAATTTTAAACATTTAGTTTTCAGACCTAATATAAAAAGTCTAAGGGACAGAGGTGGTAACTGAATACAGATAGGCATAGAAAACATGAATGTTCTAAATGTGTGAGAACCTGGAACATAATGGGATATAATATTAGTGCTTTAATTGTGGAATAAAGGTGAAAATTATACTTATTATGCAATAAAATAAAACCACTTAGGTATTCTTACTTTGAGAATCCCATGAACAGTGTGGACAGACTAAAAGATATCATAATGGAAGATGAGCCCCTCAAGTCAGAATGTGTCCAATATGCTTCTGGGGAGGACTGAAGAAATAGCTCCAGAGAGAATGAAGAGGTTGAGCCAAAGTGAAAATGATGCCCAGTATGGATGTGCCTGGTGCTAAACAAAGTCCCATGCTATAAAGAACAATACTACATAGGAACCTGGAATGTTAGGTCCATGAATCAAAGTAAATTGAATGTGATCAAACAGGAAATTGCAAGAGTGAACATGGACTTTTTAAGAATCAGTGAACTAAAATGGACTGTAATGGGTGAATTTAATTCAGATGCTCATTATATCTACTACTGTGGGCAAGAATCCCTTAGAAGAAATGAAGTACCCATTATACTTAACAAAGAGCCCAAAATGCAGTACTTGGGGACAGCCTCAAAAATGACAGAATGATCCCAGTTTGTTTCCATGGCAAACCATTCAGTATTACAGTAATCCAAGTTTATGTCCCAACCACTGATGCTGAAGAAGCTGAAGTTGAATGGTTCTATGAAGACCTACAGCACATCTTAAACAGGTACTCTGAACGTGTTTATATAGACTCCTTACAGGTTATCTGAATATAAGGAAATGTGCATTTAATAATGTTTAAGCTGTACTGTAGCATTGTACTACTGCTTTCAGAAACACATAGTTCAACTAGATGCTGTGGCAGTAATTCATGTTCACAGGAAAACTGGTGCATAGGTTTTGACAAGTTTGAGGGAGGAAAGGAAATAAAATTTTTATTTTGTACTGTAAGTCACTTCTTCTAAATTGTATTTCTTAAAAATCAGCTCCCAAGGTACCATAGTTTTAGCAGGCCTCTACATGAGCCTTAGTTGTCTGTTCTTTTAACTTTATTAATTATTTTATTCCTTCCTCCTTTCTATTGTGTCTTATATCACCACATTTTGAATCTCCCTGCCTCTTCTTTTAATCTCTCCTTTTAATACCCTGATGCAGCCACAGAGTGTGTTTATATATGTTTTATTCAAGTTCGCAAGGCAGTAAGAGTTCCAGCTGAGTTCATGTAGTATCTGATATAACAAGGTTAAAATTAAAGAAAGAGCTCAACTATATTCCTTTTAGTGAAGGACAACAGAGATGGATTTTACTATTTCCTTGTAAAATACTGCACATAATAATAGCAATTATTAGGATCCAATCCCAAAAGATCCCCCCCCGCAAAAAAAAAAAAAAAATCCTAAAGAAAGGTAATGCCAAAGAATGCTCAAACTACCGCACAATTGCGCTCATCTCACACGCTAGTCAAGTAATGCTCAAAATTATCCAAGCCAGGCTTCAGCAATACATGAACCATGAACTTTCAGATGCTCAAGCTGGTTTTAGAAAAGGCAGAGGAACCAGAGACCAAATTGCCAACATCCATTGGATCATCGAAAAAGCAAGACAGTTCCAGAAAAACATCTATTTCTGCTTTATTAACTATGCCAAAGCCTTGACTGTGTGGATCACAATAAACTGTGGAAAATTCTGAAAGAGATGGGAATACCAGACCACCTGACCTGCCTCTTGAGAAATCTGTATGCAGATCAGGAGGCATAAGTTAGAACTGGACATGGGACAACAGACTTATTCCAAACAGGAAAAGGAGTATATCAAGGCTGTATATTATCACCTTGCTTATTTAACACATATGCAGAGTACATCATGAGAAACGCTGGGCTGGATGAAGCACAAGCTGGAATCAAGATTGCTGGGAGAAATATCAATAACCTCAGATATGCAGATGACACCTCCCTTATGGCAAAAAAGTTAAGAGGAACTAAAAAGTCTCTTGATGAAAATAAAAGTGGAGAGTGAAAAAGTTGGCTTAAAGCTCAACACTCAGAAAACTAAGATCATGGCATCTGGTCCCATCACTTCATGACAAATAGATAGGGAAAGAGTGGAAACAGTGGCTGACTTTATTTTTCTGGGCTCCAAAATCACTGTAGATGGTGATTGCAGTCATGACATTTAGTTCAGTTCAGTTCAGTCGCTCAGTCGTGTCCGACTCTTTGATCCCATGAATCACAGCACGCCAGGCCTCCCTGTCCATCACCAACTCCCGGAGTTCACTCAGACTCACGCCCATCGAGTCACTGATGCCATCCAGCCATCTCATCCTCTGTCGTCCCCTTGTTCTCCTGTCCCTAATCCCTCCCAATGTCAGAGACTTTTCCAATAAGTCATTTCTTCGCATGAGGTGGCCAAAGTACTGGAGTTTCAGCTTTAGCATCCTTCCTTCCAAAGAAATCCCAGGGCTGATCTCCTTCAGAATGGACTGGTTGGAACTCCTTGCAGTCCAAGGGACTCTCAAGAGTCTTCTCCAACACCACAGTTCAAAAGCGTCAATTCTTTGGCGCTCAGCTTTCTTCATAGTCCAATTCTCACATCCATGCATGACCACTAGAAAAACCATAGCCTTGACTAGATGGACGTTTGTTGGCAAAGTAATGTCTCTGCTTTTGAATATGCTATCTAGATTGGTCATAACTTTTCTTCCAAGGAGTGTCTTTTAATTTCATGGTTGCAGTCACCATCTGCCGTGATTTTGGAGCCCCAAAGAATAAAGTCTGACACTGTTTCCACTGTTTTCCCTTCTATTTCACATGAAGTTTTGGGACCAGATGCCATGATCTTCGTTTTCTGAATGTTGAGTTTTAAGCCCACTTTTTCAATCACCTCTTTCACCTTCATCAAGAGGAGTTTTCGTTCCTCTTCACTTTCTGCCATAAGGGTGGTGTCCTCTGCATATCTGAGGTTATTGATATTTCTCCCAGCAATCTTGATTCCAGCTTCTGCTTCTTCCAGCCCAGCATTTCTCATGATGTACTCTGCATATAAGTTAAATAACCAGGGTGACAATATACAGCCTGGACGTACTCCTTTTCCTATTTGGAACCAGTCTGTTGTTTGGAACCAGTCTGTTTTCCGTGTCCAGTTCTAACTATTGCTTCCTGACCTGCCTACAAATTTCTCAAGAGGCAGGTCAGGTGATCTGGTATTCCCATCTCTTTCAGAATTTTCCACAGTTTATTGTGATCCACACAGCCAAAGGCTTTGGCATAGTCAATAACGCAGAAATAGATGTTTTTCTGGAACTCTCTTGCTTTTTCAATGATCCATCAGATGTTGGCAATTTGGTCTCTGGTTCCTCTGCCTTTTCTAAAACCAGCTTGAACAACTGGAAGTTCACGTATTGCTGAAGCCTGGCTTTGAGAATTTTGAGCATTATTTTACTAGCGTGTGAGATGAGTGCAATTGTGCAGTAGTTTAAGCATTCTTTGGCATTGCCTTTCTTTGGGATTGGAATGAAAACTGACCTTTTCCAGTCCTGTGGCCACTGCTGAGTTTTCTAAATTTGCTGGCATATTGAGTGCAGCACTTTCACAGCATCATCTTTCATGATTTGAAATAGCTTAACTGGAATTCCATCACCTCCACTAGCTTTGTTCGTAGTGATGCTTTGACACTTTAACTCTTTCGAAGGAAAGCTATGACCAACCTCGACAGCATATTAAAAAGCAGAGATATTACTTTGCCAGCAAAGGTCCATCTAGTCAAGGCTATGGTTTTTCCAGTGGTCGGGTATGGATGTGACAGTTGGACTATAAAGAACGCTGAGTGGTGATGAATTCATGCTTTTGAACTGTGGTATTGGAGAAGACTCTTTAGAGTCCCTTGGACTGCAAGGAGATACAATGAGTCCATCCTACAGGAGATCAGTCCTGGGTGTTCATTGGAAGGACTGATGCTGAAGCTGAAATTCCAATACTTTGGCCACCTGATGCATAGAACTGACTCATTTGAAAAGACCCTGATGCTGGGAAAGATTGGGGGCAGGAGGAGAAGGGGACGACAGAGGATGAGATGGTTGGATGGCATCACTGACTCGATGGACATGGGTTTGGGTGGACTCCAGGTGTTGGTGATGGACAGGGAGGCCTGGCGTGCTGCAGTTCATGCGGTTGCAAAGAGTTGGACGTGACTGCGTGACTGAACTGAACTGAACTAAATAATAGCTAACAGTGAACCATGTCGGATTCGTGATCTCTGAAGAAGATTTAGTTTAGGGACCAGGAACAAGGTTTGATAACTCAAGAGATTTTGTGTAGCAGAGTTTTGTTAAAGTGAAAAAGGGACAGAGAAAGCTTCTGACATAGACATCCGAAGGGGAATGGAGAGTGCCCCCCTCACTAGTCTTTAGCAAGGGAGCTATATACTTTTTAAATTAGTTATTACAATAAATCAAAAGAATGTCTCAACATTGTAAAAATTTTACCAGACCCATTCCCGCAATTTATATTTTAAGATAACAGGATTAAACCTGATCAATTAACAGACTCATTCCAGTAATATAAATTCTAAAATGTCAGGATTCAGTAGAGTTCAGTTCAGTCATTCAGTGCAATCCAACTCTTTGCGACCCCATGGACTGCAGCACGCCAGGCCTCCCTGTCTATCACCAACTCCCAGAATTTACTCAAACTAGTGTCTATTGAGTTGGTGATGTCATCTAACCATTTCATCTTCTGTTGTCCCCTTCTTCTTCCACTTTCAATCTTTCTCTGCATCAGGGTCTTTTCCAATGAGTCAGTTCATTGTATCCGGTGGCCAAAGTACTGGAATTTCAGCTTCAGGATCAGTCCTTCCAATTAATACTCAGGACTGATTTCCTTTATGATGGAATGGTTGGATCTCCTTGCAGTTCAAGGACTCTCAAGAGTCTTCTCCAACACCACAGTTCAAAAACATCAGTTCTTTGGTGCTCAGCTTTCTTTATAGTCCAACTCTCACATCCATATAGGACTACTGGAAAAACCATAGCTTTGACTATATGAAACTTTGTTGGCAATGTAAGCCCTCTGCTTTGAATATGCTATCTAGGTTGGTCATAACTTTTCTTCCAAGGAGCAAGTGTCTTTTAATTTCATGTCTGCAGTCACCATCTACAGTGACTTTGGAACCTCTCAAAATAAAGTCTGTCACTGTTTCCTCTGTTTCCCCATCAATTTGCCATGAAGTGATAGGACCAGATGCCATGATCTTGGTGTTCTCAATGTGGAGCTTTAAGCCAACTTTTTCACTCTCCTCTTTCACTTTTGTCAAGAGGACCTGTAGTTCTTCTTCACCTTCTGCCAAAAGGGTGGCGTTATCTACATATCTGAGATTATTGATATTTTTCCCGGCAATCTTGATCCAGCTTGTGCTTCCTCCAGTCCAGCGTTTCTTTTGATGTACTCTGCATGTAAGTTAAAGAAGCAGAGTGATAATATACAAACGTGATATCCTCTTTCTCTATTTGGAACTGGTCTGTTGTTCCATGTCCACTTCTAACTGTTGCTTCCTGACCTGCTTACAGATTTCTCAAGAGGCAGGTCAGGTGGTCTGGCATTCCCATCACTTTAAGAATTTTCCACAGTTTCTTGTGATCCACACAGTTAAAGGCTTTGCATATTCAATAAAGCAGAAATAGATGTTTTTCTGGAATCCTCTTGATTTTGTGATGATCCAATGGATGTTAGCAATTTGATCTCCTCTGCCTTTTCTAAAACCAGCTTGAACATCTGGAAGTTCATGGTTCATGCACTGTTGAAGCCTGGCTTGGAGAATTTTGAGCATTATTTTACTAGCATGTGAGATGAGCGCATTTGTGCAGTAGTTTGAGCATTCTTTGGCATTGCCTTTCTTTGGGATTGGAATGAAAACTGATTTTTTGCAGTCTTGTGGCCACTGCTGAGTTTTCCAAATTTACTGGCATATTGAGTGCAGCACTTTAACAACATCATATTTTAAGATTTGAAATAGCTCCACTGGAATTCCATAACCTCCACTAGCTTTGTTCTTCGTGATGCTTTCTAAGGCCCACTTGACTTCACATTCCAGCATGTCTGGCTCTAGGTGAGTGAATCTACCATCCTGGTTACCTGACCCACTCCCATAATATACATTCAAAGATATTAGAATTAGTCAGAAGATTTTCAAGAAGGAGAAACTGTCCTTATGCAGGATACATTGTTGTTATATAATCCTTAGCACAGAATTTGGAGAAGGCAATGGCACCCCACTCCAGTACTCTTGCCTGGAACATCACATGGACAGAGGAGCCTGGTGGGCTGCAATCCATGGGGTCGCTAAGAGTCGGACACTACTGAGCAACTGAACTGAACTGAACTGAACCCTTCCCAACATAAAGGAGCTTTTAAATTTAAATGCCCATAGCCTGGTGTTAAACATGTAGATCCACCCCATAATTGTGGGATTTTTCCTTTTAATAGATTTTTCCTTTTAATTTTTTTTTTTTTTTTAAATTGAGACTTAGCTCATCACTCTGAGTGAGTTTGAATGACCCTAAGATAAAACTTAAATCTATGGCCAGCATCAGACCAGGTATTATTAATTGGCCAGGTGAGAGGATCCCATCTAGTAATATCATGAAGATAGAACAGGAGTGAACACTCTTCTAAAATAAGTTTCCTAGGGGGTATCCAATCAGAGCCCTAGAGAACAGAAATCCACCAAGGTTACCCAAAAGTACTAGACACAGGTAATCGGCCATAACTAAACAATTGGATTGAGTTTTAAACTAGCATAGAATTGTGTCTATGATAGAAAACATTTGATTGATAGGCATGCTATGCTATGCTAAGTCACTTCAGTCGTGTCTGACTCTGTGCAACACCATAGACGGCAGCCCACCAGGCTCCCTGGTCCCTGGGATTCTCCAGGCAAGAACACTGGAGTGGGTTGCCATTTCCTTCTCCAGTCCGTGAAAGTGAAGTCGCTCAGTCGTGTCCGAATCCTAGAGACCCCATGGACTGCAGCCTACCCGGCTCCTCAGTCCATGGGATTTTCCAGGCAAGAGTACTGGAGTGGGGTGCCATTGCCTTCTCCGACTGATAGGCATAGGTCCATGGAATCAAGAACATAAATGATCATACAAATCAAATCAGCATCTTCGGCAAGATGTCTACTTCTTCTTTTTTTTGTTTGTTTAATTTTATTTATTTTTTAAATTTACAATATTGTATTGGTTTTGCCATATATTTGTCATCTTCTTCTCATCCTGGTGTAGTTTCCTGTGTTTGAGCATTGTTTTAAGATGAGTTTTAGGTCAGTAGGCCTCTCTATAGACCAGTCCAGCTTAGGGGCCTTTGGAAGTGTGAGTTAATCCAAGAGTCAATTTACCTTCAATTTCACTAGGCATGAGCTAGTTAAGAGTACCTGATAGAAAGGTCCTTCCACCCAGCTTGGAGACAGTTCATTAAATTATGTCTTCTTCCAGTCTTGGTTGTGTGTGAGGCATCTGATCTTCAACCAAAGACAGATTACTGAGATAAGTTTCAGAAACAACCCTACAGTGTCCTTTAATAATTAAATTAAATTTTACCATAATATACCCTAACAGCACAGAGAACCCGCTGTTCTCCATGTACTGAGTACTGGCAACCCGCTCCAGTACTCTTGACTGGAAAATCCCATGGATGGAGGAGCCTGGTAGGCTGAAGTCCATGGGGTCGCTAAGAGTCGGACGTGACTGAGGGACTTCACTTTCACTTTTCACTTTCATGCATTAGAGAAGGAAATGTCAACCCACTCCAGTATTCTTGCCTGGAGAATACCAGGGATGGGGGAGCCTGGTGGGCTGCCATCTATGGGCTCCCACAGAGTCAGACACGACGGAAGCGACTTAGCAGCAGCAGCAGCAGCAGCAATCCTAATAGCAAAGAACTATTCAGGAAATGAGTGTTAGTAGATACTGACCTCCATTAATAAACAGGGATTTAACATTCATTGAAACATCTCTTTCTCCTTAAAATCACCGTCATTTTTACCAAATATAATCAAATTAAGATCTGCTTGTAATATAGGTCTGGTCTCAATAAACTTGGCCTAATGATTTATATAACCATAATTGATCATAGACATTTTAGCTTTGCTGAGACTTTTATCGAGTCTTCAGACTTGACTTCAGACTGAACTTTTAAAATAAAAACTTTCAGGGCTAGGAAAGTCATGCCAAAGTCTTATCACAGATTTTGCTAACATATCTAAAAAAAAACATATCTAAAAAAAATTCCTCCTTTCTCATTTCATTTCAGTTCACACACTCAGTCATGTCAAACTCTTTGTGACGCCATGAACTGCAGCACAACAGGCCTCCCTGTATATCACCAACTCTCAGAGTTTACTCAAACTCATGTCCACTGAGTCAGTGATGCCATCCAACAATCTCATCCTCTGTCATCCCCTTCTCCTCCTGCCTTTAATGTTTCCCAGCATCAGAGTCTTTTCAAGTGAGTCAATTCTTTGCATCAGGTGGCCAAAGTATTGGACTAGTTGGATCTCTTTGCAGTCCAAGGGACTCTCAAGAGTCTTCTCCAGCACCACAGCTCAAAAGTATCAATTCTTCAGTGCTCAGCTTATAGTCCAACTCTCACATACATACATGACTACTGAAAAAACAATAGTTTGGCTAGACAGACCTTTGTTGGCCAAGTAATGTTTCTGCTTTTTAATATGCTGTCTAGAGTGATCGTAACTTTTCTTCCAAAGAGTAAGCATCTTTTAATTTCATGGCTGCAGTCAGCATCTGCTGTTACTTTCGTGCCCCCCAAAATAAAGTATGTCACTGTTTCCACTGTTTCCCCATCTATTTGGCATGAAGTGATGGGACCAGATGTCCATCAAGAAGCTTCCATAACCCTCTTATCCTTCTCCACCAGAGGGCAGAAAGAATGAAAACTAGAATAACAGAAAACTAAGCAATCTGATCACATGGACCACAGCCTTGTTTAACTCAGTGAAAATATGAGATATGTTGTGTAGGGCCACCCAAAATGGATGGATTGTGGTGGAGAGTTCTAACAAAATGTGGTCCACTGGAGAAGGGAATGGCAAACCACTTCAGTATTCTTGCCTTGAGAACCCCATGAACAGTATGAAAAGGCAAAAATATAGAACACAGAAAGATGAACTCCCCAGGTCAGTAGGTGCCCAATATGCTACTGGAGATCAGTGGAGCTATAACTCCAGAAAGACTGAAGAGATGGAGCCAAAGCAAAAATAAAACCCAGTTATGGATATGACTGGTGATGGAAGTAAAGTCTGATGCTATAAAGAGCAATACTGCGTAGGAACCTGGAATGTTAGGTCCATCAATCATGGCAAATTGGAAGTGGTCAAACAGAAGATGGCAAGAGTGGATGGAGATCGACATTTTAGGAATTAGAATTAAAATGGACTGGAATGGATGAATTTAACTCAGATAACCCTTATATCTATTACTGTGGGCAAGAATCCCTTAGAAGAAATGGAGTAGTCATCATAGTCAACAAAAGAGTCCGTGCAGTACTTGCATGGAATCTCAAAAATGACAGAATGGTCTCTGTTAGTTTCCAAGGCAAACCATTCAATATCACAGTAATCCAAGTCTATGTCCTGACCAGTAATGCAGAAGAAGCTGAAGTTGAATGGTTCTATGGAGACCTACAAGACCTTCTAGAACTAACACCCAAAAAGATGTCCTTTTCATTGTAGGGGACTGGAATGCAAAAGTAGGAAGTCAAGAAACACCAGGAGTAACAGGCAAATTGGGCCTTGGAGTACAGAATGAAGCAGGGCAAATGCTCATACAGTTTTGCTAAGGGAATCCACTGGTCATAGCAAACACCTTCTTCCAACAACACAAGAGAAGACTCTACACATGGACATCACCAGATGGTCAATACCAATTTCGCATTGATTATATTCTTTGTAGCCAAAAATGGAGAAGCTCTGTACAGTCAGCAAAAACAAGACAGGGAGCTTACTGTGGCTCAGATCATGAACTCCTTATTGCCAAATTCAGACTTAAATTGAAGAAAGAATGGAAAACCACTAGACCATTCTGGTATGACCTAAATCAAATCCCTTAGGATTATACAGTGGAAGTAAAAAATAGATTCAAAGGATTATATCTGATAGACAGAGTGCCTGAAGAAATATGGACAAAGGTTTGTGACATTGTACAGGAGATAGGGATCAAGACCATCACCAAGAAAAAGAAATGCAAAAAAGCAACATGGCTGTCTGAGGAGGCCTTATTAATAGCTGTGAAAAAAAGAGAAGCAAAAAGCAAAGGAGAAAAGGAAAGATATAAACATATGAATGCAGAGTTCCAAGGAATAGCAAGGAGAGATAAGAAAGCCTTCCTCAATGATCAGTGCAAAGAAATAGAGGCAAATAATAGAATGGGAAAGACTAGAGATCTCTTCAAGAAAATTAGAGATACTAAAGAGATGGGAATACCAGGCCACCTTACCTGTCTCCTGAGAAATCCATATGCAGATCAAGAAGCAACAGTTAGAACTGAACATGGAACAAGACTGGTTCCAAATTGGGAAAGGAGTACATCAAGGCTGTATATTGTCATCTGCTTACTTAACATAGTGAAGAGTACATCATGCAAAATGCCGGGCTGGATGAAGCACAAGCTGGAATCAAGATTGCCTGGAGAAATATCAAAAACCTCAGATATGCAGATGACACCACCCTTTTGACAGAAAGCGAAGAACTAAAGAACCTCTTGATGAAAGTGAAAGAGGAGAGTGAAAAAGTTGGCTTAAAACTCAACATTCAGAAAACTAAGATCATGGCATCTGGTCCCATCATTTCCTCGCAAATAGATGGGGAAACAATGGAAACAGTGAGAGACTTTATTTTCTTGGGTTCCAAAATCACTGCAGATGGTGACTGCAACCATGAAATTAAAAGACACTTGTTCCTTGGAAGAAAAGCTATGACTAACCTAGACAGCATATTAAAAAGCAGAGACATTACTTTGCCAACAATGGTCCATCTAGTCAAAGCTATGGTTTTTCCAGTAGTCATGTATGGATGTGAGAGTTGGACTATAAAGAAAGCTGAGCACCAAAGAACTGATGCTTTTGAACTATGGTGTTGGAGAAGACTCTTGAGAGTCCCTTGGACTGCAAGGAGATCCAACCAGTCCATCCTAAAGGAAATCAGTCCTGAATATTCACTGAAAGGTCTGATGCTGAAGCTGAAACTCCAATACTTTGGCCACCTGATATGACGAGCTGACTCCTTTGAAAAGACCCTGATGCTGGGAAAGATTGAAGGCAGGAGGAGAAGGGGGCAAGAGAGGATGAGATGGTTGGATGGCACCACCGAATTGATGGACATGAGTTTGAGTAAGCTCTGGTAGTTGGCGATAGTCAGGGAAGCCTGGTGTGCTGCAGTCCTTGGGGTTGCAAGGAGTTGGACACTACTGAGCAACTGAACTGAACTGTTGTCATTTCAGTGTTTATCCCATTAGCCTTTTTTGGTCTATGGGCTATGTTTCATTTTTGATGCTTTTGAACTGTGGTGTTGGAGAAGACTCTTGAGAGTCCCTTGAACTGCAAGGAGAACCAACCAGTCCATTTGAAGGAGATCAGCCCAGGGATTTCTTTGGAAGGAATGATGCTAAAGCTGAAACTCCCATACTTTGCCCACCTCATGCGAAGAGTTGACTCATTGGAAAAAACTCTGACGCTGGGAGGGATTGGGGGCAAAAGAAGAAGGGGACGACAGAGGATGAGATGGGGGGATGGCATCACTGACTCGATGGATGTGAGTCTGAGTGAACTCCAGGAGTTTGTGATGGACAGGGAGGCCTGGCGTGCTGTGATTCATGGGGTCACAAAGAGTCGGACATGACTGAGCGACTGATCTGATCTGATCTGAAGGGAATATTTCATGCAAACATGGGCTCAATAAAGGACAGAAATGCTATGGGCCTAACAAAAGCAGAAGATATTAAGAAGAGGTCGCAAGAATGAACAGAAGAACTGTACAAAAAAATCTTCACGACCAAGATAATCACAATGGTGTGATCACTCACCTAGAGCCAGACATCCTGGAATGGGAAGTCAAGTGGGCCTTAGGATGCATCGCTATGAACAAAGCTAGTGGAGGTGATGGAATTCCAGTGGAGCTATTTCAAATCCTAAAAGATGACACTTTGAAAGTGCTGCACTCAATATGCCAGCAAATTTGGAAAACTTAGCTGTGGCCATAGGACTGGAAGAGGTAAGTTTTCATCCCAATCCCAAAAAAAGGCAATGCTAAAGAATGCTCAAACTACTGCATAAATGCACTCATCTCACACACTAGGAAAGTAATGCTCAAAATTCTTAAAGTCAGGCTTCAATAGTACATGATCTCTGAACTTCCAGATGTTCAAGCTGGATTTATAAAAGGCAGAGGAACCAGAGATCAAATTGTCAACAGCCATTAGATCATCAAAAAAGCAAGAGAGTTCCAGGAAAACATCTTACCCAAACATATCAATTTTAGGAACTCCATACAGTTTCTAGGATATCTATATTAGTAACATTTACCATACAATATAACCTGAGACTTATACTCACTTGAGAATATTCCCCATGTAATTCTGTAAACAAAATGAATGTAATTAGTATAATATCTCTCTTTGGGATCTTTCAGGGGTTCTCTGAAGCATCTCAAAGTTAGCTAGAAATCTTCTTCATTAGAATGATTTAGAAAGCTTTGTCAACAAAATCAAAAAGGTTTAGAATACTCAGTCAGGTAGGATCATAGGTCATTGTGAAACAATAGCTATTCAGTTAGCCAAAGTAGCAATAAATGATTTCAGAACAGCTCATTTAAGAGAAACTTAAATCTATTATCAAAGGCATTCAATATTTGAAGAACAGGTGTTCTCTTAGAGAGAAAATCTAAATTCAAGTTTTTGCACCAGCTTACTTTACTTAAAAGGTAAACTTGATTAACTCTATTTTAAACTTGAAATAAAGTGAAAGTGAAGTCGCTCAGTCGTGTCCAACTCTTTGAGACCCATGGGCTGTAGCCCACCAAGCTCCTCTGTCCATGGGATTCTCCAGGCAAGAATACTGGAGTGGGTTGCCATTTCCTTCTCCAGGGGATCTTCCCGAACCAGGGATCGAACCCTGGTGTCCCACATTGCAGGTAGACACTTTAACCTCTGCACCACCTTAGTCCTAATCAAATACAAAACTCTTTCCTCATGGTTCACTTTTCACAAATCTTGTCACTTTCTGTACCCATTACTGTGTTTTCCATCCTAAAAAGCCACCTGTAATTCAGGCTTACTTCCTTTTCCCTTCACAAAATGCAATTCCATTCCTCAAACCTTCTTCACTGAAAACACACTTCCTACTTCCCTTAAGCAACCAATAAATGACTTTTATATTAGAATTTTATTACTCCTTGGAAGGAAAGTTATGACCAACCTAGATAGCATATTCAAAAGCAGAGACATTACTTTGCCAACAAAGGTTCATCTAGTCAAGGATATGGTTTTTCCTGTGGTCATGTATGGATGTGAGAGTTGGACTGTGAAGAAGGCTGAGCGCCGAAGAACTGATGCTTTTGAACTGTGGTGTTGGAGAAGACTCTTGAGAGTTCCTTGGACTGCAAGGAGATCCAACCAGTCCATTATGAAGGAGATCAGCCCTGGGTGTTCTTTGGAAGGAATGATGCTAAAGCTGAAACTCCGGTACTTTGGCCACCTCATGTGAAGAGTTGACTCATTGGAAAAGACTCTGATGCTGGGAGGGATTGTGGGCAGGAGGAGAAGGGGACAACAGAGGATGAGATGGCTGGATGGCATCACTGACTCGATGGGCGTGAGTCTGAGTGAACTCCTGGAGTTGGTGATGGACAGGGAGTCCTGGCGTGCTGCAATTCATGAGGTCACAAAGAGTCGGACACGACTGAGTGACTGATCTGATCTGAAATACCAGTGATAATTTCTAAAACCTTTGTTTTCTTAGAGAAAACATTTTAGGATGGCACCAAATATCATTTATTTTTAATCCCAGATCTCTTTTGTTTCTCCATAAGAGGAAATTAGTGTTTAGTAGTAAATGTTTCAAAATCTTATTTTATTTGGAAATGACATAGCCATCCAATAGACTTCCAACACTTAGTTTAGCACAACCCTTAGAAGTTCAAGTTACCCCAATCTGGAGAGACTATTTTAGACACATAGTCCTAAAGAGCATAATTATTTTTAATAGAATCTATCTAAAGACTCATCTCATTTACATTTTTAGAAGTTTCTTCACTCGAGGTAATTTCCTTACTGACAAACTTGTACCAGATATAGTAATATTTAACTAATATTAAACCTAGGTACAATGAAAATATTCTGCTTAACGTTAATTACTCTTAGACATGTCTACATTATTTAGATCAACAAACATTAATATCAGATATTGACTATTTCCGAGTTCACATGAACCTGAAATTCGTTTACATTAATTTCTCTTGTATTTAGAATTATTTGATTTTTAAGGGCTTACTTTTTTTTTAAAGCCAATTGGATTACAGCTTATTTACAAACTGATCTCAGCAATCAGCAATATTATCAAAAAAACAAAGACACACACTGAGACATACATATATTCAAATAGAAGAGATTCTATAGCTTTGCTTTACAAACTTAGTTATGAATAAAAAATGGTTGGAATAAGATTTTAAAAGGCTTTGTTCCCCTTTTTCCCCCTTTTGGTTTCAGGAATTAGAGATGGTCTAGATAAGTGATCCAGAGAGCTCTGGTCTAAAGGTATAAGAGGACTTATTTTCTCAGGACAAGAATTCTTAAACAGATAACTTTTTTTTTTTCCTTCAAGCTTCTTCTGGAGTCTAAAGAATATTGTGACCACATTGTCAAAAATCATATTTTCTTTGTGTGTGTGTGACCATAGTTTTATAGCCAAAATTTAGACCAGATAGTGCTCAACTTGGCCCTGATAACAAGGGCAGATTGGTCCCAGCAGAGATTGTCCCTCTGGGGAAGTAGGGGTCTTAGTTTGATCAGTTCCAGTCTGTTGATTACAGGAGGAAGTCCTGGATGAAGGGGAACTTCGGTCCATTTTCTTATCCTATGTCAATAAAGATATAACACTTTTAGGCCATTTTTCTTGTCATTGGATCATAGCTATAGATTCACTAGTCCAAAAAAAAAAAAAGTTTTCCCCCACCCAAGGGGTTCCCAGGTGAAGTGTGTAACTTTACAGTGAGCAATTCCCATATTAGCTCCAGCAGTTTGTACCAGATGTCTGTGCACTCAAACCAATTCAACAAAACCAATCTGAACTAGAACTTCACCAGCCAGGAGTCACACTCCAAAGGAAACAAAAGATGCTCAGAAATCAAAAGCCAAGTGGCAAGAGTGCCCCCAAAAGATTACCAGAAATCAAAAACCCAATGGCATAAATCCAAACATGACTTCCCAGTTTGACTAGACCTGCAACCTGGCAAAGTCAGTGCTAACAGCCTTTTTTTTTAGTTTTGACATAGTTTCAAGCAATTTCTTGTTGATTTTCTGTGAAGAAGTTACTTTATCATTTCCTGTTTTAGAAGTTTCTAGATACCAGTCAAAGCATGGCTGGCCTTTTCTAATTGTGTATGCAAAAATATCAGTTTTAGAATATCAAAAGAACCCCAATTTGGCCATTTTAGGTTGAGATCTCTTTCAGTATAATTTCTCCAATTAACTAGGTACTTGCAACCAGTCCATTCTGAAGGAGATCAGCCCTGGGATTTCTTTGGAAGGAATGATGCTAAAGCTGAAACTCCACTACTTTGGCCACCTCATGCGAAGAGTTGACTCATTGGAAAAGACTCTGATGCTGGGAGGGATTGAGGGCAATCGGAGAAGGGGATGACAGAGGATGAGATGGCTGGATGGCATCACTGACTCGATGGATGTGAGTCTGAGTGAACTCTAGGAGTTGGTGATGGACAGGGAGGCCTGGCGTGCTGCGATTCATGGGGTTGCAAAGAGTCGGACACAACTGAGCGACTGATCTGATCTGATCTGCAAGTATGAGCTTCATACTTACTGTACACGAATCTGGCTAGAGTGTTAGTCAGAGGCTGGCTTTCTGACACCCCTTTGTTTCTGTTTTCGAGAGATTCTGTTTCCCATTTTAAGCTAAATTCGTCAGGGATAAAAATCACTAATGAACTTGTGTAGTGGGCCCATGCGCTGCTTGTGAGCTTAACTCTTCCAGGAGTCACCCCAGATCCATTTCAGCTCCTCTTACGTGTCTTGGGTTCTGCCTCTGGCAATCTAAGACCACCGTGGCTGCTCAGGTTGCTGAATGGCCAGTTCTTATGTGTGACCCCTAAACATGCAAGTATTTTAATTAATGAGTGGGTTTCCCTATGGGACCATTGCACAGTATAAGGAACTAGGCCTCCACCACTCCCATAAATTTCTCAGTCACCAGAGAAAATCAAAACCAGCCAAGAGGCGTCTTCTCCCTTTTCTCCAGAGCAAAGCTCTCATTTATTTTCCTCACTTTTATCCTGACAAATTCTATAATGGCAATCAAATTGAGGAAAACTGTCAGATCAGCCTCTTACTTAACTACTCGGCCAAGACCACTCAATCCCCTACAACGGAGCAACCTCAGCATTTTTCAGCTGAGCCCAGGGTTTTCCTTGATTTTTTTCCCAATTGAGCCCTCCTACCCAGTACCTTTCCACTGGGTGGGCAATTCTTCTGGCATCTTTCAGTCAGCCCCTCACCCTTTATCTTTTGACTGGGTGGGAATTTCTCTGTATCTTTCAACCGAGCCCTACTCATTGTCTAGATCATGAGTGGGTATGCCCCGAATATTTAACCTGACCGCCCCCCACCCCCAACACACACCAGTATCCTTTCTACTGGGAGGGGGCAGGTAACCTGCTCCACCACCAAATAAAACTCAGAATCTCAACCAATATGGGAGATTTGAAAACCAGGAGAGACTTACCCAAATTCGTCTGCACTCCCCAAGAAGGAAGATGCGTGCAAGGGGCCACTGCTGGTACCAAAGTTCCAGTTCCTCATGGAGTCCAGTCGAAGGAAGGAAGTCTACTCTGGGTCCCTTTGTGGTCACCATAATTGTCAACTAAAAAAAGATGTACAACTTGAGAGTTGTGAGTTAAGTTTTATTTGAGGCAAAATGAGGACTGCACCCTGGGAGGCAGCATCTCGGATAGCTCTGAGAGACTGCTCTAAAGTGGCAGTGGGGGGAAAGTCAAAATATAAGGTTTTGGTGAAGGGGGAGTTCAGTGCCATAAAGCACTCATTTTACAAAAGGTTTTTGTTAGTCATGAGGACCTGATATCACCATGAAGGGATTTAGTGCTTCTCTAGATATTAGGAAATGTAAGGATTGAGATCATAAAATCTATTCCTAAAAACATCCAACTATCTAAAGACCTGTCCCATCAGATTCCCTGGAGCACAAAGTACCTCACTACACCCTGAACTCCCTCAGGGGTTGTTGAAGGTCAATAGCTATAGCAGCATGAGGTTCAATCTCTGTAGAGGCAGATGGTAAATGCCTTTGTTGTTCAGTCATTGGCAATGCTCTTGGTAAGTGCCAATTTATAGTTGACCCTTCAAAAGCACTAAGAGCAAAAAAGACATTGAGAACTTCTCTACAATGTACAGAATATGTACATATTATCTGGATAATGTACATAATAATGTACATCTTATCTGGATGACTACAATAATTTTAATTGTGGTTAGGCTGAAGTCCATGGGGTTTCAAAGAGTTGGACATCACTGAGTGACTGATGGGAGGCAGTCACTGAGTTTCTGATGTTCATCATCACTGAGTTTCCTGATGTTCAAGCTGGTTTTAGAAAAGGCAGAGGAACCAGAGATCAAATTGCCAACACCCGCTGGATCATGGAAAAAGCAAGAGAGTTCCAGAAAAACATCTATTTCTGCTTTATTGACTATGCCAAAGTCTTTGACTGTGTGGATCGCAATAAACTGTGGAAAATTCTGAAAGAGATGGGAATACTAGAACACCTGATCTGCCTCTTGAGAAATTTGTATGCAGGTCAGGAAGCAACAGTTAGAACTGGACATGGAACAACAGACTGGTTCCAAATAGGAAAAGGAGTATGTCAAGGCTGTATATTGTCACCCTGTTTATTTAACTTATATGCAGAGTACATTATGAGAAACGCTGGACTGGAAGAAACACAAGCTGGAATCAAGATTGCCGGGAGAAATATCAATAACCTCAGATATGCAGAGGACACCACCCTTATGGCAGAAAGTGAAGAGGAACTCAAAAGCCTCTTGATGAAAGTGAAAGGGGAGAGTGAAAAAGTTGGCTTAAAGCTCAACATTCAGAAAACGAAGATCATGGCATCCGGTCCCACCACTTCATGGGAAATTGATGGGAAAACAGTGGAAACACTGTCAGACTTTATTTTTCTGGGCTCCAAAATCACTACAGATGGTGATTGCAGCAATGAAATTAAAAGATGCTTACTCCTTGGAAGGAAAGTTATGACCAACCTAGATAGCATATTCAAAAGTAGAGACATTACTTTGCCAACAAAGGTTCATCTAGTCAAGGCTATGGTTTTTCCTGTGGTCATGTATGGATGTGAGAGTTGGACTGTGAAGAAGGCTGAGCACCAAAGAATTGATGCTCTTGAACCGCGGTGTTGGAGAACTCTTGAGAGTCCCTTGGACTGCAAGGAGATCCAACCAGTCCATTCTGAAGGAGATCAGCCCTGGGATTTCTTTGGAAGGAATGATGCTAAAGCTGAAACTCCAGTACTTTGGCCACCTCATGCGAAGAGTTGACTCATTGGAAAAGACTCTGATACTGGGAGGGATTGGGGGCAGGAGGAGAAGGGGATGACAGAGGATGAGATGGCTGGAGGGCATCACTGACTCGATGGACATGAGTCTGAGTGAACTCCAGGAGTTGGTGATGGACAGGGAGGCCTGGCGTGCTGAGATTCATGGGATCGCAAAGAGTCGGACATGACTGAATGACTGATCTGATCTGATGGAGAGAATAAGAAATTATTTTTAAAAACCCAATCAGAAATAATTTTCAAATCCAAAACACCATGCATCCCCAAAGACTAACCCTTCAATTCCCTTTAATCTCATCTTAAAAGCAGCATACCATCACTTCTGGCATGTGTTACTGATCACACAGATCGACTTGATACATGGTGGGAGGGGATTATACAAGTGCATGGATAATGATCACTGGGAGCCATTTTAGGAGCCAGCTACCTCTGTCTGCTCTCTAGACAACAATTGTTCACTAATTGTATCACAAATTCCTAAAAACTCATCCCATTATAGCATCAGCTTTAAGTTCAAAATCTTGTGATTTAAATTAGGGGTAGCTACATATGTGCTTTAAGCTGCATTCCTTAAACACAGCTACTTGAGTATAGTTTCCTCAATCTGAAAACTGGTGAAAGTAGATAAATGAGTTATCTGCCTCTCCCATACCCATAACAAATGATAAAATAGCATAGAATAATCTTCATAGGCACTCCCATTCAATAAGGGACAATGAGAGGCTAGTAGAAGTCATTATCTCATGAGAGTTCTGAAACCCAGTCTGGGAAATATTTCCTTGGATTAGGAATTTCCCTGATCAGGATTTAATCATATATGTCCTCAGAGATGACACTCCGCAGTTCTTAGTTCCACTCTCTGGACAATTTTTCTATTCTTTAAGTCATCCCTCTTTCTTTATAAAGGTTGTCACATGTTTGAGTCTGAGTTGTCTACTAAGCCTACTCCCGGTTTAAAGAATTTGGAGATCCATCTTGAACTGTCTCTGTCTCTTTCAGTCCAAATTGTCAGTATTTGTACATATGTGATTTTCTTTAAAACTTTATGAATTATTGTGTCTCAACTCTATTAAAGAAACATGAACCCTTTAACTGCTTCAAAATAAGCTCTACTTTACCTTGTGCATCTGTTGAGAAGGGACAGTATCCAGCATAGGCTCTATTGTTTGGTTGACTGGATCAGTTGTAGAATAACTGTATATTTTAGAGGAACTTTTATCTAACTGAATAGCACTTCAAAGCATCACCTTTGAGCTTTCTGAAATCTAATCAAATAATTTTATGGTTACATCTTTGGCTTCACCTTTGGGCCATAATTTCCTGGCAGTGCCTTGGACTTGACCAGTAGTCAAAAGCCATTTCTGAATTTTAGCTTAATTTACCATCTATAGAGACAGAGGAGCTTTCCCAGTGGCTCAGATGGTAAAGAAACTGCCTGTAATGTAGGAGACCCAGTTTTGATCCCTGGGTTGGGAAGATCCTCTGGAGAAGGGCATAGCTACCCACTCCAGTATTCTTGCCTGGAGAATTCCATGAACAGAGGAGCCTGGAGAACCTCAGTCCATGGTGTCAAAAAGAGTCAGACACGACTGAGTGATTAACATGTTCACTTCACTTAAGGGCTTCCCTGGTTCAGATGGAAACAAATATGCCTACAATGCAAGAGATTCAGAATTTTAAAAGCCATGGAGTCCATTATTCTTTCATAGAGTCCATTATTTTTTCATTTATTTTATTTTTATGTGTGTGTGAGCTGGCACAACTGATAAACCTTTCGAGTCTCCTGAATATCTTAGCCAAAACTTTTTCAAAGCTAATTCTTGAACACAGCTTTGTTAATACCATCTGCTCTCTGATGTGGAAAAAAAGAAAAAAAAAAAGGCGAAGTATTTACTCTCATAGTATTCACATTTTATTGGATGTAGACAGATAATAAGCAAAGAAATACATGTCTTGAAAATTTTAGCAAGTAAAAAAAAGTATTGAATCAGAGAAATAAGATAGTAATAGGTAGTATTCATTATTTCAGCTGGGATAGTCAGGGAATGGATATTATGACTTAGAGTAATTAGGAAAGGCCTATTTTTGAAGAGGTATCTTTGAACTAAATGATAAAGAGAAGGCAGTCTTGTAATGGTTTATAATGTTTCAAATATATAAAAGTATGTCCAAAAACACTGAGGTAGGAAGGAGATTGGCATATTTTTAAAAAGAAAAAGGTTCATATATAGTTTTCCTATATAGATGTGGCTTTGATGCAGGGTTTAAAAAAAATAATAATAAGTCTTTCACCCAAGAGGACAAATTCAACTGATAATTTAATAAAATTTGCAATTTTAAGTATAGAAACTTTGATTTCCCTAGTATTCATCTCTGCTATAAAATCATTTTAGTTTGTCTTAATATATTTTTCTTTGTTTCACTGAATCTCAAAGCATATGAGTTTGTTTATATATTGCCGCAACTGGTATCACGAAGATTGCAGTCAACTGTCATTATATCATATTCTTTCCTAGTTTTGTCATTTTCCAAAATTTTATCTTCTAACAGCATAGAATCTGTATAGATTTGACAAGGCAAAGACTGAAAAATAGAAAGTAGAATTGTCATAATGATAATTTCTAGAATGGCTGTTTTAACTTTTCTTTTGTGATAATTTGTAAACATATGTGCACTAGAAGTATCTTCCCCAGAGAAAAGACTGACCTTCTATGTTCAAACTTAAAAAGATATACATATATACATCTTTCATCATCTTAGATTTTATTACCCTCTTGCATCCACTAGACAACATAATGATCATACTCACAAAAAAAGACTCAAACCAAAAATAATACTGTTTGCTATTTGAAGGAGAGCACAGAGAACCACATAGTTGTGATGGGAAGATTCTCACAGGTGTCTAAAAGGAAATAATAGTATGGATTTGCATTTTTCTCATTCTTTATTTCCAAATATTTGCTTCTGCTTGATCAACGTTAGCTTTCTCTTATTTCTGCACCCAGACACGTGCAAATACCTACACATGTGAATATTAAAAAATCTCCTTAAATATGTGAGTTATTAAGGGTAAGCAGATGGTCCTTCATGGCTTTTATAATGTTTAAATTCTATTTTGATTCATTCACATAACTATAAACTTCTCTATTAAAGCTAGATACTCCCCCCACCAAAGAAAAGCCATTAGCTATACTTACTAAGTCCATAAAAATTAACACGCTAACATTGAAAACATAATTGCTAAATTATTTATGGAACTCTCCTTAGCATAAATATTTTTAAGGTTGCCTATATATTTTCAGGTGAATTGGGCAGCAGATGAATCAATCCAATTAGAAAATATAAAAACCATTTACCAAGTCCCAGATCACTTATCAATAATATAGCAAGATGAGTGCAAAACAAGCTATTAATGTAGATTTGGACTTACTGGGAGTTGATGCAGAAGACAAGCTTGTAGATATTGAGATTTAGAAAGAAGCAAAAGTTTAGACATATTTGAATATAACCAAGGTTGAAGTTTATATAGTTATCACTTTCTGGAATAAAAACTTAAAATTCCAGGTCAAGAAAAAAAAGTAGCAGAAAATATTTGGCTTTTAAAAATGTTTTGATAATCTAGGGGGAGGATGTCATTCATGGGTACACTGCAAAAGTAAAATCAGACATTCAGGGAAGGATGGGAAACTTTGACTAGCTCAAAGTTCTTTTTGGGTACTGTTTACAAAGCTTGTAACTGGAGTCAGCATATAGAAACCTGAAAGTGTGAACCATAAAGTGAAAGCTATTTTTGCTGGTTGGAAGCCTGGAACACTTTTTTTTTTTTTTTTTTTATAGTAGTAATATGACTAGAGAAAATTTTAGGAGAGAAAAGGGTTGAATAATGGGTCTATGAACATCATTTTAGCAAAGAGCATCTGTGTCCAAAAGAGGAAAAATCCATATTATTTTCTATTTTGAGTTGACCAATGAAACAATCTCTAAAGTACAATTTAGTTATCCTTCGTTCTATCTTTTGAAATTAAATAACACAAGATGCTGTCCAACTTGTTATTTTCAAAGTATCCTTGATTTGGGAGCAATATTCAAAAAAGGCCAATTTTAGTTTCTATATTTAGGAGTACTTAAAGCCAGAGTATCAAATTTTAGGGCTAAAAAAATCATAGCTACTGGTGTCAAGTTATTAAGTTGTTTCTTAAATCATTATATATAATTAGAGTGGCAATATAAGTTATTGCCTAAACTGGGATTCTTTAAAAGTGAAAGTGTGAGTAATACATACTGAGCCAGAGTCAGGACATCTGGCATCCAGACAACACAGGTAAATAAAAACTGCCCACAGTAAATCACACATAAGGGTACCCTATACAGAATCAATTGCTTCCTCGTTGTGTATTTATTCTTCTGTCCTAATGCTTATGGCATGTCATTTTAAATGGCATCTCAATCTGAAATCTATTTGTAACTC
Organism: Bos indicus x Bos taurus; assembly: GCF_003369695.1. Classification (NCBI taxonomy): domain Eukaryota; kingdom Metazoa; phylum Chordata; class Mammalia; order Artiodactyla; family Bovidae; genus Bos; species Bos indicus x Bos taurus. The sequence goes on along the minus strand of NC_040101.1, from coordinate 48,537,344 downwards.
AGTAGCTTCTCTTACTGTCTGTGTTTTTCCCTTCAGGTAAGTATATCAGTTCAGTTGCTCAGTCCTGTCTGACTCTTTGCAACCCCATGAACCACAGCACACCAGGCTTCCTTGTCCATCACCAACTCCCGGAGTCCACACAAACCCATATCCACTGAGTCGGTGATGCCATCCAACCATTCCATCCTCTGTCATCCCCTTCTCCTCCTGCCTTTAATCTTTCCCAGCATCAGGATCTTTTCAAATGATTCAGCTCTTCACACCAGGTGGCCAAAGTATTGGAGTTTCAGCTTCAACATCATTCCTACCAATGAACACCCAGGACTGATCTCCTTTAGGATGGACTGGTTGGATCTCCTTGCAGTGCAAGGGACTCTCAAGCGTCTTCTCCAATACCACAGTTCAAAAGCATCAATTCTTTGGTGCTCAGCTCTCTTTATAGTCCAACTCTCACATCCATACAGGACTATTAGAAGAAATAGCTTTTTCTAGACAGACCTTTGTTGGCAAAGCAATGCCTCAGTTTTTTAATATGCTGTCTAGGTTGGTCATAACTTTCCTTTCAATTAATTTCCTTTCCTTTAATTTCATGACTACAATCACCATCTGCAGTGATTTTGGAGCCCAGAAAAATAAATTCAGCCACTGTTTCCAGGTAAGCATATAATAGAACCATAATAACCATTCACAAGCACTTTCAACTTTCTCTCTGTCTTTGATTAGAAAACAGATGTATTTTCTATCAGACTAAGCTTGTTTGTTTTCACTTACTGGAAAAGAAAAGACACTGAGAAATACTTGGTTGCTTATTTCTTTCATTTGCAAAGGGCTAGAAATAGAACCGGAGAAGGAAATGGCAACCCACTCCAGTGTCAACCCATTCTAATGTTCTTGCCTGCAGAATCCCAGGGACAGAAGAGCCTAGTGGGGTGCCATCTATGGTGTTGGACAGGGTTGGACACGACTGAAGTGACTTAGCAGCAACAGCAGAAGAAACTGAACATTACTGGAGTCTCTATAAGAAGATAAAAGCAAATATTTCTATTTCTACATATCTGAAATTTTGTCACCATTCTCCTAGAAGCAATTCTCAAGAATGTCTTTTTGCCCTTAAAAGTCAATAATATAAAAATTTAGTCTCAGCTTTGCCAGAGAGAGAAATAATTCATTCAAAAATTTATGTTGATCTCTCATTCAAATATACTCCCAATGATAAAATTTATTTCTCTTTCTTCTACAAATGTATTATTCAGTAAAAAGAAATTCCTTGACATGTTAATGGTGACTTCCTGCAGTCTGCTTGAATATGATTGCTAAAATAATAATTTGTTAATAACAGATATACTTATTTGTGTATTTCCTTTTGATAAGTGCTCCACTATGTCCCACCCCAGTACTCTTGCCTGGAAAATCCCATGGACGGAGGAGCCTGGTAGGCTGCAGTCCATGAGGTTGCTAAAAGTCAGACACGACTGAGCGACTTCACTTTCACTTTTCACTTTCCTGCATTGGAGAAGGAAATGGCAACCCACTCCAGTGTTCTTGCTTGGAGAAACCCAGGGACGGGGGAGGCTGGTGGGTTGCCGTCTATGGGGTCGCACAAAGTTGGACATGACTGACGTGACTTAGCAGCCACTATGTTTGCTGTAGTTTTAAGAAGGAAAGTTTAAAAGTTTTAAGAATGAAAAAAAGAACTAAATAGCCTCTTAATGGAACTGATAGAGGAAAGTGAAAGACCTGGCTTAAAACAACATTCAAAAAATGAAGATCATGGCATCTGGTCCCATCACTTCATGGCAAGTAGATGGAGAAACAATGTAAACAGTGACAGACTTTAGTTGTTTGGGCTCCAAAATCACTGCAGATGGTAACTGCAGCCATGAAATTAAACGACGCTTGCTCTTTGGAAGAGAAATTATGACCAACCTAGACAGCATATTAAAAAGCAGAGATATTACTTTGCCAACAAAAGTCCATCTAGTCAAGCTATGGCTTTTCCAGTAGCCACGTAGGGACGTGAGATTTGGACCATAAAGAAAGCTGAGCACCAAAGAACTGATGTATTTGAACTGTGGTGTTGGAGAATACTCTTGAGAGTCCCTTGTAAGTGAATATTACAATATTCTAACCCCTCTCCAAATTTAAGCAATGAAATATTTAGAAAAACTAGAGGCCAGTTAAACACATACATTTAATTTGTAGCTGTAAATAAATATACATAAAAGAATTATATGAAATATGAATTTAAGTCAGAGTAATTATTTCCCAAAATATCTATCTCATTTTGAATTAGCAGTTTGTTCATTAGAAGAGATATGAATATAATAAAAACTCTTCAAAGAAATCTGCATAGAAACTCTTTATAGAAATGAAATCAAATAGATGTATAGAACATGGGGAGAGACACAATGGACAGTGAGAGAGGATTTGGACATGGTTCCTTCTGGAAAAAGGAAGAAATATCAGCTTTTACCCAAGTTGAAGAAAAAAAAAATCTCAGGGAGATATAGATTTAACACAAACTACTATTTTTTTGTACAGGTGTGTTATGGAAAGGAAATATGAAGAGCCTGTGTACTTTGCACATGGATGAGGAAATATAATTTCCATCTGGCATAGTCCCCAGAGACTATACCAAATGTCCTTTGATTCAGAAAAACATTATTTAGAGGAATTACAAATCTAAACATTCTTTTCCCTCTCCCCATTAATTCACTGTGTCACTCAGAATCAGGGTGATACTTGCTACTATTGAGTCCAATCTATCTGATCATCATACCTAAGGATCTTCCTCACACCCTTCTCTGCAATTTTTAACCAAATACCTTTTTCATATTACAGGTTAAAATTATTTCCTAAAATATATATCTGACCATGGCACTTCCTACTTAAAATCATTTAGTGGATCCTGATCATCTATGATTTTGAACTCATTATGATGAACTGCTGCATCTAAAAAACCTTCTAGGTCAAAATTCCTGCCATTCCCCCTAATGTTCGGTTCCTTTCATATCCAATTTGTTAGTATTGGGTATATTCTAAGCAATAAGCATACTCTAGAAATCCACTTACATGCCATTTTGTTTATTCATTCATTCACTGAATATTTCTTAGTTACATTCATTGTGTACAGAGAAATGGTGGGACAGGGTAAAGAAAAATGAATAAGGTAGTCACAATCTTTGTCCTTAAGAAACTAGGTAATCAACCAGGTACTTTTCCCCACACTGGATTGATGCTTCTCTTCTGGGTTCCCACAACATTCTAAGTATGTCTCTACCTTGCTGCTGCTGCTGCTAAGTTACTTCAGTCATGTCCGCCTCTGTGAGACCCCGTAGAGGGCAGCCCACCAGGCTCCGCCGTCCCTGGGATTCTCCAGGCAAGAACACTGGAGTGGGTCGCCATTTCCTTCTCCAATGCATGAAAGTGAAAAGGGAAAGTGAAGTTGCTCAGTCGTGTCTGACTCTTTGTGACCCAATGGAGCCTACCAGGCTCCTCCGTCCATGGGATTTTCCAGGCAAGGGCACTGGAGTGGGTTGCCATTGCCTTCTCCATTTCTCTACCTTAAGTCACATCAAAATACAGAGAAATAACCTATTTAATTTTGTATAATCCCAACAGACCATGAGTTCCTTGATGGAAGCATAAATGTTATTTGTATCTTCATCCCCTGCATATGACTTGGTTTTATAAAGTTTGTTAAATTTAGAAGTGCTTATATCATGGTTTGAAGGTATATACTATATTATTATATGTATTACATGTAATATATAGTATAATTTCAGCCTGCATTAAAAGTGTAGATTATAAAACAACAGATCATAGTTAGGATTTCACATTAAAAACTAAAATTAAATATAAAATTTGAAAAATCTTAGAGAAGAATGAAAGCATAAATTATACTGGAGAAGAGAAAACTATACTAAGGATCTATACAAACACACAGACAGAGTAAGATCAGAGAGAAATAACATGACACGTAGATAACATTAAGGAAGAGAGATAAAATAATTGGAATACAAACTACACTAAGAATTTAATTATCACATGCACCAACTTGAAGTATAGAATTGAAGTGTTATAGGATGGAAGAATGCTGATGAGAAAAAGTGTATCATCAGTCAGTGAGAGAAAAATAATGATAATTTAATATAGAAAATTAAGGCTAAGAAATGGCTACATGAAAATATGGAGACTTGAATTTGCTTGAGGATACAGAAGACAAGGAGGATATTGAAAATAAAAATGGATTTTTGAAGTAAATTAATAAATTATGGACAAAAGCTAATAAAAAAGATCTGTGATGATGAAACAGAATGGCTGGTGACTACACACCATTTGGGTTCTGAAGGGATTGAAAGTTATTAAGAGTAAAGCTAGAGGGGAGCAGCATAAAGATCAGCATAAACAAGGAGTGGATGTTATGCAGGCAGAAGTGTTAGAGCATCTTGTGGATCAAAACTATTCAGGTAGTATGCAGAAGCAGGGATGTGTACCATTAAGATGTCAGATACAAGGAGAGAGCCCTGAAGCCAGTGAGAGACAGAAGACAGAAGGCATTTACACAGGAGGCAGTCAGTCCAAAGTCAAGGAAAGATGCTGGGAAATGGCAGCTAAGTCAGGTGACTTGCAGAACTGAGGCAGGCTTCTAGGAGGATTCAATAGGGAGCATTTGGCTGCAGGGAGAATGAAAAATTGTATCATCTGCTCACCCTTAGTTGATGGTTGGCTTTTGAATTTTATAATTGCTACTGAGTATATAAAAAAAGAAAGAGCCTCTATGGGAATGGAAACATTTATTACTTTCAAGGCAGAATGCATCTGAGTAAGTAAGAAAGGGATTAAAAGAGTAACCAACAATGCAGTTTGAAGAAACTCCCCATAAAATAACCACAGGCCTCCCAAATGACAAGGTAGAACTTCTACTTGTGTCAAATGACTATACAGGGTTGGAACTAGTTTAAAGATGTAACTTTTCACTACCACCAGTAATTACGCAGAAGAAAGAAGGGATAATAAATATTACTCAAAAAGTAATATATTGTCACCAACAGTACAAAATTATGCAAAGTTTTAAAAAACAAAACCTTTCACTCATATATGAGGATACCAATTAATTAATAAAACAACTGTTGAATATTACAAATTGGCTTTTGTCTATCTTCCTATTGTCATCAATTTGAAAATCGATAAGGAAAAGGCTAAGAAAAATACTGCATCTCAGCATGTAACCTCTAGTAGAGAGTTAGAGGGTACAGATAAAACTGTGAAAACAACAACTAGTAACATTTTAATGTGCAGATTAAATGATCCTGAATAGAAATAACAATGACAAGAAAACAGCCCTGAGCTCATGTGACAATATACACAATAAAACTTTAAGAAAAAGTGACAACTGTGATAATGAATGTACTTTCCAAGAAGAATTAAACATATTTTCAAGTGACTAGACTTCAAAAAAAAAAAAAAAATCACTTCCTTAATATACTTACCTATTATTCTTAAAATATCTATGGGAAAAACTATAATTGTTATGTATAGGCATTTAGAAAATATATGGTGTCATTTTTGTATGCAATTTGGGATCATTCTTCAATGAAAAACAATTTCTGACAATCAGCTTTTAGGCCTTTGTTCAGGGGAAGCCACATTATCACATTAAAATCCAAAGGTCAGACATCTGTAAAGTATTGTGTTCAAAGCCAAGAAGCTGAGGAAGAAAAATTCTCTCTGCTTCAACTCAATATAAATTGCAGATTAAACAGTGTTTTAGATTGACATTGGTCATCCAATTTGAAATGTATTGTATTATATTTAGCATCTAAAATATCATACTCAGCACTGCATATGGTTTTAATTTTCAACTGCCCACCCTTGTACTTGGTATTGTACTTTCCAAATGGGCTTTTTGATCTTCAGATGATACGATTTTATACCTAGAAAAAACAAGCAAAAGTTTTGCAAAATTCATTGGAGCCAGTGGTTACTTATTTGCTTATTCATTTATATTTTAAAATATAGCTCATTTTGTGAGTAAACAATAATAAATGTAATTTTAACTAATTTATTTTTAGCAGATGGTAACTTACAAAGAAAAACACCTTTAGCATTCTGTGAGAACACTATTATTCGATGAGAACTATTTGAAAATGGAAACTTGAAAACCATTTCTCAGCAGAAGGGGCATATCAGAAAAGTTTCAGAGACCAATTTGAAGAGCCTTCCCTTGGATACAACTGAGACAATTAGACCATAATTAGCATGATAACTGCAATAACTGAAATTCATCAAATGTATTCATATCTAGGTGTACATAATGATATCAGAACATAGCCAAAACCAACAAATTAAAGAAACAAACCAAAATGAAATGAAAGGTTCAATGGTCAGTATTAGAGAATGATAGTTAACTAACTTATTTTGTTTAAAACTGAGAAATAAAGGAAATGGAGAAGGAAATGGCAGCCCACTCCAGTGTTCTTGCCTGGAGAATCCCAGGGACAGCCTGGTGGGCTGCCATCTATGGGGCTGCACAGAGTCAGACACAACTGAAGTGACTTAGTATATAGCATATAGCATAGCAATAAAGGAAAATAATTAAGAGTTTACCTTTCCTTAGTATAAAAACTATTCCTCACTGCAAACAAATAGTTGATAGAAAAGTTATTTTTATAAATTTATGACAATTACTTTTTATTTATTTAAATTTTATTTTATTTTTAAACTTTACAATATTGTATTGGTTTTGCCAAATATCAAAATGAATCCACCACAGGTATACATGTGTTCCCCATCCTGAACCCTCCTCCCTCCTCCCTCCCTATACCATCCCTCTGGGTCGTCCCAGTGCACCAGCCCCAAACATCCAGTATCCTGCATCGAACCTGGACTGGCGACTCGTTCCATATATGATATTATATGTATTTCAATGCCATTCTCCCAAATCATCCCACCCTCTCCCTCTCCCACAGAGTCCAAAAGACTGTTCTATACATCACTTTTTAATTAAGAAATGATCAAAATTGAACATCATTATTATCCAACTTCTAGACTCCTAGAAACATTCATCAATGACTGTCAATGACATATAGATACAATCAGACACCATATACCTCCTGATAGATACATCTGCCACCTAAGAAATATTCTTGCCAAAAAAGTGGACTTGTTTACTTGAATTTTCTTCCTCAGAAATACAGGAGACAATGTAAAGCATTTTCAAGGACTATGATTCCTGTTTGCTGTGTCTTCCACTATGATTTATCAGAAGAACTTGGATTCATGGCATGTGGGATGAATTTCTCCCTGTCATTTATTAAAAATAGAAAATTTTGAGCAGGTTGCAACTTCAATGAAGCACAATTTCCTCTAAGAAAGTAAATGAACACTTAGCCATTCCTTGTATTATGAAATGACAGGAAAATTAGAGGAGAAAAATATGAGTAGAGAGTGATCACACTTCCTCTGTGATTAATGCAAAAAAATAGAGGAAAATAATATAATGGAAAAGACTAGAGATCTCTCCAAGAAAATTAGAGATTCCAAGGGAATATTTCATGCAAAGATGGGCTCAATAAAGGACAGAAATGGTATGGACCTAACAGAAGATATTAAGAAGAGGTGGCAAGAATATACAGAAGAACTATACAAAAAAGACCTTCATGATCCAGATAACCACAATGAGTCATCACTCACCTACAGCCAGACATCCTGGAATGTGAAGTTAAGTGGGCCTTAGGAAGCATCACTACAAACAAAGCTAGTGGAAGTGATGGAATTCCAGTTGAACTATTTCAAATCCTAAAAGGTGATGCTGTGAAAGTGCTGCACTCAATATGCCAGCAAATTTGGAAAATTCAAAAGTGGGCACAGGACTGAAAAGGTCAGTTTTCATTCCAATCCCAAAGAAAGGCAATGCCAAAGAAGGCTCAAACTACTGCACAAATGCACTCACCTCACACTCTAGCAAAGTAATGCTAAAAATTCACCAAGCCAGATATCAATAATACATCAACCATGAACTTCCATATGTTCAAGCTGGACTTCTAAAAGGCAGAGGAACCAGAGATCAAATTGCCAACATCTGCTGGATCACTGAAAAAGCAAGAGAGTCCCAGAAAAACATCTGCTTCTGCTTTATTGACTATACCAAGGCCTTTGACTGTGTGGATCACAACAAACTGGAAAATTCTTAAAAAGAAGGGAATACCAGATCACCTGACCTGCCTCTTGAGAAATCTGTATGCAGATCAGGAAGCAATAGCTAGAATTGGACAGGGAACAATAGACTGGTTCCAAATAGGGAAAGGAGTCCGTCAAGGTTGTATATTGTCACCCTGCTTATTTAATTTATATGCAGAGTATATCATGAGAAATGCTGGGCTGGATGAAGCAGAAGCTGGAATCAAGATTGCCAGGAGAAATATCAATAATCTCAGATATGCAGATGACACCACACTTATGGCAGAAAGCAAAGAACTAAAGAGCCTCTTGATGAAAGAGGAGAGTGAAAAAGTTGGCTTAAAACTCAACATTCAGAAAACTAAGATCATGGCATCTGATCCCATAACTTCAAGGCAAATAGATGGGGAAACAATGGAAACAGTGACAGACTTTATTTTTCTGGGCTCCAAAATCACTGCAGATGGTGACTGCAGGTATAAAATTAAAAGACACTTGCTCCTTGGAAGAACAGTTATGACCAACCTAGACAGCATATTAAAAAGCAGAGATATTTTGTCCAGAGACATCTTTGTCCAGAGACGGACAAAGGTCTGTCTTTGGTTTTTCCAGTAGTCATGTATGAATGTGAGAGTTGGACTATAAAGAAAGCTGAGCACTGAAGAATTGATGCTTTTGAACTGTGGTGTTGGAGAAGATGCTTGAAAGTCCCTTGGACAGCGAGGAATTCCAACCAGTCCATCCTAAAGGAAATCAGTCCTGAATATTCACTAGAAGAACTGATGCTGAAGCTTAAACTCCAATACTCTGGCACCTGATGTGAAGAACTGACTCATTGGAAAAGACCCTGATGCTGGGAAAGATTGAAGGCAGGAGGAGAAGGGGACGACAGAAGATGAAATGGTTGGATGGCATCACTGACTCTATGGACATGGGTTTGAGTAAGCTCTGGAAGTTGGTGAGACAGGGAAGACTGGTGTGCTGTGGTCCAGGGAGTCTCTAAGAGTTGGACACGAGTGAATGACTGAACTGAACTAAACTGAGAGAGTGAAATTCTGTTAACTAAATTAGAGAAAATCACAGATCAAAAATTGGAAGGAAAGTGATGTTTAGTTATTAAAACTGCACTGCTTAGAGTTTAGCTTTAATAACCTACTAGATGCAACCAAATATTTCCATTGAGTTTAGAAGTTTAAAGATACTTTCTCATTCATTTCCCCAGCTGATCATCACAAAGTCCTTTAATTAAAAAAAAAAAAAGCCATTTTTCCTTCTACAAAAATAGATGAGGAAACTAAAACTCAAATGTTAAGTAATTAGTCCAATACTCACAAAACTACAGTTCACATTATTTCATTTAATTCATTTAATTTGTGCAAATTCATTTAGTATTTTTCATATTCCAGGAAGTATACTAGATATTATATATAAGATAGTGAGCAAAAAAAGTAATCTACTTTCATAGGATTTTATCTCACATTCTAGAGGGAGACATGGACAGGACAAATGTAAACAGAAAAATACACAAAAATTGTTACTTGCAAATATAAATTCTTTTCAAATAAAAAAATAAGTGCTATATGAATTAGCGAAGGAAATGCAACCCACTCCAGTATTTTTGCCTGAAGAATACCAGTAGACAGAAGAGCCTGGTCGGCTACAATCCATGGAGTCACTGGGAGTCAGACACAACAGAAACAACTTAGCACTCACTCACGCTATATGAATAGCTTATGAAAACTTTTATAAAGGTCTTATTTCGAGACTGAAGAGGTAAAGAAGAGCCAGAAGAAGAAGAGTGCTCGAGGCAGGAAGAACATCATGTTTCAAAGCCTCTCACTTCCTAACCATGTCTGCCACATTTGGTGGGGTATTGCTCCAGTACCTTGTTTCAGATGTGTTAAGATCCTCCTATCCATTAAACTATTGATGTCTCTGTTTCTGGGAAAACAAAAAGACTCTCATCTCCTATTTACTAGTCTAACCCAGCGCTATTAGTGGCACTGTATGTGTGTGTTTACAGGGGACAAGGTAAGTTGGAGAGTCATCCCTCTCTCTATCATAGGTCTCACTTTCTTGGACCATAACCTTTTAGTTAAGTTTACTGTGAAGTTTTGCATGAGACTATAACATGGGAAAGATTGAAAAGGAGAAAGGTGAAAATGGTCATGTCTAATACTTTTGGATACATGGTCAGGAAATCTAAGCTCCAGGAAACTTCCACTTGCACATGGATTTGCTGGACCAAATTGCCTAGACTGAAGGGACAGAGGCCACATCAATAACACTTTCCACATAAGGTGGCTCAATTCCATTTTGCAAAATGTGGCACTCAGTAAGTTCTTTTAATTATAGCAACAAACCTCTGTGAGGTTTCCTGATATTTGGCATTACTGAAACGAATTAGATGTTTCATAAAACTCACTGGAAACCTGTATAAGTTCTTTGAGATTTCTTTCTCTATATAACAGTTTCTTCCACCCCTGTCACAGGATAGATATTAAGGCATTTTGTATGAAAGTGGGAGAAATGGAAAAATGAGAGCAGCTGCTCAAAAAATGCTGCCTCCTTCTCATGGCACTCAAACAATATTTCCACAAGTGTTATATTTCAAAGGAATTTATATCTAAAGGAAATTTATTAAAATGTTTATGTGTTTCCAGTAAGCCTCATCTTCATAAGCCTCCATAAGCCTCAACTGAAGCTAAATGTAGCTTGTTGGAATTATAAGCACAACAGTACTTTATATATTACTGAGACTGAGTTTGAGATTTGAAACTCCAGTGTGGCAAACCTAGGGGAAATGACTTAAGGCAATCATAGATGGGACAAGTATCTCTTATTTATTGCATATAATCAGTTTTGCATACAGACCCTCAAATCTAATGACTGAAAACAAATTTGGCTAATTCCAGAATCTAGCCTCACAACGATTATGTTGAACATTCCTAGAATAGAAAAATGTTAAATAGGAAAGTGTTATAGTCATGAACAAGCAGTTTGTAACACAAACCTAGAAGTTGGAAGGATCTGTGCTTTTGCCTCTGCCTAGAAATTATTGCCTCTTGTCTAGGTATTCTCATGAGATACCTTGTCTATGTAACAAATATTTATTCATCTTTCAAGAATCAGTTTTAGCATCACCCATATTTTGACACTAAAATATTTCTGCAATTATTTGAACAAAGGACTGGTGATGGTTAATTATGTGTTAAGTTGGAAAATGTTTTGGGATGAGAAATATTTAAATCAGCTATATTTGAGTAATCAGATGACCCTCCATAATTTGGGTGGGCCTTATCTAGTCAGCAGAATGACTGAATAGAACAAAAAGACTGGCCTGCTAGATTGTTTGTGAATTGATCCTGAACTTGACTATTCTGGGTCTTTACCTGCTGGCCTTCAGACTAGAACTACACCATCGACTCTCCTGAATCTGGAGCTTCTCAGCCCACCCTGCAGATTTTGTACTTCCTTGCCTCGATAATTTTGTAGCATGGAGACGCACTAACAAAAAAAAAATACTAACCATGCCCTTTGTAAACATGCGGGAAGTAAATGGGATGGACTGGGGAATCATCTCTCCTTCACTCTTACATTATTATCAGTAGCATTAGTATAGTACTGTATTGGAACGAACACTTTTATTATTATATTAAGGTAATTTTTATAATATTTTTAATATTTTTCTTTATATTTCTGTAACATTTTCAAATGACTATGTTTATGTTAATTTAAATTTGCAATTAAATAAAACTTGTAAAATGCTAACTCTAACATTTATTCCTATGGAAATTACTTCCCATATATGACAGGATATGATAGGCTATATATATATACACATATGCACATACACACATTACTTGGATACATTTATAACCCAAAAAATTAGGGGCCAACTATAAAATATGGTTTTATTAACATTCTTATTATGAACCTGACACTTTACAAGGTCCTACTGGTTAGGATTATGTTTGGTTGTGAGTAGCAAAGATTTGAAAAGTAGTGTTTTAGCCAAAATAGATATTCATTCTTTTATAAAAGAAAGGAACTAAGAATTTAGTTTAGAGTGAATATTGTCTGGTAGCTCAAATAGTAAAGAATCTGTCCGCAATGCAAGAGACATGGGTGTGATCCCTGGGTTGGGAAGTTCCTCTTGAGAAAGAAATGGCAACTTACTCTAGTATCTTTGACAGGAGAATTCCATAGACAGAGGAACCTGGCAGGCTCCAGTCTATGGAGTTGCAAGAGTCTGACACGACTGACACTTTCACTTTGTCAGGATAGCAGGCTTTTTTTCTCTTGTTCCCTGGAAAAGTCTCCACATGATCAAAGATGGCTTTTAGAGCTTTAGCCATCACATCAACATTCTAAGCAATAGGTAAAAGGGATGGTTCCTCTTCCCTTTTAAGGAAACTTTATGGAACTCTAAAAAATTTCTCTTTATACCTCAACAGCCAACCACTGCAAGAGATGCTAAGAAATACATCCTTTTATTGTGGTGGCAGTGTCTCTAATATTTGTTAAGTTAAAAGCAGAGATAAAATACTTAGAAGAATTGAGTAGGTTCTGCCATACCATTGAGAGAATTCAAAGAAGTAAATTCCGTACTATTATAGAGCAGTTCAAACCTGGTCAAGAACTCAAAACTATAATATATGAATCCACTTTAAAAGTTAAAGCATAAATCTTATAATATGGACCATGAAGGATGGATGACTTCAAGAAATAAAGAGCAAGCAGCCTGATATAAAACAGAAACTGCACAATTTAGGCCCTGAATAAATATTTGTTGAATAACTGAATTAGCAATCGAAGAGATAATTCTCAATATCCTGTTGAAAGGAAGTGCAGTTCAATGTGATACAAATCTGCGAAAAAACAGAGATTGGCAATTCATCTTGATACACTGAATCACCTTTAGTATGAGAATCCTGGCTCTCAGAACTGTGAGAGGCCTCAAAAGAATATCTAGTATAACCTTTACCTTTAGTCTAATAAAGAATTACAATTCTCATTTTAGAGGTAAAACCCAAATATATTAAATGACTCAGATATGAGAATACAGTTAATAAATCATCACTTGAGATCTAGAATACTTGCTTGTTTTTTCCATTTTATTGCTTATTCAGTGAGCTATATTTTCTACTTTTTTATTCTGATGTGTTAATCCTATTTGAGAATTTTGGGGAATAATCATGTACTAAAAAGACACTTAGCAAAGTTGTATTAATCATCATTTTTGAAGTGTGTGTTCTATTCTTTCTAAAAGATAATAATGGTAAGTTATTAATGAGTAAGAAATTTCCTAATGAACAAGATCCTTCCTTTTCCTATATACAACATTATTTCTATTTGACAAAGCTTATAGCATCTCCAGAGATAAGTCCAGCAACCCAACAAGTAGGAAAATAAATACACTTCATTAATCTTTATTACATATCTGTGAGGGAGGTTACTATTGGCATAAATTGCGTGTAGGGTAAAAAACAGAAAAAAAAAAAAGAAAGGTGAAATAATGACTAAAAAGCTTTTTGTTTTTTTTTTTTGTCTCTGTTCTTCGTCTCAGGACTAGTAGGAGACAATGGAATGGAGAGCAAAAGAAAAGATAAACAAAATAACATGCACAGTGTTCGTATTTTTGGAAATGTTCTAAGTTTACTTATGGTATCTCCAGCATAGTTAACTCATTATCCATGTTCTTTTGTGTTGATGGTTTTATTTTTTACAGATGACTAGTAATTACAGTGTTAGTTGAAGGACAAATCATTAGACTTCCCTGAGCTTTTCATTGATATAATGGGAATAATTTATTTTGAGGACAAATAACAAAATTTCTTTAGCACAAAGGTGAAAATTAGAAGCACTATAAATTTTACTTGGCATTGTTTTTCTGGTAGACAAACTTTTCAGCAGACAATTCTGTATTGTCCTGTTCAAGTTTTATAGCAACTCCACTAAAGTTTCAGGATGTGTTTCTCATTGCACTCACTAGGTACCACTGTGAAATTTTAAAGAGGAAACACTAGCAGAAGATAAATGAACAGTAATAACATTATCAGTTGTTAAGAGTCTAAAGTTATTTAAAGGTCATAGAGCCTGTTTCCTTCCTTTCATACTTTAAGGCGTTTCAATCTGTGGAGGTGCAGTTCATTCAAAATCATGAAGCTGAGTTAAAGTGGATCCAGGCCTAGATAGTAGCCTCTTAATTAAGCATCCAGTTCTCCTTCTGGTTAAGGAAAAGATGTATATAATTTTAAAAATCACGAAGGTTATAAAAAATATCAGTAGAGGTATTACACTCTTGCTTTTCATTCCTTGCTACAAAGTGTTATTTGCCCCAAAGCAAAAGACCTTCTTCTCCTCTGTTATTTGAATTCTAACACATATTACCTGTGTTTTTCTTTTTCTTTACTCTGCTTATATTTTCATTGTGTTTCCATTAACCTCAGAACCTACAATTATGACACGTTAGAATGTAACCCACTCTCAAGAAAAAGAGATACAAGACAGCTATGGCAGGGATATAACTTCATTAGTGACAAGTAAAAAATTACATACTGAAGTTCAGCTTGAAAATTGTTCAAGTGAGAGAAATGCACACAAACACTCTTTGTCCTATTTCTTCATTAATTTGGGGATAATTACATTCATTTTTGCACACTTGCATTTATTTTCATGAGAAACAGAATACTGTTTCATATGTATTAAATGTACCATTACATATTTTTAAAATTTAAATTAAAATATGTTCTGATATCTGCTTTTTCCACTTAAATAAATCCCTTACATGTAAAAACATACATCCAATTGTCCTTTCTTCTTCATTATTGAGGAACTGAATGTGTATGTATTTACTAAAAAGAAGTAGTGATTAAGTAGAGGAAAGTTTTAAATTCAAGTTAAATCCACAGTCTTAAAACACTATTCTTTGTCTATATTATTGTTTACTTTTAATGTCCTTCCATGATCTATTTCTCTGTACAGGCAGTAAGGTAAAAGCATTCCAATTATGCATACACAGTGAGGAAACCAGAATTGAAAGAGACACGTGTACCCCAATGTTCATCACAGCACTGTTTATAATAGCCAGGACATGGAAGCAACCTAGATGCCCATCAGCAGATGAATGGATAAGAAAGCTGTGGTAGATATACACAATGGAGTATTACTCAGCCATTAAAAAGAATGCATTTGAGTCAGTTCTAATGAGGTGGATGAAATGGGAGCCTATTATACAGAGTAAAGTAAGCCAGAAAGAAAAACACCAATACAGTATACTAACGCACATATATGGAATTTAGAAAGATGGTAACAATAACCCTGTATACGAGACAGCAAAAGAGACACTGATGTATAGAACAGTCTTTTGGTCTCTGTGGGAGAGGGAGAGGGTGGGATGATTTGGGAGAATGGCATTGAAACATGTATAATACCATATATGAAATGAGTCGCCAGTCCAGGTTCGATGCATGATGCTGGATGCTTGGGGCTGGTGCACTGGGACGACCCAGAGGGATGGTATGGGGAGGGTGGTGGGAGGAGGGTTCAGGATGGGGAACACATGTATACCTGTGGCGGATTCATTTTGATATATGGCAAAACCAATACAATATTTTAAAGTTAAAAAATTAAATTAAATTAAATTAAAAAAAAAGAAAATGCAATTTTATTCCCAAATAACAAATAAAGCATGATACTTAAAAGGCTATAGGAAGATTAAAACTGACCTACTACTACTACTACTAAGTTGCTTCAGTCGTGTCCGACTCTGTGCGACCCCACAGACGGCAGCCCACCAGGCTCCCCCATCCCTGGGATTCTCCAGGCAAGAACACTGGAGAGGGCTGCCATTTCCTTCTCCAATAAACTGACCTAATCAATTATTAAATAGTTAAAGAACTGTGGCCTTCAGAGCCATGGTTAGATAACTGTAGATGGTTAAAAGCCATGGAAACACATTCCATTTCAAATTGATAAAGTAATGTGTTGTTCAACTTGGGTTGCCATAATAAAGTACCACAGACTTGGGTGGCTTAAATAAAAGAAATTTATTCTCATAGTTCTGGAACCTGGAAATCTAAGATTAAGGTACCAGCAAGACCATTCTTTTGTGAGGCCTCTTTTCTGGGCTTGCAGAAAGTCACCTTCCTTCTGTATCCTCACATGTCCTTTTCTCTGTATGTGACACTCAAAGAAAGGGTAAGGACAACAGTCCTATTAGATCAGGGCCTAACTTTATGATCTCATTTAAGCTTAATTGCCATATCTCCAAATCGTCACATTGACAGGTTAGGTCTTAACATATAAAATCTAGAGGAGACACAATGGAGTCCATAACAGAATAGACTTAAGAAACCATTATAAAGTATAACAATGGATCCCATTAATCAGTAGCAGTGATTACAGTTTGCATTTGGAGCCAGTAATCTTGGCTATCCAGATGTCATGGTATTGTCATTGTTCAGAATTGCCATGACATCCTAGGTATATGAAGAGTATAATGTGAAGCAATCTGAACTGTTCTTATTGTACAATTGATATACAAATAATAACATTGGTATCTAAAATTAAGGATTAAGGGACTTCCCTGGTGGCCCAGTGGTTAAGAATCCACCTTCTAAAGAAGGGGATGTGATATTGATCCCTGGTCACAGAATATCACATATGCAACAAGTGGACCCATGTACCCATCCTAGATCCCACGCACTGCAAGAGAAGCCACTGCAATGAGAAGCCTGTGTACCACAGCTAGAGAAAGACTGGGCACAGCAGTGAAGATTAAGTGTAGCCATTAATTAATAAATACATAAATACGAAAAAAATTAAGAACTCACTATATGCCAGGCACTCCACTAATTTATTTTTCTTTATTATCTTATTTAATCTTCCTAACAAGTCTATGAATTCTAAGAAGTAGAATTATTTTCAGTGATTTACATAAGAAAACTTAATGCTTAGAGAAATTAGGTCATTTGTCAAAAGTAGTACCTCTGCCTCCCTAAGGCCTAACTCTTCCTGTTACAGTTTGCCCAGACCCTAACACTTTGCTAAAGCCCTCAACCCCTATTTAACTGATGAAAATCCAAAATGTAAAGGTCAGTTTCTATAAGATTAGCTACTTATTTGTTGCTAAAGCCATCATAAGTTAAATCTAAGCTTTACAGTTTAAATTATCTTGCCAGATTCAACCATTAAAAATCAAATACATATGGTGTGACATATTTCTCCATAAGCATTAATAGTGCCCTCCCCGCTTACTAAAATTCAAAATCCAAGTCACAGACCCTGGACAAAAGGACTCCTCAATTCTATATGTGTTCTTCCCCAAATGTGAATATTTATCCCCTAAAACTATGAAAGTCGCTCAGTCGTATCCAAATCTTTGCAACCCCAACAGGCCAGATTAGTGGAATGGGTAGCTATTTCCTTCTCCAGGGGATCTTTCCAACCCAGGGATCGAACCCATGTCTCCCGCATTGCAGGTGGATTCTTTACCAGCTGAGCCACCAGGACATCTCCCCTATTTTGTAGGGGTAGGGCCTTGGAATCATAAACCAAACAGCATGGAGGTCATTCCATGAGCAAGTTCATTCTTATTGTGAAGTGAGAGTGAGGGGCAGGGCCAAATCTTCTCTGTTCTTCCCTCCAAATTCACCAATCAGATATTACTCCTTTCTCCTCTAGAATGAAATATGTGAGAAACGTAGTATTCACATGAAAGGGAGCATCAGGGCATTTACTCTTCAAAATTCTGCCTCAGTAGTAAATATAATTTACAGAGACTTATTCATATAAATGCCAAAATTTTATTTAACCAGAATTATGAAGAAATTGCATTAGAGAAATGGGAAAGGGATATGTCCTGTGTGTGTGTGTGTTTTCAGATCAAGTCATACAAGAGAGCTGCATCCTCATCTGCCGTAAATGGATAAAGGATGACATAGAAAAGAGAAAACTTAATTTTAAGCATATTTTATATATCTGAAGAGCTTCCTTTGTGGCTCAGATGGTGAAGAATATGCCTGCAATGCAAGAGGCCCAGGTTCAATCCTTGGGTTGGGAAGATTTCCTGGAGAAGGAAATGGAAACCCATTCCAGTATTCTTGCCTGCAGAATTCCACAGACAGAGGAGTCTGGTGGGCTACAGCCCATGGAATAACAGAGTCAGATATGACTAAGCAACTAACACTACTACCCTCATAAAGCTCTTTGAAAACCACTAGTTCCATGATTGTTTTATATGTATGAAAGGAAATATCAGAAAAAATACCTGAAGAGTTCAAAGTACTTTTTTCAAAGGAACTAAGTCAAGGGGGGGGGGGGGGGGCAAAGTACTTACTAGGAAAATGTTTTTTAAGTTTTGTAGTATTATTTGACCCAAGTATATATGTATATATATCTCTGGTTTGATATAAAATTAAATACCATGGAATAATAGCAACGGAAATATCAAAATTTTGCCTGTTATTCTAATGATTGATTTAGCCAAGAAAAGGAAAGAATGAAGGAAACAAAAAGTAATTTAAAAATGACTGGTTCTGGTAGCAGATAGAAACTTATGTTCAAAATGAAGACAATGACATTGCATCTCTTTTTTATAAGGAAAAAACAGGAAATTTTGCAGCATAAATATTTTCAAAATGCATTTTTAAAGACCTAGGCCAGCTCTTAAGTCCTCCAGAGCTGCACTGTCCAATATGGTAACCATTGGCTACACATGGTTATTTAAAATTAGGTGTAAATAAGATTTTAAGTTCTATCCCTCACATTAGCCACAGTTCATATGCTAAAAAGCCACATCTGGCTTATGGCAATCTTTTGGATAGCAGAAATAAATATTTTCATTACTGCATACATTTCTATTGGAAAGCACTGCTCTAGGTCTTGCTGTTTACATGCTGAATTTGTACTAAGTCTTTCATGTGGTGCCTCAGATGGTAAAGAATCTTCTTACAATGCAGGGGACCTGGGTTCAACCCCTGGGTCGCAAAGATCCCCTGGAGAAGCGAATGGCTATCCACTCCAGTATTCTTGCCTGGGGAATTCTATGGACAGAGAAGCCTAGCAAGCTACAGCCCATAGGGTCACAAAAAGTCAGACGTGACTAAGCAAGTAACCTTCCATACTCTGAAACCCATTGTCTTGAGGAGAAATGAACAAACCTGCCAAGATATCAATGCCTTTAGAAAACCAAATATTTTCATATCATTTAGAAACAAGTTTGATATTCTAGCCCTGAACTGGAACTACTTCATTCATATTCTACAGATATTTATTAATATCTGTATAATCATGTGCCAGGCAGTTTGCTGGATATTGAGAAAACAGTGTTACTCAAGAACCTCAATATCCATCAGCAAAATGATGGTACAGGAAGCCCCAGAACCTGGTGCACCACAGAAGCATCAACTTAACAACATACAGCCCCAGAAACTTCTATGAGAAATTCAGAAATCAGTTAGGAAGATGTAGCACTAAGGCAAGTTCAAATCCAAGAAGAGTCACAATGAAACAGATAAGAAAAGCTATTTAATTCCAGCCATGCTACTCAAAGCTAGCACAGTTTGTAATTGGGAAGAAAAGCCCAGCTGTGGCTTCTCCTTTGGGAAGGAAAGAGAATGGTAGAATGTGTATTTAAAGTTCCAGATTTTAGAGGGACTGCTTTCTGTTTAACCTGACTCAAGGCACTGACAGGTAACTGGCATACCTTGGATGCCAGAGACTGCAGAGATTAAAAAAGAATTCAGCAGACTGTGGCAGCACTAGAGAGTTGTAAAACTGTAGACAGAAATAGCCTCAGTTCACCATGATCAGGAGTAAGCATCCAGTTTGTGTCTTCTCCCTAGTGAGAGAAAGAAAAGAGTAGAGCATGGGTCCAACGTTCTCACTTTTGCAGGTATGTGCAGTCTGAGACTGGTTTCTGTTTCATCTGACATGAAGTGCCGACAGAATAGTTACACCTTGACACCTGGGGGATACAGAGAGACTGGTGGCTTCAGGCAAAACCAGAGAAAAACAATAAACCTTTCAAACTGGAAAATGATATACACAAGTCCAGAGAAGGTGCATCCTTAGAAAAAGCTGGAAAGACCCAAAAATCTGTAGCTGGATTGATTGGTGAAAGTCTTTCCCTGTATGAAGCCAGTAGATAAGATTGGAAGAGTTGTCTTTTTGTGTTCAAATGTGTGGATTCCAACACAGCATTATAAGGCATATGAAGAAACAGGAAAATATGACCCAATCAGAGGAATAAAGAACATCTCCAGAAACTGACCTTAAAGAAAGTAGCACAGTATTGTTAACTATATTCACCATTGTTGTAAAGCACATCTCTAAAACTTATTTATCTTCCTAAAATAAATCTTTATACCATTGATCATCTCCCAGTTTCCCCCTCTTCCCACTCCCTGGCAAACAACATTCTGCTTTTTGTTTCTAAGTGATTGGTTACTTCATTGGTTTCATATAAGATATCTAAAGTTAGATTTCATATTATATGCTTTTTACCGCAATAAAAAAGAGATGTAAAAAAAGATGATCAGCATCTATCCAGGCTTTGAACAATTAAATAAGACTATGCATTACTGTCTAAAACAATGTCATAAGAGCTATTATAGAACAGTATAGGGTGATAAGGGAGAATAGAAGAGAGGCACTTAGCTAATGTCTAAGGCTAACAGGATCATCAAGAAAGGCCTTCCAGAAGAACTGGTATCAAAACTACAGATGAGAAACTAGTGACACTTTCTACACAAACATGCAGTTTAGAAGATGACCTAGTATTTATTTCAGTCAAAAGGAAGAGCATGTAAGAAAGGTTAAGAGCAACAGAAAGTATGTTTTAATTTGCAGTGGGGAGGTAAGGGGTTGGGGAGAATGGTGAAGTGATAAGGAGAGAATAAAGAGAAAAAACAATAAGTTATAATCAGGGACCATATCATATAGGGACTAGTAAAATATTTAAAGAGTATGGTCTCCCAAGTGTTCATCCAATAGACTGTACTTTTCATATTTGTTTTATTCACACTTTGAACAATACTCTCCACATTATATACAGTGTGTTGAATGTATTAAATATTCATTCAGTATGCACCAAAAGATTTAATAATGTAAATATATGCTTGGATTTGCATTTTATGACGTTCTACTTACATTTCAGAAAAGGGATTATAAAAGGCTACTGTAATATTAATTATGAACAGTCTCTGTGCTTGCATCTGAAAAGAACAATCATAATTCCATATATATTATGAAACATACTATATACCCATTAAGGCTAATTTATTTATATATAATTAGAGTTAAATGCCTGCATGTGTGTGTATAAATTTGTTTATGATGTGAGAATAATAATATTTTACTGATGCATTTATATATTTCTCCTTGGTTTATAGTTTTATTCTCACTTCCAAAATTTGTATAAGACCATTAGTGACTTGGGGCCAAGAGAGTAAACATACGCACTCTCAGCACATTCCTAGTTACTTCTTGCATTAAAAGTTTAGGTGCTAATTGTATACCAACAAGGCACAGTTATCAGTTAAATCAAATATCCACTAGATTGAGAACAGAAGTTCCAACAAAGGCACAGACTGCATTAACAGTTGGATGGGCATTATCCATGATATGTTTGTCCTTCATATTCAAAGATAATAGCCAGTGGATGTTTTTCTCTCAATATGTGAACGTATTTGGAAAACCACAAGTATGTGACCACCTGCTCACAGGTGAAAGCACTATTGAGACCTTCAGTTTTGGCAGCTCAACTCCTTTGACTCATGTCCTACAAATGCCATTGATTGGGAAAATATACAGAATCACCTATTGTTTTACATCAATTCAGTCAACTTGCTGCTGTTCCCCACTATTGCACAGCTGTATCAAAGGGTTTGCATGCTGCCTCAGGGGTTACAACTATAAGCTCTATAGCAGACAACTTTCAGGCTGTAATCAATTATGACTTTCAGAAAAAAAAATGTTTGAGAGTCACAGCATACATAACTGAAAGGGATGATAAATTTTAAGGAAAGCCTTTAATTTTATAAATAAGAAAACATAATTTTATAGAATTTAAATTGATAGTCAATAATGCTATGTTTTCTAGTTACACAGTTGAGGCTAGTGTTTTTTTCTAATATACAGTGCTGTTATTAAAGTAGTCCATTGACAACAGCATTCTTCCTTTCCTTTTTTCTTCCTTTATTATTTTTTATTTCTTTTCTTTTTCCTTCCCTTTCTCCTTTATCCCTCTCTCCTTCCTTCCTTCATTTTATTTAGGCAATCATTCACTTGGGCTTCCCAGGTGGCACTAGTGGTAAAGAACCTGCCTGCCAATGCAGGAGACACAGGAGATGCTGGTTCAACCCCTGGGTTGGGAAGACAGATCCCCTGGAGAAGGGCATGGCAATCCACTCCAGTATTCTTGCCTGGAGAATCCCATGGACTGAGGAGCCTGCTGGGCTACAGTCCATAGGGTCATAGAGAGTCAGACACAACAAGCATCTTATGACTCACTTGCTAATTCACTTAATTATATATATATATATATATATATATATATATATATATATTTTTGCCAAACAACTAGTGTTTTTCAAGATCAATGCTAATTGCTAAGCATACAAAACTGTAAGTTAAAACCACAGCTAAAAATATTAGCTAAGACTTCAGGAATATGAGAAAGTATAGACTCACTTTTCCCTGTTTCTTCCAAGTATAATTATATAACTTTAAAAGTACTTTATAGACAACAGTAAGATAAATCTGAAAGCTAGAAAGAAGAATGTGTACCAGCTAGAGGGTACAGGAGTTGAGAAATAACAACATGGTGAGTTACCTGTTTTTTTTTTTCCTCTCCCATACACCTTGGACTGGCAATGGAGAGACCTGCCACAAGAAATGATTAGGCATAAAGGGAAAAAAAAAAAAAAGAAAGAAAGAAAGATAGAAAGAAAAAGAAGTAAGAAAGACAAATCTGTTCTTTCTCACCAAAGGACTGGGAAAGTAGAAACCCAAAAGAGACCTAGTAGGGAACCTCAAGCAGATTTCCACAGAGCCTCTGTTGATTATCCAACTTACCAACAGCAGTGGCAACAGCAAAGTCTCAGCCATCCCAGCTTCTGTTCCATACCTTATGGCAGGTGAGTGATGTTATCTCCCAGCACGGAAGAAACAAACTCTTAATGTTCTTATTCCCCTGTCCAGAAGCAGGGCCCAGAGACTGGTCCCATCAGCTCATTTCTACTGCAATAGTAAAGCTCTGTGACTCCCTGGCTTCCATCCAATGGTATAAGGGAACTAGGGCCAGTGGTTTTTTGCCTCACACATAATATTGCTCAGTACCCCCACAGATGGCACCAATAGGGCTTACACAGGAGTCCTAGCAGCACCAGAAATCAAACAAGACAAAATATCACTGCAAGGGATCACAAACTAAATATTCAAGGGAATTACAACTCAGAGAAGTAGACTATAACTTATATACTATATAACTTAAATAGAACAACTAACTGCCTGCTAAAATAGAATACTTGGATAGGAAGAGGAATCCACTAATAAAATAAATGTTCAGGATACAATAAAAAAAATCATTATACCAAGAATTTGGAAAATCAGAATTTAATGAGAAAAGATAACCAATATGGAGATTAAGCTGATATTGAAATTATCTGACAAGCATTTTAAAAGCAACTGCCTTAAAAATTACAAATTGTCTCAAAACATATGAAAACAGAAAATCTCAGCACAGAAATAGAAATTATATAAAATAACTGAAAAGATTATAGAATCAAAAACTATTATTAAAAAAATTTAACTGAAATTAAAAAAAAAACTCAATTGTACACAACAGAGTGTAAATGGAAATGATAAAATCAACTGAAGATAAAGACAGATCAACAGAAATTTCTGTAGAAAAATTTAAGAAGAGCAAAAATTTATTTTATCACAGTACAGAAGAGAAAGAGTGTGGTACTGGGAAAGTATTTGAAGAAACAATGGCTGAAAACTTGCCAAAGTTGGCAAAAGACACAAATCTACATATGTAAACATGCAAAAACCTCAAATAACTCCAAAGAAATCCACACCAAGATATAACAAAATTAAAATTTTAAGTATGAAATAAAAAGAAAAAAAATTTTAAAATAGCCAGAGGAAAAGAATACATTACCTGTAAAAGAATAACAATTCATATTATAGTGGATTTCCTATCTGAAACCACGCACGCCAGAAGGAAGCACAACTGTGTGCTTTTTGTTTTTGTTTTTTTTTAAGGTGCTGAAAGAAAAGAGCTGTCAATTCTAAAAGGAACCAGAAATTCTATATCCATTGGTGAAACTATCCATCAGGAATAAAGAAGACATAAACATATTCTCAGTCAAAAGAATGCTAAAATAATTTGTGCTAGCAAATCTACACTTAAACAATTACTAACAAAAGCTCTCTAAACCTTCAAAAAAAGAAGGTGATAACAGAAGACAGTGATCTTTAGAAAGGAAAGAAGAACAATAGACAATAGTAAATATAATAGGCTATTCTTCATCACATAAACTTCTTTTAGCAAATAGTTTGATTACAATACAAGTTATAACTGTGAAAGTGTTAGTTGCTCAGTTGTGTCTAACTCTTTGTGACCCCATGGGCTATAGCCCGCCAGGCTCCTCTGTCCATGGAATTCTCCAGGTAAGAATACTGGAGTGGGCAGCCATTCCCTTCTCCAGGGGATCTTCACACCCCAGAGATCAAACTTGGATTTCCTGCTTTGCAGACAGATTCTTTACCCTCTGAGCCACCAGGGAGGCCCAATAACTATCTGACATGATAAATGTATATAGACAAGTATATTATTAAGATGGAGAAGGTAAAGGGACCTAAGGAGAAGCAAAAGTTTTATTTTTCACTCATAAAATTTTTTTCAAGCTGTTGTATTATTTTAATTATATAACCAAATGTATCTTATAAGATTAATCATAATTCTATTAATGATTTGTATACAGAGTATGGTTGAGACGTGAGTTGGATATATTCTGTTAATCTCTGTCTTTTAATTTGTGTATTTAGACATTTTAACATATAAAGTAATTATATGTATGTTGGGGTTTAATTTTGTCATTATTGTTTCTGTTTCTGTGTCTTTTGATGTAACTTCATTTGATATAAAATGTTAATACAGGCAATCAATATCTTTGTACATGTTAATTAAAATATTTTTATTTGGATATTTAAGACTGTCATACTAAGTGACAAAAATACTAGTAAATCATTACTTTTAAAATGGCATTGTACATTGTGACACCAAAATAATGAAAGCCTATATTATAGTCATACAATTAAAAACAAAATTTTACTTGCTTGGACACTAAAGTAACTATGTAAATTACTGGTTTTGAACCTGTGTATCTATGTGATATAAAGGGACATGCTTACTAGGATTGAGTGTTATTTTTTAATGCATTTCATTTAGTTGGAAATATAAATTTACCTAAGGATTTATGACTTTTCCACTAATATTCAACAAAAGAGTCCAAAATTGCAGTACCTGGCTATAATCTCAAAAACAACAGAATAATCTTCGTTCATTTCCAAGGCAAACCATTCAATATCACCATAATCCAAGTCTGTGCCCCAACCACTAATGCCAAAGAGGTTGAACGGTTCTGTGAAGACCTACAAGACTTTCTAGAACTAACATCAAAAACAGACGTCTTTTTCATCATAGAGGACTGAAATGCAAAAGTAGGTAGTCAAGAGAAACCTGGAGTAACAGGCAAGTTTGGCCTTGGGGTACAAAATGAAGCAAGGAAAAGGCTAACAGAGTGTTGCCAAGAGAACGCACTGATCATAGCAAATACTCTCTTCCAACAACACAAGAGACAACTCTATACATGGACATCACAAAATGGTCAATACTGAAATCAGATTGATTACATTCTTTGCAGCCAAAGATGGAGAAGCTCTATAGTCAGGAAAAATAAGACCGGGAGTTGACTGCAGCTTATGTCATGAACTCCTTAGTGCTAAATTCAGACTTATATTGATGCTAAGTCACTTCAGTCATGTCCGACTCTGTGCGACCCCATAGACGGCAGCCCAACAGGCTCCCCCGTCCCTGGGATTCTCCAGGCAAGAATCCTGGAGTGGGTTACCATTTCCTTCTCCAATGCATGAAAGTGAAAAGTGAAAGTGAAGTCGCTCAGTCGTGTCCGACCCTCAGCGACCCCATGGACTGCAGCCCTCCAGGCTCCTCCACCCATGGGATTTTCCAGGCAAGAGTACTGGAGTGGGTGTCATTGCCTTCTCCAAGACTTATACTGAAGAAAGTAGCAAAAACCATTTGACCATTCAGGTATGATCTAAATCAAATCCCTTGAAATTATACAGTGGAAGTGAAAAATAAATTTAAGGGATTAGATCTCATAGAATGCCTGAAGAACTATGGACAGAGGTTTGCAACATTGTACAGGAGGCTGTGATCTAAAC
Source organism: Bos indicus x Bos taurus (assembly GCF_003369695.1). Taxonomy (NCBI): domain Eukaryota; kingdom Metazoa; phylum Chordata; class Mammalia; order Artiodactyla; family Bovidae; genus Bos; species Bos indicus x Bos taurus. The sequence continues at coordinate 48,510,683 of NC_040101.1, read as the reverse complement.
CATCCCCAAGAAAAAGAAATGCAAAAAGGCAAAATAAGGAGGTTTTCAAATAGCTGAGAAAAGAAGAGGAGCAAAAGAAGAGATACCAAGGGAACATTTCATGCAAAGATGGGCTCAATAAATGACAGAAACTGTATGGAAATAACAGAAGCAGAAGATATTAAGAGGTAGCAATAAAACACAGAAGAATTATAGAAAAAGATCTTTATGACCCAGGTAACCACAATGGGTGTAATCACTCACCTAGAGCCAGACATCCTGGAGTGTGAAGTCAAGTGGGCCTCATAATCATATTTAAACAGAATTAAAAATTTCAAAGGGATGAATAATTTCTTTAGCAATATTGTAGAATAGATGTATAAGGATAAAATGGCAGGGGGCGGGGAGTAAAATCCCTAGATTATGTCTTTGTTCCTCTTGCTTTTCCAAGCCACCCACTTTGGTTTCCTTGGTGGCTCAGACCTTAAAGAATCTGCCTGCAATACAGGAGGATCTGAGTTGGATTCCTGGGTTGGGAAGATCCCCCAGAGAAGGGAATGGCTACCCACTCCAGGAGAATTCCATGGATAGAGGAGCCTGGCAGGGACTACAATTCAAGGGATCGCGAAGAGTTGGGCATGACTGAGCCACTAACATTTTCCAGTTCCACTGTGTGCACCTATGAAATACTAGCTATCCCTGGATGAATCTCCTTGGCTGTGGAGTGATTAAAAAATATATATATATATATTTAGGACTTATCTTAATCTATGAAGAGAAACATATAACGCTTTTTGAACTGAAAGGGAAAGATATATATAGATAAAATGAAATTATCTCCCTTCAAAATTAGAGGAAAGCAATGGGAATTATCAAAACATGATTATAAGTGCAACAGATACATAAAAATGAGTTTGAGAATTAAAAATAATCCCTTTAGCTTTCAGGCTTCCATCATGTTGTTTTGTTTCATTACTGTCAGAAAACAAAGAGTAAGAAGCTGGAGGGTTAGACAGTGATTAGAAAAGATTCAATATGCTTTCATGGGCATTTACTCCTAGGGAGATATCTTTCCCAGGAGGGTGTTGCAATTTACTTCTGATGATCTGTATCCAAATTGCATGTTTGCTAAGCATCATTAGAAGAATGAGGTTGAAATAGGGAATTGAACAGGGTGTAAGAAAGAATCTATCCATCTGTAACTAGCAAACCAAGGCAAGAATTATCTTATGATCTGAAATTCAGATGCCCAACATGGAGATTCTTCCTAAGAGAAGTAGTGTGTTTATCTGAAAATTCCAGCAAAGCACAGTTGTAGCTAACACTAAACTGTCAGTGACTCAGAATTATAGTTCATGGAAAAGAAGTAATAGCTTTATGAGCTCATGTTAAGTCTTTGGAAGGGTATCTCTGAGTTGTTTTAGTGAAACTTCAAATTTGAGTTTACATATAAAGACCAAGTTGATGTTGAAAAACGAACAATAGGAAATAGTGAAAGGTAAAAATTGTAAATTATGTTAAACACTCATGGAATGGGAGTAGATAGTTTATTGGAAAATAAGCATTTACTGAGTAGTTATATGACAGACTATTTCTAAATAATTTCTGCAGTTATGCATGCTTTGGCTTTATTTAAATATGACTCCTAAAATTGTAATTATGTCCACTATGTCTTGGACATAGATTAAGATGATTCCTCAAAATTCTTTTACTCGTTTTTTCACACACACACACACACAAAAAAATAACCCTGCTCATAATTATCCCTATTTAATAAAAGAGAAGATAGAATTCAATATTTCATTTAAATTACCCAAGGTCACAAATGTAGTTGGTAGTTGGACTGAAATTGAACTTGAATCTCTTTATTACAAAGACCGTATTCTTTGCCTTTTGTCATGTATTGTGCTATAAGAAACCTGATTTTCAGCATCTTCAGGGGACAAATAATTTTCTCTGATGAAATATGACTCTCAACTAAGTTCAGGATTTGATCATCTAAAATGCATGACCTAGTCCACCCACCTTTCCTGCAAAACATTTACAGAAAATACAGTTGAAAATGTACAATTTTGAAAATGCTGGTCATTGAAATGCTATAATTGAAGAGAGTCTGTTTGGTAGGAAGTTAGTCATAAGCAAGGAAGGATGAAGGCAATGCCAAAGAATGCTCAAACTACCACACAATTGCACTCATCTCATACGCTAGTAAAGTAATGCTCAAAATTCTCCAAGCCAGGCTTCAACAATACGTGAACTGTGAACTTCCAGATGTTCAAGCTGGTTTTAGAAAAGGCAGAGGAACCAGAGATCAAATTGTTGACATCTGCTAGATCATCAAAAAAGCAATTGAGTTCTTAATTCTGCTTTTTTGACTATGCCAAAGCCTTTGACTGTGTGGATCACAATAAACTGGGGAAAATTCTGAAGGAGATGGGAATACCAGACCACCTGACCTGCCTCTTGAGAAACCTATATGCAGGTCAGGAAGCAAGAGTTAGAACTGGACATGGAACAACAGACTGGTTCCCAATAGGGAAAGGAGTATGTCAAGGCTGTATACTGTCACTCTGCTTATTTAACTTCTATGCAGAGTACATCAAGAGAAATGCTGGGCTGGAGGAAGCACAAGCTGGAATCAAGATTGTCAAGAGAAATATCAATAACCTCAGATATGCAAATGACACCACCCTTATGGCAGAAAGTGAAGAAGAACTAAAGAGCCTCTTGATGAAAGTTAAAGAGGAGAGTGAAAAAGTTGGCTTAAAGTTCAACATTCAGAAAACTAAGATCATGGAATCCGGTCCCATCACTTCATGGCAAATAGATGGGGAAACAGTGGCTGACTTTATTTCTCTGGGCTCCAAAATCACTACAGATGGTGATTGCAGCCATGAAATTAAAAGATGATTTAACTCCTTGGAAGGAAAGTTAAGACCAAAATAGACAGCATATTAAAAATCAGAGACATTACTTTGTCAACAAAGGTCCGTCTAGTCAAGGCTATGGTTTTTCCAGTAGTCATGTATGAATGTGAGAGTTGGGCTATAAAGAAAGCTGAGCACCAAAGAATTAATGCTTTTGAACTGTGGTGTTGGAGAAGACTCTTGAGAGTCCCTTGGACTGCAAGGAGATCCAACCATCCTAAAGGAGATCAGTTCTGGGTGTTCACTGAAAGGACTGTTGATGAAGCTGAAACTCCAATACTTTGGCCAACTGATGCGAAGAGCTGACTCACTTCAAAAGACCCTGATGCTGGGAAAGATTGAGGGCAGGAGGAGAAGGGGATGACAGAGGATGAGATGGTTGAATGGCATCACCAACTCAATGGACATGAGTCTGGGTAAACTCCGGGCGTTGGTGATGGACAGGGAGGTCTGGCATGCTGTGGTTCATGGGGTTGCAAAGAGTCAGACAAGACTGAGCAACTGAACTGAACTGAACTGACGGAAGGATGGCTTGGCTGAAAGATATGCAAGCTGTTTCTAAAACCCATCCCAGACACACCCAGGAGAGCTGACAGATAAGTTAAAAAAATAATCACAAGTACTTTTCCAACTCCTGCAGGTGCAACCTAGGCACACAGTGGATACAAAGTAACCACAGGGGCTTCTCCAAGTAACCTTAGGCATCTAAGAGCCCATTTAGGGTGCATACATATTCTACACCTGATTATAAGAGACTGAATTATGGGAATACATAAACAACACAAGCTACTTTTATGTATCTTGCAATTGTCAATCTGCCTTTTGCATTCCCTGTCATTGACTGGTGGTAGGTAGAAGCCCTATTTTGCACAGGGCTTTAACCAAAGTCTCCTTTAACCAAAGGAGACTGGAAGTATAAAAAGGGGAAAACCAAGAGAAAAAAGACTGTTCCTTTAGGGTTAGCCTGCTCCCAAACCTTGGGAGTGTGTGTCTAATAAAGGATCTGTCTGCTTGAGCTGCACTGAGCTGTAATTTGTGTTTCAAAGTTCTTAGTCTGTGTTTCTAAATTTTTATTGCAATAAGGCAAGAAATAAGGCAGAAAACTAAACCAAACTGACAAATCTAAAAAACTATTTGTACTGAAATATGCCCTCTCTCAACTGAAATTTTTAATAAATAAGGTTTTTTAAGTTTCAGAAATCATAAGCAAAGCATATAATTTGGAGGATAAAGCATTGCTACCACATGTAAGTAGAACAGGACAAAAACAAAGTAATAAAGCAATTTAGAATCAATTTTAAAAACATTCACTGAGAATCAGGCAGAGAATAAATATAATTACCAGGTGGCACTAGTGGTAAAGAACTCACCGACAATGCAGGAGATCTAAGAGACATGGATTTGACCCCTGGGTCAGGAAGATCCCTTGTAAGAGAGAGCATGGCAATCTACTCCTCTGTTCTTGCCTGGAGAATCATATGAACAGAGAAGCAGGGGGTGGGGAGGGACGGCTACAGTTTATAGGTTTGCAGACTCACACAAGTGAAGTGACTTGGCACACAGGTAGAGAATAAGATGCTGATGACTTAAGGAAAACAAACCTTCAACAAAGGCTGAATTTTATTGATGACAATCTCTCAGGTCTAACTCCAATTAGTTCACTAGCTAACTTTAGTGTCAGATATATTTCAGATTTAGGTCTGCAACTTACTACAACAGTTGTGTGGCCATGGTAAATTTACTTCAATTAAGTTTCTTTTCTATTAATCTAGAGTAATAAAAGTTCAGAGTTTCTGTGTGGCCATTAAATGAGGTTTTTTTTTAAGTCCAGCTTAGTGCCTTGGGTTAATAAATGTGAATTTCACCCATTCATAACAAAATTCCCACAGATGCCAGGTTTAAGGAGGACTTAATCCATTTTTCTTTTCCAAATTTCAAAATTTACACATCAGTTTAGAAGTTGTGATTGCTTTTAAAACACAAAGATGATTAGCTCCTGCAGTATTAAGAATGAGTAGCTTTCTTACACTTTTATGAAGGAAAAATTACCTAATTGTGAAGGAGCAAATTATCTAGTTTTGTCAAGGAAATATTATTGTGTCCTGGTAATGAAGTATTTAAACTTCTTGCCTGTTTTCTTTTAAACAAGGTGAAGTTATGGTGTTAAATACTTTAATTTGAATGTTAAATGCTTTAAAAAGTCTAACTAGTCCACTTCTGTGTTTGTGTTTAATTACCTAGAGAGAGAAGTGTTTACCTAAAGTTCAGTCTCACCAGTCCAGAGAAATACTGGAGACATTGTTGATTCATGCTCTTATGCAATAACTATATTAAGTATTCTCTGAAAATTATTGGCAGCCAACCTTTGAAATAACACACAGTTGTAAAAATAAAAATAAATTAAGAAAAAAAAAGAGAAATCAAAATGACCATTCGTAACTTCCAACCTAATACAATGTAAATCTTAGGAAATCCCAGCAGGCCTTTTGTTAGATTTTGATCAGCGATTCCTAAAATGTATATGGAAATGAAAAAGATCTAGAATAGTCAAGAGGAACTAAGATCCCACAAGATGCACAATGTGGCAAAAAAAGAAAAAAAAAAAAAACAGACCAACAGAATAGTCAAGTCATATTTGTAAAAGAAGAAATATTTGAAAGACATACACTTCTCAACTTCTAAAGGTATTATAAAAAGGTGCAATAATCAAAACAATGCAGTTCTGCTATAAGAATAATATTGATCAATGAAATAGAATTGAGACTCCATGAAACACAAATACATTTTTAGCAAATTAATTTTCTGTGCCAAGAAGTGCCAAGACAATTAAATGAGGAAAGACTAATTTTTTGACAAGTACTGCAGTAACAACTGAATTTCCATGTACAGAAAGATGAATTTAGACTCATATCTCACATTTGAGTTTAATGTCAGTGCTATTTTCAGAACCATTTCACATGCACTACACACAAAAACAAAACTTTAAGGCAAATGAGGAAATTTTTTATTACTAGGAACATATGCTTTAACATTTTTTTCCACTTGTTAAGTGACCAAAAGATGTTTCTATCTTAATAATGAAAATATAATGCTCCTATCAATTATATGCTTAAGGGAATTTGCTTTACATCCTTGCTTGTTGTGCTATTACTTTCTGCAATTGGGGAGATGAGTTGAGCAACATAAAATTTTTATATATAATTTATGGAGGGCATTAGAGTTTGATAAACAGCAAATACCTCTTTAAATTCATAAACAGCTTATACACTTGCAACTTCTTTACTGCAAATGTGACTTTTTTAAGCCTTGGAAAATTTTTTATCCTGTTTGGTAAAATTAATGTCAATGTAAACTTTTGTACATAAATTACAAAATTGAAATTAATGTAAATGAAAAATTTTGGTACATAATTTACAGGATACATTTATCTATTGATGGAATTGTTCTAAAATTTCCATTATCCAGTATGGTAGTCATTAGGCATACATTGCTATTGAAAACTTAAATGTGGCTAATGTGACTTAGAAAATTATTGAACTGTAAGTTAAATTTAAATAGGTACACATGGCTGTGGCTACTGTATTAGACAACACAGAAAGAGAAGAAAACTTAGAATCATATGTTTTTTATTGACCTATAGTAATTTTCATTTGGAGAAGGAAATGGCAAATTAGGTCAGATCTCTGTACTTCCCTGGCAGCTCAGATGGTAAAGACTCAGCCTGCAATGTAGGAGAGCTGGGTTTGATCCCTGGGTTGGGAAGATCCCCTGTAGAAGGAAATGGCAACCCACTCCAGTATTCTTGCCTGGAAAATCCCATGGACAGAGGAGCCTGGCAGGCTACATACAGTCCATGGGGTCGCAAAGAGTTGGATACCCCGGAGCGACCAACAGTTTAACACTTTCTAGAAATCAGAGCCAAGTGGAGGGTTAAACAGAGCTGCAAATTTAGGTTTTGTTTGCTTGTTTGGGGCCACACCATGCTATTTACAGGATTTTAGTTCCAGATCAGAGGTAGAATCTGGGCTCTTGGCAGTACAAGCATAGAGTTCTAAACACAGGAAACCCAGGGAGTGCCCCAGAGCTGGGAAATTTGCATTATGCAGAGTCCAAAGTCAACTTACACTCAAATTCAATTTGCAGTATGTCATTTTGATTTGCTATTTATCTTTTAATGATTTTGTCTTCAGTTTACAGTACAATATTTAAATATAGATATGAAGTGAGGTCATTTCAAATATTTGAAAAGGATTTTATTCAACAGGCAGTATTTTCATGGGAATTTTAGTTTAGGTAGGTAGTTAGGCATGAGTAACTGGGGCGGCCAAGCCAAAAAAGATTCAAGTAGGTCTCTAAACCCCACCCCAGAGAGGCCCCACTGCAGCCCAGGAGAGCTCACAGATACACTATTAATACAAAATAACAACACTTTTCCAACTCTAGTGCATTGGCCCTAGGCACATATTGGCTCTGGCACATGGGTCTGGATGCACAGGTGTGTCCTCAAGTGACCTTAGGCAAGTGGGAGCCTGTTAGAGGTTCATAAATATGCTATGCATACATAGATTATATGTATATTACATATATAATCTTCTTAGACTGAATTATGGGAAAGACATGCTCAATAAAGCCTGCTGTTACATAACTTGTACCTGTCAATCAAAACTGTCATCTGCCTAGATGAATATGCAAAAACTCTGTCTTGAAAAACTCTGTACCACATCATTCCTGCACCAGTGCCTCTCTTGGCTTGTTCCACCTCTCCCTTGAAATGTTCTTTCTGTTCTTTCTTCAATAAACTTCTTTTTGTCATGGCTAAGACCTCAGATTTGCCTTTATGTCTTTACCAAAGCATAAGGTTGTTAGAAATTATACCACAGCTCAGGGTCTAATCTATTAATTCCATTTAATTTCATCGGTCACATGGCAGTTTTCACTTCTACAAGTTTAAGTCTTACTATATGTTTCGTGTTTTTGATTAACTTTTTAAGAACTCTGAGACCCATTTAAAGTGTAATTTTTATATATCAAATTATGCAAACTTCCCTATAATCTAACTTTAGAACATTTTTATTTACTCACTAAAAGAAACCCCACATTCATCCCTCTTCCCCTGCCAGCCCCTAGACAACCACTAATCTGTTTCTTTATATATGGTTATTCTAGACATTTCACATAAACAAAATCATACAATATATGCCCTTTTTTCTCACTTGGCGCTTGGCTTTCAGGTACTTTCTAGCTTGTTTCAGGTGAATGCATGCATGCTAAGTCGCTCTCGTCGTTTCTCTTTGGGACCCTATGGATTGTAGTCCACCAGGCTCTTCTGTTCATGGGATTCTTCAAGCAAGAATACTGGAGTAGGTTGCCATTCCCTTCTTCAGGGAATGTTCCTCACCCAGGGATGGAACCCCCATCTCTTAGGTGTCCTGCATTGGCAAGCAGGTTCTTTACCTCTAGAGTCACCTGGGAAGCCCAAATACGTGCTCTTTTTTGACTAGCACTTGGTAAGTTTAACATTTTGAGGAACTTCTAAACTGTTTTCCAAAAGCAGATACATCATTTTACATTTCTACTAGCAACATGAGCAGTCCACTTTTTTCACATCCTTCCCTCTTGCCATCTTTTTGAACATAACTTTTAATACTCTTGATTCTAAGAGCTAGTTCTATTCTGATCAGTGATTTCCTCCTAAATATGGGTTTTCTTTTCCTGATTTTTTGCAAGCTTGGTAGTTTTTGATGCCAGACATTGTCAACTGTACCTTATTGGCTGCTGGACATTTTTGTATTCCTATAAATATTATTGAACTTTGGTCTGCTATATACTTAAATGATTTGTTAACCATTTGATCCATGGGGACGTGCTTTTAAGATTTGTTAGGTGGCCCTAGACAAGTGAAGGCTTCCCCAGTGGCTCAGTAGTAAAGAATCATCCTGCCAATGCAGGAGGCAAAAGAGAGGCCAGTTCGATCCCTGTGTAGGTAAGATCCCCTAGAGGAAACAGCAATCCATTCCAGTATTACCTGAGAAATCGCGTGTACAGAGGAGCTTGGACGGCTGCAGTCCATAGGATCCCAAAGAGCGGGAAACAACTGTGAACACATGCACTAGAGGAGTGAGGTGTCTAGGGCGAATGCTCTACTTACTATTAAGGCAAAACCTGTCTGTGTACTCTAATAACCAATGCCCCATGGATTAGGAAGTTTTCCAGCGAGATCGGTGAAACGAATTACTATTTCTGTGCCTAAGTGAATCCTTAAATCCCCTTCTGGGTAGTTTCCTCAGCCAAAAGATGCTCAAAATTCAGTAGAATCCTGGAGAAAATTCTACAGAACTCCAAGTTCTCTGAACAACTCTCGCCTTTATGTTATACTATGAAAAGAACATTACCTGTCCTGCTGCTGCTGTTGCCAAGTGGCTTCAGTTGTGTCCGACTCTGTGCGACCCCATACACGGCAGCCAACTAGGCTCGCCTGTCCCTGGGATTCTCCAGGCAAGAACACTGGAGTGGGTTGCCATTTCCTTCTCCAATGCATGAAAGTGAAAAGTGAAAGTGAAGTCGCTCAGTCGTGTCCAACTCTTCGCGACCTGGTCTCCCCCAAACTTGCAGCTCCTTCCTGTCAAAGCAGGCAATTCGCTGGGCTCTGCTTAAGTGTTCTCTCCCTGCACTGCAGTCTGGAAAACCTTGTAAACACAGTAAGCTTTTTGAACTGATAGCATTTGTTTCCTCAGTCTTCAGGGTCACTGTTACTCGTTACTGACTCCAACTGTCTTGGAAACAGACCCAGCGTTCTCCTTCAACAGCAGTAGAATTTTTTTTTTTTTTTTTTTCCTTTTTCAATAAAGGAACTGTTGAAAGGTACCCCTAAAAGCCATACAGAGAAATGTTTTCCTCTGCCGCTTAGTCTGAGGAGAACTGGGCCGCGCGCCGCGGAACGAACTCAAGCCACACCTCCCCCACCTCAGCTCCGCCTACGGGTTACTGCGCAGGCGTAGAACTGCGCGCCTGCAGCGCTCAGCAACAACTGCGCCTGCGCCAAACAACAGGGCCCGCCAATGCGTCAATCTGAGCCTGCCAATGAAAGCGCTTAAAGGTCCTTGAATCCCGCCCACTGACCGGATATCCAATCGCCTGTTCCGGCGCGCAGCCTGCGGTGGATTCAAAGTAGTTCCAGAGTAGAGCTGGAGCGCAGCCTGGAGCAAAATGGGGGCTGCAGAGTCTGAAGTGGAGACTGCAGCCCGAGAGTAAGTGTCTCCCGCCCGGGGGGTGGAGGGGGGACAGCTGGGGGCGGGCTGGGACGGTCCTTGCGCACCCCCGAGTAAAATCAGTTAATGCCCCTCGACCCATTATAGCTGTTGGGATTCGGCTCTCCCGTGAAGTGATAGTGACCTCAGACTCCCTTAGGTTGGCTCTCTCCAGGAGTAAGGCATATGAGAGACTGTTCCCCACCACGAACGCACACTCCCCAGAGATGTGTACTTAAAGGGGACGGTTACATCCCTGTCAAGCCCCCACATCCCTTCGCAGGTCGACCATCCTAACAGGGGACTTTCCACCCCGGGAGATACCCTGTGAAATCCGTTTAATTTCTGCCACTCTTGTCCCAACATACACTGTTGCTATGAGTTATTTTATCCTGGTTACCGCTTCCTAATGGAGTGCTCCAGCCCCCAACAAGGAAGAACTCTGGAGAGCCTAAACCCAGGGATCCAGCTCTCTGTCCTTAGCTCCTGCTCCAGTATTCTGAGACGTTGCTCCAAGGCTGTGTTTCTGCGCTGGGCGCTGTCCCATCCCCTGTATATTTCTTTGATTTCAGAAACTCAAATGTCTTCTTTCTTGCTTTGCGCTGACTTTCTCTAGCTTCAATGAGTGGTTCTGCTATCTAGCTGCGGTGCCCGGCTTCTCATTGCAGTGGTTTCTCCTTGCAGAGCACTGGCTCTAGAGCGATGGCTTCAGGAGCTGTGGTGCCCGGGCTTAGTTGCTCCGTGGCATGCAGAATCTAACAGGACCAGGGATGGACTCTGTAACATCTGGGTTGGCAGGCGGATTCTTATCACTGAACCACTAGGGAAGTCCCTTCAAAAGGTTTCTATTCGGTGAAACAGACCCTATTTAAAATCACAGCTCTTTCCCCACGCTTATTATTCCCCTTGCTTTGCTTATTTTTCCTCACTTATTATTTCACTTATTACTTCCATGTGTCTTCCATGCACACACATTCCTGGTCTCAGGTGGCCCTTCAAGCCTGTGTGTAGCTGCTAGTCAGGACAAGACTCAGCATTGATACACATAATCACATATGTGCAATGTGCACACAAATTCACTAGAACTAGCACCTTAGGAGTCTGCAGTTTTTCCTGTTTTCTTGCCCCTTCAGGGTCCTGGCCAAGGTAGCAGACATCCTGGAGCCTGTTGGTTTTCAGGAGGAAGCTGAACTGCCTGCCCAGATCCTGGCTGAGTTTGTGATGGTATGTGCAAGATGGGAGCTATCCTTTCACCAGCCAGGGGCTGCTCCTGAATCCTCTTGTTGAGATACTGGGCAGCATTAATGGTGAGCAGACTGTAAGGTAACCTTGTTGGCCTGCAGTACAAGGAGGTAAGAATGTTCCCTGCCGATACCCTCCTTCTGAACAGGACTCTCGGAAGAAAGACAAGCTCCTTTGCAGCCAGCTTCAAGTAGTAGACTTCCTGCAGAATTTCTTGGTTCAGGAAGGCACTGCCCAGGACCAGAACCCCTTGGCTTCTGAAGACACAAGCCGTGAGTGGGCTCAGGGTTTGGATAGGGGCTTCCCTGAGTGAAGAAGAAAGGGAGGCATCAGTCAGGTCAGCTGTTTGGCTGATGTGATGACTGAAGCCCCAGTGCTGCAGGCAAGTGGGTCTACCTCACTTATATACTAATTTTTGATGGCTCTCCACAGGGCAGAAGGCACTTGAAGCCAAAGAGCAATGGAAAGAGCTGAAGGCCACATATCAAGAACATGTGGAGGTTATCACAAATTCCCTGACCGAGGCACTGCCCAAGGTGGAGGAGGCCCAAATAAAGCAGGCACAGCTCCAGGAGGCCCTTAAACAGCTCCAGGCCAAGGTGAACCAGTGATGAGAGGAGGGAAGGTCAAGCAGAGAGGAGGAGGAAAAGGGTGAATGTGCTAGGTTGGACCCACTGGTTATCTTTTAAATTTCAACTATATGACTGAGTGTACCACATCTTCTTTATCCATTCATCAGTATTATTCAGCCATTAAAATAATATAATGCCATTTGCAGTAACATGGATAGACTTAGAGATGATCATACTTAAGTAAGTCAGACAAAGGAAAATATATGATGACATTTATATGTGGAATCTAAAAAAAAGATACAAATGAACTTACTGTAAAACAGAAATACACTCACAGACTTAGAGCAAGAACTTATGGTTACCAGAGAGGAAGGAGGCTGGGGACAGATTGGGAATTTGACATGGACACACTGCTATATTTAAAATAGATAACCAACAAGGACATGCTATAAGAGAAAACTAATTTAAAAAAATGAAATGTAACAATAAAAACACACTCCTCCTCTCATTCACTTCCTTCACTTACCTGCAGAAGCAAATGGCCATGGAAAAACTCAGAATAGCCCAGAAGCAGTGGCAGCTGGAACAGGTAGGTCCATTTCCCTAGGAAAATATCTCTTCCCACCACCATGATATTGCATGGGCCAAGTCCTCTGCCTAGAAAATTTTCATCTCATTTCCTCCTGTGTGGCATTATATTATGGGACCCACATGGACTTTGATCCTAGCATCACCACTTACCACTGCATGATTTTGAACTGTCACCTTACTTTCTCTGCTTCTGTATCTTCATCTGTGAAATGAAGAAAATAATAGCATCTACCCTGTAGAGTTGTTAGGATGATTGAGTAATTGGTACAGCAAGTGTTTAAAGTAGTGCCTGGCACATAGCAAACTAAATAAGTCTTATCATTCTTTGTGCCACTTTCCTCCAGAATGCCTCACCTTGGAACAACTCACTTTGATCCTTTTTTTCTAAGCTCCTGGTCCTGCCTAAAATGAGTGGAGTCCCTCTATTCATCTATGTATCTGAAACCCCAGCTAGGTCTAATCTGGAGGGTTGGGAAAATGGCTCCAAGACCTCAGGATCTGAGGAACCATATCTGCATTCTCACTCTTGGTAGGAGAAGCATTTGCAGAATCTGGCGGAGGCTTCATCAGAAGTGAGGGAGCGTCAGACAGGAGCTCAACAGGAACTTCAACGACTATATCAGGAACTTGGAACCCTGAAGCAGCAGGCAGGGCAGGAGAAGGACAAGCTGCAGAGGTGAGGCTGGGAGCATGGGCTGCAGACCTAGGGTTGTCCAGCAGAAGTTCCCTCTCTTCATAACCACATCCTCCTTCTAGGCACCAGACCTTCCTCCAGCTGCTATACACCCTGCAGGGTAAGCAGCTATTCAATGAGGCAGAGGCAGAGATACCACAGGAGTTGGATCTTCCTAAGGATAAGCTCCAACAGGTGACCCAGCCCCAGGAACAGAACACTCAGGACACCATGGGAAGAGAGGTCGGTGTGTCCTCCAACATGAGTGAGAGATGGAATAGTTGGGCAGGGAGATAGAGAAAAAAACGGAAAGATAGACCTTACTCACTGCCCATACCTTTTTTCCCAAGGCTGACAACCCACAGCCTGTTGGAGATGCAGGCTTACCATGGCTTCCTGGCAGACAGCAACATAAGGAAGAATCCTAGAGCAGGTCAGACTCCAACTCAGGCCGTGGTTTCCGCGGACTGCAGTATGGCAGGAGGGAGGGTCTCTGGTCTATCTATCTCTGTTTCCTAGCTCCACTGTTCATGGAAAGAATGGGATGTGGGAAGGAACAAGGAGTTTATTTTATGGTTGAAGTTTAGTACTTTATCCCCATGCCCAGCCTACCCTAGACTAGTCTGGCTCTTCCTCTTCTCCAGCCCTCTGACCTTACCCTCACGGCAGGATGGACTTAAATTCTTTGAGTGCAGTTTGATTTTTGACTACACACCTGGTCAGGGCAGGCCCTGGATTCTGTTTATTAAAAACCCTGGAGCTCTCTGAGCTGCCTGTTGGTCGGCTTATCTTCACATGTTGGTTGGAAGAGCCACACTCAAAGGCCAACAACATGATAGATACTTGGACAGGTGTGAGTGGAGAGAATATAGATCGGGAAAGGGCCCTGGCCTGGGGCATCAGAGGTTGCTTACCCAAGTGGATACGCCACAAATATGCTGAGCTTAATTCAGGGAGAAGGTGAATGCTTTATGCAGGTGATTAGATTTGGAAAGCTAACTTTAATTACTGATCATAATGTTTACTGAGTCTCTGATTTGTGCCAGGCCCTGATTTGCTATGAACTGAAGTTGCAGAAGTGGACTTAACTGACCAGTCACTGGCCACTTGGAGCATAATGATAATGAACAAGTCAATAGGATGGTTTCAGTATGTGTGACAACAGGGTTGCAAACTGAAACAGTAATAAAGAGCAATAGTGAAAAAGTATAGAGACCCGCCCCCCCAACCTCTATATTGGTCTATGATATGTGAGTTGGTATTTCTATTTGTGCTGGTATGTTTGTGTTTCTATATTTTTGTTTGTTGCTTTCATTCTCCATTCCTCTATGTGTCTCACTGAATGTATGAACAGTGGGATCACTACTGTGTTTGAGGAAGTGATTACATCCCTGATCTGTAGCCTATTCTAGGATGTCCTAATGTTATATTCCTGATACATTTTTTGTGTTCTACTGTTTTTTTTCCTTGACTCATCCTTTCGGATTGTCATTCATCTTCAAATATTCGCATGCTGAAAGACTGGCTTTTGTGATTCTCTGTTGTATGTTTTGTTCTGGTTCATTGATTTGTAGTAGTATCTTGATCATTTTCTGGCTTCTGTTTTTAGGTCAAGAATATGTTTTTTTTTGGTAAACTTTTTATCAGGTAATAAACTTCTGTATTTGGACCTTTATTTGTTTTCTCAAATAAACATTTAAAGTTATCATTTTCTTCTGGCTTCCTATTAGTATTTTCACAATCATTCAATTCATAGAATTTTCTATTAAAATTATTTCTTTGATTCATGAGTTTCTTAGAAAAATAATTTTCAAATTTTTTACTCTATGTGAGAGGATAATCTTTCTAGGTTTATTCTAATTTAGTCAGAAAATGTCAAATCTATAATAAAAACTTTGAAATTTAGTGACGGAAGCAGTTGTAGCCTTGAATGTGATTTCTTTAATGTTTCATGTTGTTTTTTTTTCTTTTTTTTTTTTTCATGTTGATTTTTTAAAAGAATGTCTTTTAGAACTGTCGTTTCAATATATTGCAGAACCAATACAATATTGTAAAGTTTAAAAATAAAATTTAAAAAAATTAAAAAAGTAAAAAAAAAGAACTGTCATGTATGATGTTTTTTGTATGTTTATTAGATTATGCTTCTTAGGTTTTTCAATTTGTATCATCTATATACTTAATTTTTTATTTTCCAAATATCATCTTCTGAGAGAGATGTATTCAGATTTCCAAATGATAGTGGATTTGCTTATTTCTCTTATAAACATCTGGATAATTTCAACAAAGCTAATCCCTATCATTCTATCTTTATAATTTTAAATTCATAAAATTAAATTTGCTTCAAATATTCTACCCTATTTTGAAAAGAAAACTATCTTCCCATTTTAGAATCTTTCTGTCCTTAATAAGCCCCATCCTGTCTTATAAAATTATGCAACTTGTATTACAATTTTTATGTCTCCTCTTTGGGCCAAATACGTGTAAGTTTTGAAATATAAACAATGTGAAATTAAGTCAACTAGTTTCATTATTGTTGTTAGCGCGGTATTTCAATGAACTTTTTGGTACTTTTTGGAAAGACTGAGAAATTTAGTGAGTTTTGATACACTTTGCTTTTGAAAGCCCGAATAACCTAGGCATTAAGTCTGAAAGCTAGAGTCTCAGGAATCAATATCTTGAGGGCTTTTTAAATTGTCTTTTTGTGGGGATGAGGGTGTAAATTCTTCTATTTATGTTGTTGAATTTGAGTAACGGTTAACATAGTTATAAAAAACTTGTTAATCTTCATGGAGCTCTCCAATGTACAAAAATTAGATTTCAGATGCCGTATTCAAATGAATATCTAAAATTTAAATTGTCAAGTGAACTTTAGCAAACACACCTATGCAAGGTATGCATAATTCATTTCATCATGCATTTTATACTGATTATACCTACATGATAATTATTTAAATGAGTTGATTACTTTGTACCTAAAATTGTGTTCTGAGATAGAAAAAATAAGAAAATATAGAAATGTACTTTCAGAAGATAACAGAACTTTTCGAAATAAAAGATTATCACAAATAAACATAAAAGAAGCACTATATATATATATGACCTAGTGTACAAATTTTGAATGTATTGTAAAAAGTCATAGGAAAAACACACAAGAGTTGGAATACTCAAAATAGGGTTTATTTTATGAAAGAATGAAAGTTTGTTTAAAATATCTTGTAGAATCTCCATGTTATGAAGTTATATTGTAAAAACTTTGAGTCTAATCTTAATAACCAATCATAAACAGCAATCTTATTAATAAAAATACCAGTTTTAATAATAGATATATTAAATTTTAATCCTGTTTATAAAACTAAGTAGACAAGAAGTTATGCTTTACGTGAGTATTTCAGGGAAAATACTTCTCTTTAGGGACAGGGGCCTATCCACAGTCTCCATGTATATAAGGCTTGGATTAACCTGGCCAGATATTCTAGAAATAAAAAAGGAGTTTGAACTAATTTATTTACTGAAGTTCAGCATTATCTGTGGTTGTTTGATTTGGTTACTCCAATGATAATACAGTCTCGGGCAAGATATGCTGGTTTCTTGGTTGAACACTACTCTTGATGATGACTGAAATGCCTAACTGTTTCAATGTGTCATTTTCAACATAAGAAAGATGGGGGAAAGGAAAGAAATGGTAAATTTGGTTGAGGATTTTAGGCATGAGATATATAACATTGGTGTGTGGGAGTGTGTGTGTACTTACATAAACATATAAAGCTGGCAGAGTTAATGTAGATTAGCTGGAGGAAGTGAGTGACTGGATGATGGATATTTCACTTCTGTTTTCAGATCGTGTCATTAATCATTTGGTCTATGTAATTTCTCTCTACAGGAACATACATTCTTTGTATCCACAAATAAACATGTATCAGTACCTTCACATTTTAAAAGTACTTAGTAAATGTTCATTTGACCATCTTCAGGGAAGATTTTCCAAAGAGCTGCCTTTGAGTTCAATTTCAAATAAATTATCCAGAGGTAGATTTCGTCATTTGTTTAATGTCAGCTATGTGCTGAATGTAAGTTCTGAGAATTTAAAAAAAGAAAAATGATAAATAATCTGAGTTTAAAGACAGGAAGGAAAAAACTAATTCTTACCAAAAAAAAATTATGTCTGTTATTGTTAAGGACTAAGAATTAAAATATTTTGACAGCACCCAGAATTGAAATATTTTGACAACACTAAGCAGAAAGTGAAGTCGCTCAGTTGTATCCGACTCTTCGCAACACAGTGAACTGTAGCCTGCCAGGCTCCTCTGTCCATGGTATTTTCCAGGCAAGAATACTGGAGTGGGTAGCCATTCCCTTCTCCAGGGGATCTTCCTGACCCAAGGATTGAACCCAGGTCTCCTGCATTGCAGGCAGACTCTATCGTCTGAGCCACCAGAAAAGGCCTAACTAAGCAGAAGGAACATCATAAGTAAAGTACAGAAAGTGAGAAACTGTCAATTTCAAGAATACATATGGCCTAGCCAGTGCTTGGAACATAGAATATAAGGGGAGAAATGGGAATAGTGAGTTAACTGAACCATTTACCTTTACCCTGCTGGCTATAGGAAGTCAATACCTTCACCTGGAAGCCACAGAAACCTGTTGAAATTTTCTTACATAGATAAAAATTTCTCATGTATTTTAATCTATTGCAATAGAACTCTCAGAAAGTAACACCGTTGGCGAGAACATTTATGAATTTAAAGCAGAATATACATTTAGAAAACAGTACAAATTTTTCCATCCTCTTGAGGTAAAGATGTCTGCTAAGTTGCTTCAGTAACTTCTGACTCTGCGACTGCATGAACTGTAGCCCACCAGGCTCCTCTGTCCATGGGATTCTCCAGGCAAGAATACTGGAGTGGGTTGCCATTTCCTCCTCCAGGGAATCTTCCCAACCCAGGGATTGAACCCGTGTCTCTTATGTCTCCTGCATTGGTAGGCAGGTTTTTTATGACTACTGCCGCCTCAGTGCAGTTCAGTCACTCAGTCGTGTCCGACTCTGCAACCACATGAATTGCAGCAAGCAGGCCTCCGTGTCCATCACCAACTCCTGGAGTTCAGCCAGAATCATGTCCATTGAGTCAGTGATGCCATCCAGCCATCTCATCCTCTGTCTTCCCCTTCTCCTGCCCCCCCAGTCCCTCACAGCGTCAGAGTCTTTTCCAATGAGTCAAATCTTCACATGAGGTGGCCAAAATATTGGCGTTTCAGCTTTAGCATCATTCCTTCCAAAGAACACCCAGGACTGATCTCCTTTAGGATGACTGGTTGGATCTCCTTGCAGTCCAAGGAACTGTCAAGAGTCTTCTTCAACACCACAGTTCAAAAGCAACAATTCTTTGGCAATCAGCTTTCTTCACAGTCCAACTCACATCCATACATAACCACCGGAAAAACCGTAGCATTGACTAGACGGACCTTTGTTGGCAAAGTAATGTTTTGAATCTGCTTTTCAATATGCTATCTAGGTTGGTCATAACTTTCCTTCCAAGGAGTAAGTATCTTTTAATTTCATGGCTGCAATCACCATCTGCAGTGATTTTGGAGCCCAAAAAAATAAAGTTTGACAATGTTTCCACTGTTTTCCCCATCTAATTCCCATGAAGTGATGGGACCAGATGCCATGGTCTTCGTTTTCTGAATGTTGAGCTTTAAGCCAACTTTTTCACTCTCCTCTTTCACTTTCATCAAGAGGCTTTTTAGTTCCTCTTCACTTTCTGCTATAAGGGTGGTGTCATTTGCATATTTTAGGTTATTGATGCTTCTCCCAGCAATCTTGATTCCAGCTTGTGCTTCTTCCAGCCCAGCGTTTCTCATGATGTACTCTGCATATACATTAAATAAGCAAGATGACAATATACAGCCTTATACTCCTTTTCCTATTTGGAACGTGTCTGTTCCATGTCTACTTCTAACTGTTGCTTCCTGACCGGCATATAGGTTACTCAAGAGGCAGATCAGGTGGTCTGGTACTCCCATCTCTTTTAGAATTCTCCACCTTTCATTGTGGTCCACACAAAGGCTTTGGCATAGTCAATAAAGCAGAAATAGATGTTTCTCGAACTCTTTTGCTTTTTCGATGATCCAGCAGATGTTGGCAATTTGAGCTCTGCCTTTTCTAAAACCAGTTTGAACATCTGGAAGTTCATGGTTCTCGTATTGCTGAAGCCTGGCTTGCAGAATTTTGAGCATTACTTTACTAGTGTGTGAGTGTGTGAGATGAGTGCAATTGTGCGGTAGTTTGAGCATTCTTTGGCATTGCCTTTCTTGGGCATTGGAATGAAAACTGGCCTTTTCCAGTCCTGTGGCCACTGCTGAGCTTTCCAAATGTGCTAGCATATTGAGTGCAGCACTTTCACAGCATCATCTTCCAGGATTTGAAATATCTCAACTGGAATTCCATCACCTCCACTAGCTTTGTTCCTAATGATGCTTTCTAAGGCCCACTTGACGTCACATTCCAGGATGTCTGGCTCTAGGTGAGTGATCACACCATCGTGATTATCTTAGTCGTGAAGATATTTTTTTGTACAGTTCTTCTGTGTAATCTTGCCACCTCTTCTTACTATCTTCTGCTCCTGTTAGGTCCAAACCATTTCTGTCGTTTATCGAGCCCTTTGCAGGGATCAAATTGCCAACATCCACTGGATCATGGGAAAATCAAGAGAGTTCCAGAAAAACATCTATTTCTGCATTATTGACTATGCCAAAGCCTTTGACTGTGTGGATCACAATAAGCTGGGGAAAATTCAGAAAGAGATGGGGATATCAGACCACCTGACCTGCTTCTTGAGAAATTTGTATGCAGATCAGGAAGCAACAGTTAGAACTGGACATGGAACAACAGACTGGTTCCAAATAGAAAAAGGAGTACGTCAAGGCTATATATTGTCACCCTGCTTATTTAACTTCTATGCAGAGTACATCATGAGAAACGCTGGACTGGAAGAAACACAAGCTGGAATCAAGATTGCCGGGAGAAATATCAATAACCTCAGATATGCAGATGACACCACCCTTATGGCAGAAAGTGAAGAAGAACTCAAAAGCCTCTTGATGAAAGTGAAAGTGGAGAGTGAAAAAGATGGCTTAAAGCTCAACATTCAGAAAACTAACATCATGGCATCTGGTTTCATCACTTCATGGGAAATAGATAGGGAAACAGTGGAAACAGTGTCAGACTTTATTTTTTTGGGCTCCAAAATCACTGCAGATGGTGAGTGCAGCCATGAAATAAAAGACACTTAGTCCTTGGAAGGAAAGTTATGACCAAACTATAGCATATTGAAAAGTAGATTCAAAACATTACTTTGCCAAAAAAGGTCCGTCTAGTCAAGGCTATGGTTTTTCCAGTGGTTATGTATGGATGTGAGAGTTGGACTGTGAAGAAGGCTGAATGCCGAAGAATTGATGCGTTTGAACTGTGGTGTTGGAGAATACTCTTGAGAGTCCCTTGGACTGCAAGGAGATCCAATCAGTCCATTCTAAAGGAGATCACTCCTGGGTGTTCATTGGAAGGAATGATGCTAAAGCTGAAACTCCAGTACTTTGGCCACCTCATGCAAAGAGTTGGCTCATTGGAAAAGACTCTGATGCTGGGAGGGATTGGAGGCAGGAGGAGAAGGGGACGACAGATGATGAGATGGCTGGATGGCATCAGTGACTCGATGGACATAATTTTGGGTGAACTCCGGGAGTTGGTGATGGACAAGGAGGCCTGGCATGCTGCGATTAATGGGGTTGCAAATAGTTGGACACGACTGAGCGACTGAACAGAACTGAACTTGCATGAAATGTTCCTTTGGTATCCCTAATTTTCTTGACGAGATCTCTAGTCTTTCCCATTCTGTTGTTTTCCTCTATTTCTTTGCATTGATGGCTGAGGAAGGCTTTCTTCTCTCTCCTTGCTATTCTTTGGAACTCTGCATTCAGATGTTTGTATCTTTCCTTTTCCCCTTTGCATTTTGCTTCTCTTCTTTTCACAGCTATTTGTAAGGCCTCCTCAGACAGCCATTTTGCTTTTTTGCATTTCTTTTCCATAAAGATGGTCTTGATCCCTGTCGCCTGTACAATGTCACAAACCTCCATCCACAGTTCATCAGGCAGTCTTGTCTATCAGATCTAGTCCCTTAAATCTATTTCTCACTTGCACTGTATAATCTTAAGGGATTTGATTTAGGTCATACCTGAATAGTCTAGTGGTTTTCCCTAGTTTCTTCACTTTAAGTCTGAATTGAGCAATAATGAGTTCATGATCTGAGCCACAGTCAGCTCCCGGTCTTGTTTTTGCTGCCTGTATGGAGCTTCTCCATCTTTGGCTGCAAAGAATATAATCAATCTGATTTTGGTGTTGACCATGATGACTTCCATGTGTAGAGTCTTCTCTTGTGTTGTTGAAAGAAGATTTTGCTATGACCACTGTGTTCTCTTTGCAAAACTCTATTAGACTTTGCCCTGCTTCATTCTGTATTCCAAGGCCAAATTTGCCTGTTACCCCTGGGGTTTCTTGAATTCCTACTTTTGCATTCCAGTCCCCTATAATGAAAAGCACATCTTTTTTGGGTGTTTGTTCTAAAAGGTCTTGTAGGTCTTCATAGAACAATTCAACTTCAGCTTCTTCAGTGTTACTGATTGGGGCTTAGACTTGGATTACTGTGATATTGAATGGTTTGCCTTGGAAATGAACAGAGATCATTCTGTCATTTTTGAGATTGCATCCAAGTACTGCATTTTGGACTCTTTTGTTGACCATGATGGCTACTCTATTTCTTCTAAGAGATTCCTGCCCAGAGTAGTAGATACAATGGTCATCTGAGTTAAATTCACCCGTTCCAGTCCATTTTAGTTAGCTGATTCCTAGAATGTTGACGTTCACTCTTG
The DNA here is from genome assembly GCF_003369695.1 of Bos indicus x Bos taurus. Taxonomy (NCBI): domain Eukaryota; kingdom Metazoa; phylum Chordata; class Mammalia; order Artiodactyla; family Bovidae; genus Bos; species Bos indicus x Bos taurus. The sequence goes on along the minus strand of NC_040101.1, from coordinate 48,488,530 downwards.
CCATCTCCTATTTGACCACTTCAAGTTTGCCTTGAGTCATGGACCTAACATTCCAGATTCCTATTCAATATTGCTCTTTACAGCATTGGACCTTGCTTCTATCAGCTGTCACATCCACAGCTGGGTATTGTTTTTTTCTTTGGTTCCATCCCTTCATTCTTTCTGGAGTTATTTCTCCACTGATCTCCAATAGCATAATGGGCACCTACCGACCCAGGAAGTTCCTCTTTCAGTATCCTATCATTTTGCCTTTTCATGGGGTTCTCAAGGCAAGAATACTAAAGTGGTTTGCCATTCCCTTCTCCAGTGGACCACATTCTGTCAGACCTCTCCACCACGACCCGCCCGTCTTGGGTGACCCCTCACAGCATGGCTTAGTTTCATTGACTTAGACAAGGCTGTGGTCCGTGTGATTAAATTGACTAGTTTTCTGTGATTATGGTTTGTGTGTCTGCCGTCTGATGCCTCTCAAAACACCTACTGTCTTACCTCAGTTTCCCTTAACTTGGACATGGGATATCTCTTCACAGCTGCTCCAACAAAGTGCAGCCACTGCTCCTTACCTTGGATGAGGGGTATCTCCTCACAGCTGCCCCTCCTGACCTTGAATGTGGAGTAGCTCCTCTCGGCCCTCCTGCCCCTGCGCAGCCACCACTCCTTGGACTTGGGGTTGCTCCTCCCGGCCGCTGCCCCTGACCTCAGGCATGGGGTAGCTTTTCCCAGCTGCTGCCCCTGACCTCGGGTGTGTAGTAGCTCCTCCAGGCCACCGGCCCTGACCTCGGGCGTGGGGTAGCTCTCTCGCTGCCGGCCCTGACCTCGAACATGGGGTAGCTCCAGTCGGCCGCCGCCCTTGACCTCGGGCGACGGGTAGCTCCTCTCTGCTACGCTTCTGTGTGGTCCGTTGCAGCCAGCGCGCTTTGCTGTGCAGTCTGGAGGCCCTAAACATGTCTTATCATTGCTAATTATTGGGACTTGCTATAATGACAGCAACTAAAGCGCTGAAATACACTTAACCAATTAGATGATTAAAGCAACATTGGAGTGGCAGCAGAATGGAACCTCTATTTTAGAATGTTGCTACTTAAATACAATAACAATGATCGTAATTATTAGTTATTGCATATTATACCCACTAAAATAATCACTACAGGAGTTCAGTGATGGCATTCCTGGATGATGACAGCAATCCAAACAAGTACATGCCAACTAGAAACTAATAAACCACCTATCCCAGAGCTCAGTGCTTTTTGGTATATTAGTCACTGAAGGTTGACTATTTCAGAGCATCAGAAAACATTTTCAGCAATGAAACATCACTTCCTGTGCCTGAGTCTTATTCTACTTGCCAAGATTTTAGGTATAACAATTGAAAATAGGTGGTGAAAAAAACCTACTATAAAATATTTGTATTAAAGAACAATGACCTACTTTGCATCAATTAAAAAATGAATATGGTTTTTAAACAGTACCATATGACTGCTTAGTAATGTTAGTTTCAACAATTATGTTGAACAATATTTAGATGTTCCTGGAATGTAAGGAAAAGAGAAGCTTTCCATTAGGTGCCTATATCACTCTTGGCTCTCAAAACAGACTGTTAACCCTTTAGAAAAGAGTAAGACAAATCTTATTTGGTTGAAAAAAAGTTTGGTATCATTAGAGATTTTATTTATTTCCACCCTATCTCTAGACTTACATCAGAAATTTTCAGGAACTAATTCAGTAACTAACTCCTAGTGTATGGTGGTGCTGGTGATCTCAGGAAGTAGAGTAATTATTGAAAAAAATGTTATAACAGTGGAAAGGAAGGGCCAGCGCATTCTCAGTTAATTCTAAATAATTGTATATATTTTGTGTAGGAGAGAAACTAAAACTGGAATTTCATGTCCCTCAAGGCAAAACTTTGTTTCATATCTAAGATGATTTTTTTTTGGGGGGGGGGAGGTATTAACACAATGTTATTGGTATGTCATGGTAGATTATAATTTAGCAATCACATTGTCCAGCTCAAGCAGGTGGCGCAGACTGGCAGATGGTGATGGGGATTAATTTATAAGGCTCACAGTTTCTTGAAAATGTCTTGCCTGTTGTTTTTATAAAATTTTGTTTATGTGTTTGTATGCATGTACCTAATAATATTGATATAATGTGTGCTATTTTATATTTTGACCCAAGTGGTTTATTATATATAGATTCAAGATTGTGCTAACTCATAATTTTTTCTGTTCCATGTCCAGTCAACAAACATTTTTGAGTACCTATGTGCCAGGTACTGTTCTGTTTCTATTATTAAAATATATTTCCATAAAACATTGCATAAATTTAAGATGTAAGACATGTTAATTGGGTAGGTTTATGGAGAAGGCAATGGCACCCCACTCCAGTACTCTTGCCTGGAAAATCCCATGGATGGAGGAGCCTGGTAGGCTGCAGTCCATTAGGTCGCTGAGAGTCAGGCACGACTGAGCGACTTCACTTTGACTTTTCACTTTCATGCATTGGAGAAGGAAATGGCAACCCACTCCAGTGTTCTTACCTGGAGAATCCCAGGGATGGGGGAGCCCGGTGGGCTGCCGTCTATGGAGTCACACAGAGTCAGACACGACTGAAGCGACTTAGCAGCAGCAGCAGCATACAGTGTAATGTGATTGTCATTTTAGTGATTTGTACTTCTATCATGTTACATAATCATTTATTTTTAGTGATTAGAATAAGTTCTATTCTCTTAGCAAATGTGATGATTGTAATATTAATAAAATATTGTTGTCTATATTCTTATATTACTTAGCTCTCTAGGGCTTGTTTACTACTTGTTAAAAGTCTCTACACTTTAAACCAGGTATAAGCTACTTCTCTACCCGCCACATCACCTGGAAACCACCATTCTTCTCTTTTTACCAGTTCAGCTTTTTAGATTCCACATGTAAGTGATATTGTGTAATATTTGGTTTTCTCAGTCTGAATTATATTGCTTTGACATAATGCCCTCAGGGTTCACTCATGTTGTTGCAAATGACAGGGTGTCCCTCTTTTTCACTGTTGAATAATTCTCCATTGTGTGTGTGTGTGTGTGTGTGTGTATCACATCTTCTTTATCCATTCACCCACTGATGGGCACTAAGGTTGTTTCCATATTTTGGCTATTTGAATGATACTGCAAAAGATGTGGGAGTGCATATATTGATTTAATATCCTTTAATATTAAACAAATGAATTTAATATTCATTTCCTGGGGGTATATGCCCAGAATTGATATTGCTGAATCACATGGTAGATCTATTTTTAATTTTGTGAGGGACCTCCATGTTGTTTCATGTATTGGCTGAACCAATTTATATTCCACCAACAGTGTATAAGTATCCTTTTCTCTACATCCTCATCAACTCTTGTCTTTTGTGATTACAGCCATTCTAATAATTGTGAGTTGATATCTCAATATGATTTTAATTTGCATATTCCTGATGATTGGTGATATTGAGCATCTTTCATGTACCTATTGGCCATATTTGGAGAAATGTCTATTTAACTTCTCTAAGCATTTTTAAACACATTGAGTTTTTCTTTTTTTTTAATTGAATTTTTAAAATTTATTTCTGATATTAACTCATTATCAGATATGTGGTTTGCTGAAATTTTCTCCCATCCTGTAGGTTGCCTTTTTTATTTTGTTATTATTATTTTTTCCCCAAATATGGAAGCTTTTAAGTTTGATATAGTCCCATTTGTTGATTTTTGCTTTTGTTGTTTGTGTATCTGATGCCACATGTATACATATATATGCTCAGTCACTCAGTCATGTCCAACTCTGCGACCCCATGGGCTGTGGTCCACCAGGCCCCTCTGTGGGATTTTCCAGGCAAGAATACTTGAGTGGATTGCCATCTCCTTCTCCAGGGGATCTTCCCAAACCAGGGATTGAACCTGTGGCTCCTGCATTGCAGGCAGATTCTTTTGGTGCAATAGCCAAAAAATCATTGCCAAGCTCAGTATTAAGCTTCTTGCATACATTTTCACTGCAGATGGTGGTTGCAGCCATAAAATTAAAAGATGCTTACTCCTTGGAAGGAAAGTTATGAGGAACCTAGATAGCATATTCAAAAGCAGAGACATTACTTTGCCAACAAGGTCCGTCTAGTCAAGACTATGGTTTTTAGTAGTCATGTATAGATGTGAGAGTTGGACTGTGAAGAAAGCTGAGCACCGAAGAATTGATGCTTTTGAACTGAGGCGTTGGAGAAGACTTTTGAGAGTCCCTTGAACTGCAAGGAGATCCAACTAGTCCACTCTAAAGCAGATTGGTCCTGGGTGTTCTTTGGAAGGACTGGTGCTAAAGCTGAAACTCCAGTACTTTGGCCACCTCGTGCAAAGAGTTGACTCATTGGAAAAGACTCTGATGCTGGGAGGGATTGGGAGCAGGAGGAGAAGGGGACGACAGAGGATGAGATGGCTGGATGGCATCACTGACTCGATGGACGTGAGTTTGGGTGAACTCCGGGAGTTGGTGATGGACAGGGAGGCCTGGCGTGCTGCAGTTCATGGGGTCGCAAAGAGTCGGACACAACTGAGCAACTAAACTGAACAGAACTGATGCCTGAATGGGTTAATGAATTATAGCAGTTATAGTTATTTTAAATATTCGTTTCCTTTAAACTTATAATGTAGTTAACTGGTTAAAACAACGTTCTGATTTAAAGTTATTCTGTTTTTTCCCCGACTGATACCAGTGTGTTACATACTTTCACATGTTTTCCTGTTCCTGATTAACTTCTTTTCATTCCAGCTTGAAGAACATCTTTTCAGCATGTCTTGCAAGTTAGGTTTAATGGTGCTAACTTCCTTCAGCTTCTGTTTGTCTTTGAAAGCTGTTGTTTCTCCCTCATCTCTGAAAAATAACTTTGTCAGATAAAACATTCTTGGCTGACAGTTTTTGTCTTTCAACAACAATGTATTTCACTTCATTCTCTTCTGGCCCACCTAGAGTTTCTACTGAGAAATCTGTTGATAGCTTACTGGGAGTTTCCTAGTATGTTGCCTTGGTCACTTTGTTTTTTACCCTGCCTGCCTTTAAGATTCTTTCTTTGTCATTTATTTTTGACAGTTTCATTATGTGTCTAGGAGAAGAAGGTCTTTTTGCATTGAAATAATAAGATGACTCTGTTATGTTCCTGGATTTGTATGTCCAGTTCTTTCCCCAACTTGGGGAAGCTTGAGAATTTCAATCTCTTTGGTAGACAACTGCTTACATTCATTATTTTTACTCTAATTTCATAGAATTGCCTTTTAGGTTCTCTTGTAGCTCGTTGAATTTCTTCATAACAGCTATTTAGAATTCTTTATTAGTTTGCAGTAGTTTGTGCCTTTGAATTTAGTTGCTGGAGGATTACCATTTTCTGTTGGTTTTACCGTCTTTGATATTTCACAGTGTTTAGAGGTATGCATTTTTCCTTTAGCATTTGAAGTAGCAGACATCTTCGTAAATAAGACTTTCTATTGTCTTTGAATCTTATGGTTCAACAAGCTGGCTATTAGAAGCCATTTTTTATCCCAGAAGGTGGCACTATAACATGTTTGTGGTTTCTTTTATAGCCACTGGATCATAAGGGTGCACCAGGGAGTGGGGACAAGGAGTCCACAGCAGAGATGAGGTGTGGACTTAGTATCTGGGGTTTTGGGGATTCCACAGGGCCAGTGGGGGAAGTGGGGAATGTCCAGAGGTTCATGGGAGTTCTCCTTTGAAATCTAGAAGCAGACAGCAAGAAACATGACACTTTGATATTCTTGTCATCTCCCTTTTCTTTTCTCCCCCACTTCCCCAGTCACAGAGGTCCTTCCTCAGAAATTCAGGTACCACTGGAGAGAAATATGTCCCTCCAGCCTGAGCCTGCATAGCTGATATTGAAACTACTCTCCCAGTAATGAATGGAATGATTTTTGCCTTTGTGTTACCATCTCTATATCTCTAGAAACTTAGTTCCCAACAACTAAGGTATAATTTAAAGAAACTGTCTTTATGAAAAGACTTTTCAATTAAATGATATTTTCTGTTAGACATGTTATAGTATTTAATTTCATTTTGGGAACTTAAATTATACAGCTATTTGATGTTGTGTTTTGTGTGTGTGTGTTTTTTTTTTTCTTCCTAGCAACATATGTTGAGCTTAAAATAGTTTTTTTTTTTTTTTAATATATGAACATTACATATATTCTAAAATGTAAAGTTAGGCATCATTTTATGTTTATAAATTTAGTTTGTGTTGTTTTTTAAAGAGTCATTTATTCAATCATGAAGACACCTGGAAGCTACAGGAAACTCATCCCATTTTGTTGTAGTACTGATTACTGTCAACAGTTTGCTATTTTTTACCTAAGTATCCTGTTTATTTGTAAAGAAGCTAAATGACAGCCTGGTTAAGTTTAGAATTTTGTATTAGGAGCAGAGTTTTCACTTCGTGCTGTCTTAAAATTCACAAGATGCTTGCTTCCAGGATGCGTGTCACTTTGACAAAAAAATTTTGTGACGAACAGTGTACTTGTTTTGCTCAATTTGGATTGAAGTTTGTCTAATATTTCCCATATTAGTAATTATGTGAATTATGCATAATCTAAAATATAGAAAAATAGAACATCTAAAGTCTAGTTATCATTGTTTTAGTTGAGGTTTGTGTGTTTGGCAGAAATCTAAATAAATAATTTCCATCCTTGTAACAAATCCTCCAGAGATTTCCATAAAGTTTTGTACTTTAGCTCTCAGTCCCTTGATTATAATTTCTCTAATCCCTTGAGATCTTTTTTAAAAATTAATTAATTTATTTTAATTGGAGGCTAATTACTTTACAATATTGTAGTGGTTTTCGCCATACATTGACATGAATCAGCCATGGATGTACATGTGTCCCCCATCCTGAACCCCCCTCCCATCTCCCTCCCCATCCCATCCCTCAGGGTTGTCCCAGTGCACCAGCCCTGAGTGCCCTGTCTCATACATCGAACCTAGACTGGCAATCTTTTCCACATATGGTAATATATATGTTTCAATGCTATCTCTCCAATCATCCCACCCTCGCCTTCTCCCACAGAGTCCAAAAGTCTGTTCTTTACATCTGTGCCTTGAGACATTTTATATTAATATACAGTGTCCCTTTTGCATGACTATCTCTGATGTTACTCTTGTGCTGTTGAATAAGAAACACCAAACTCCTTTTCTTGCTCCTATTTTGTTGATCAGTGGTTGCTTGCTTCTTTGTAGACGGTTTTTGCTGAACAGCCCATACGTAGGAATACAAAGAGAATATAGGTTACTAGGAATACAAATTACTTATATAACTTGTGCTATCCTAAATATGTCTAATATGAGAATAGGCTTGTGAAGGCAACCAGAGTCTGTTTGAACATTACTTTGCCCTTCATGAAATGATCTTTCAAAAATCCACTTGAATTACCTGGATTGAAAGACTGAAGACCTCAGAGAAGTGAGTTCAGTACTTAGGGTGTAATCATAACACAATTCAAGTATCCTTTCATCACTAACATCTTTGAATATCTGGCAAAAGTTTTATAACTTGAGTTTAAATGAAAATTTGCTGCCATAATATGGTGTGCTAGATTCTAATTGGCTTTGATCTCTATAGATGTAAATTATTCTATACTAATGGTCACTCTCAGCACCCACTGATATAATAGACATCAGTAGTCAATTCTGGCTCTTGTGTAATGTCCATAAAGTGACGGATCATTTTTCCCCCCTCCACTCCCATATTACCCCATTCATTTCCTACTAATTGTTAGACATCTGGCATATATGATAAATATTTTTGCTCTGCCTATTAAAATCTGTGAAAATCAACATGCCATAAATACACTGGGCTTTCCTGGTGGCTCAGATGGTAAAGAATCCGCCTGCAACAATGGGAGACTTGGGTTCAATCCCTGGGTTGAGAAGGGAACAGCGACCCACTCCAGTATTCTGATCTGAAGAATTCCATGGCAGAGCCTAGCGGGCTACAGTCCACGGGGTTGCAAATAGTCGGACACGACTGAGCGACTTTCACTCACTCATCAGTACACTACAGAAATACATGAAGTGGGGAGCCAACTCCATGAGGTGAAATAGATCTAGGAGATGTCCTGGAAATAGTGGAATATGAAACAGACCTTTGTAAGAGGTATATTTTGCCAAGAAATTTTAGAGTGAATTATATTCTAGGTAAATAAGCTGAGGGGGGAAAAATATATATATATATATGTGTATATATATATATATATATACACACACAAAATAATTTCTTCAGGAACAGAAAAGTGGTAATGTGGCTTAAGGGAAAATGTATCTGGATTTGTGGCTGGGACAGAACTGTGGTTAGACTGCAGAGAGAGCTGAACAAGTTACAGTAAGTAATGTCTAAGAAGTTTAAATGTTAGAAACAAAGGCAAATAGCTATTGAAACATTAAATTTTTATCTGTTCACCTTAGTATTGATTTTGTCATCTACCTGATTGTCTTTTCAGTGAAAAAAAGCAGATTTTTGTCAGCTTACAATTTTGACAGATTAGCAGTCAATTCTTGGATATTGAACACCTCCATGCTATCAGGCATTAACTAATTCATCATTATGATACCACTTATAGACCAAACAACTCAGGATCAGGTGCTTTGCCCAAAGACAAAATACCAGCAGTAGCTTTGTTATTCAAATTCTCAGCCCTTATGCTCAAAATTGGCTTTCCTCATGGGTCAGATGATAAGGAATCTTCCTGCAATGCCGGAGACCTGTGTTTAATCCCTGGGTCAGGAAGATCCCCTGGAGAAGGAAATGACAGCCCACTCCAGGACTCTTGCCTGAAAAATTCCATGGACAGAGAAGCCTGGTACACTACAGTCCATGGGATCACAAAGAGTCAGACACAACTAAGCGACCAACACTCACTTTCATACTTAACATTTCTTTCCACGTGTTATAGTTGCCACACACACACACATTACTTTTTTAAAGTTACTATAAGAATCCAAATATGTAAGAAAACTACTAAGCCTATAGTTCTTAAAATTTATGTGCAGTAGAATAATATGGAGGTTTTTGTTTTGTTTTAATGTTGACTTAAGCCATCTCTGGAAGATTTTAATTCCCAATTTCTGGTTTAACTTTTGCATGTTTAACAAGTACCTCAGATTATGATGTGGTGAATTTAAGAACTATTTTGTGAGAAACACCATGCAGTTTTTCATTAAGACTAGCTTACATTCTGTTATGGCTATTAGTGCTTAAAATTGTGAAGAAACAAATATACCCACTTTAAAAAGGATTCGAGATCCAGAAAAGAATATAGACTACCTGTACACTAGGAAGAATTGAATATTTTTAATAATGATGGGAACATTAGGTTCTGTCAGAAGTCTGAAGTCAAATATGAGGTATAACCTGAAACAGAAAGACATGCTAAAAGGAGAGTAAGAAGACAGTGTGGGCAAACTTCTGCTTTAGTGGGTTTTGACAGAATAATTATTGAAACTCATATGTACAGACACACACATACATACCCGATAAATAGCTAACCCTGGCTCATGACCCCATCCTACATACCACCATACCTCCCATTCTTTTTCTTCATATGCTGGCTGAAAGGAGAGGACAATGAGAATTGGGACGAAGACAGAGACAAACTGGAGGGAACATGGATCCTCGTCACTTGGAAGAAAGCAAACTGACAAAGGACAACTGTTGGGTCACTGAGGTTAAAAAAAAACAACAAAACAACTTTACTATATGAAAACTCTGAAACACTAAAGTACTTATATCAGAGAGCTTAAGCCTGGATCTAAATCTGGTTTCTTTAGGCAGATATTTCAGTAAGATTTCCCTTAAACTTTGGTAACAATACTCAAATATTTACTTGCCTACAAGCCACTTTTTTAAAGATCTTAATCTCAATTAAATAATAATATATATTTAATATAGTATGTACTATATGTATAATATATATATTATATATTTTTGAAAGATCTTTTTGAAATATCTTCATCTCAATTAAATAATGATAATAATAATAAATTATAATAATATATAATATAATATAATATATAGCAATATATTATATACCAATATATATTATTAATAATTAATATATTATATATTAATATATATTATTAATAATTAATATATCATATAAATATATAATTATTTAGATATATAATATATATTATAAATATATAAATATAAAGTGTAAATATATAATATGTATTTATGAAGTATACATATATAATTACATATTAATATATATTAATATATAAAATTATATATTAATATATATAATATTTATGGTATATATACAATATGTTATATATATATAATATACAACATACATTATATATAATATATAATATAATATATATGTAATATATAATATAATATATAATTATAATATGTATAATATATAATGTAAAATATATACATTACTATATATACTAATGTATATAGAAATTATAAACATAATCTATATTATATATAATACATATATGATACATATTATAAAATTATATACATAACATATATATATAATCTTATATATTATATATAATATATATTATCTATGTATTATATATATATTATTATATAATTAATCATATATATTATATAGTATATAATATATATATTAATTACATATTAAATAGTAATATATACTAATGTACATATAATATACATATTATATATTATAATTAATTATATATTATTTATAATTAATTATATACCATTATATAATATATAATTTATATATACAATTTATATATAATATATATGTAATTTATATATATTAGTATATATATTAATGTATATTATATAATATAAAATATATAATATTAATATATACTATATAAAATATACAATATATATAATATATAATAAAATAATATATAGAATTATATACATAATACATAATTATATATAATTTTATGTATTTTAAATATTATATATATATCATACTATATATATTTAATATTATATTATGTATGCTTAATATTTTATTATATATAATATATATAATATATTTATGACTATAATACATAAAATAATATAATATGTATAGTATATATAATATATATATAGTATATAATATGTATATAATATATATAAAATATTTGTTTTATACATAGTATAATAATATATATAATTAATATATATTACTTAATATATATAATATTGTATATTATCCTTTATATTATATACATATATAATATATATTATAATATATATTATAATAATATTAAAATTTATTATAATATTATATAAATATTATATAGTATAATATACTGTATAATATATAACAATATACATTATTGTATATATTATATAATATATAATTAAAATATTTATATTACATGTATTATGTTATATATTATTTTATATTATTATATATGATATATATAATATATCATATATATGTTATAATAGATAATTATGTATGTATATTATATATTTTTAGTATATATTACATTATATTATATTATTGTATATGTTATATAATACATATATAACGGAGAGCCTGATGAACTGTGGACTGAGGTTCCTACAGGAGACAAATATCAAGACCACCCCCATGGAAAAGAAATGCAAAAAAGCAAAATGGCTGTCTGAGGAAGCCTTACAAATAGCTGTGAAAAGAAGAGAAGTGAAAAGCAAAGGTGAAAAGGAAAGATATAAGCATCTGAATGCAACGTTCCAAAGAATAGCAAGAAGAGATAAGAAAGCCTTCTTCAGCAATCAATGCAAAGAAATAGAGGAAAGCAACAGAATGGGAAAGACTAGAGAGCTCTTCAAGAAAATTAAAGACACCAAGGAAACATTTCATGAAAGACGGGCTCGATAAAGGACAGAAATGTTATGGACCTAACAGAAACAGAAGATAGTAAGAAGAGGTGGCAAGAATACACAGAAGAACTGTACAGAAAGAACTTCAAGACCAAGATAATCACGATGGTGTGATCACTTACCTAGAGCCAGACACCCTGGAACATGAAGTCAAGTGGGCCTTAGAAACCATCACTATGAACAAAGCTAGTGTAGGTGATGGATTTCCAGTGGAGCTATTTCAAATCCTGAAAGATGATGCTTTGAAAATGCCGCACTCAATATTCCAGCACATTTGGAAAGCTCAGGAGTGGCCACAGGACTGGAAAAGGTCAGTTTTCATTCCAATCTCAAAGAAAGGCAATGCCAAAGAATGTTCAAACTACCACACAATTGCACTCATCTCACATGCTAGTAAAATAATGCTCAAAATTCTCCAAGCCAGGCTTCAGCAGTATGTGAACCGTGAACTTCCTGATGTTCAAGCTGGTTTTAGAAAAGGCAGAGGAACCAGAGATCAAATTGCCAACACCCGTTGGATCATGGAAAAAGCAAGAGAGTTCCAGAAAAACATCTATTTCTGCTTTATTGACTATGCCAAAGCCTTTGACTGTGTGGATCACAATAAACTGTGGAAAATTTTGAAAGAGATGGGAATACCAGACCACCTGACCTGCCTCTTGAGAAACCTGTATGCAGGTCAGGAAGCAACAGTTAGAACTGGACATGGAACAGGCTGGTTCCAGATAGGAAAGGAGTATGTCAAGGCTGTATATTGTCACCCTGCTTATTTAACTTCTATGCAGAGTACATCATGAGAAACGCTGAGCTGGAAGAAACACAAGCTGGAATCAAGATTGCCAGGAGAAATATCAATAACCTCAGATATGCAGATGACACCACTCTTATGGCAGAAAGTGAAGAGGAACTAAAAAGCCTCTTGATGAAAGTGTTAGTGGAGAGTGAAAAAGTTGGCTTAAAGCTCAACATTCAGAAAACTAAGATCATGGAATCCGGTCCCATCACTTCATGGGAAATAGATGGGGAAACAGTGGAAACAGTGTCAGACTTCATTTTTTTGGGCTCCAAAATCACTGCAGTTAGTGATTGCAGCCATGAAATTAAAAGACATTTACTCCTTGGAAGGAAACTTATGACCAACCTAGGTAGCATATTGAAAAGCAGAGACATTACTTTGCCAACAAAGGTCCATCTAGTCAAGGCTATGGTTTTTCCAGTAGTCATGTATGGATGTGAGAGTTGGGCTGTGAAGAAAGCCAAGCACTGCAGAATTGATGCTTTTGAACTGTGGTGTTGGAGAAGACTCTTGAGAGTCCCTTGGACTGCAAGGAGATCCAACTAGTCTGTTCTAAAGGAGATCAGTCCTGGGTGTTCTTTGGAAGGAATGATGCTAAAGCCTAAACTCCAGTACTTTGTTCACCTCATGTTAAGAGTTGACTCATTGGAAAAGACTCTGATATTGGGAGGGATTGGGGGCAGGAGGCAAAAGGGACGACAGAGGATGAGATGGCTGGATGGCATCACGGACTCGATGGACATGAGTTTGATTGAACTCTGGGAGATGGTGATGGACAGGGAGGCCTTGCGTGCTGCAATTCATGGGGTCTTAAAGAGTCAGACACGACTGAACGACTGAATTCAACTGAACTGATAAACATCAGGCTCAGCTACAGCATACAAAGCAGAGAAAATGCTAAGTGTTACTTTTGAGATTAAAATTCTATATCCTGATAGCTCCTTTGGGAAATTTCTTCTGTTTACTCGTTGCCCCATATTATCTACCGTGAGTCTATTAATTATGTGTGTCCATACTAACATTTGTACTCCTTCTTTTTACTTGTCACATAACTTGCAATATGTTATCTCCTACTTACTTGTCAGTTTCTTCACTCTAGCTTGAAGAGTCTGTGAGAAGGTGAGTTAATCATCATTATAAATGGTTCTCAAAATTTGCTTTTAAGAAGCACTTGCAATATTATTCAGTTCAATTCAATTCAGTTGCTCAGTCATGTCCGATGGGCTGCAGCACGCCAGGCCTCCCTGTCCATCACCAACTCCTGGAGTTTACCCAAACTCATTTCCTTTGAGTTGGTGATGCCATCCAACCATCTCATCCTCTGTCGTCCCCTTCTCCCACCTTCAATCTTTCCCAGCATCAGGGTCTTTTCCAATGAGTCAACTCTTCGCATCAGGTGGCCAAAGTCTTGGAGTTTCAGCTTCAACATCAGTCCTTCCAGTGAACACTCAGGACTGATCTCCTTTGGGATGGACTGGTTGGATCCCCTTGCAGTCCAAGGGACTCTCAAAGAGTCTTCTCCAACATCAGAGTTCAAAAGCATCAATACCTCGGCACTCAGCTTTCTTCACAGTCAAACTCTCACATCCATACAGGGAAAACCTGGAAAAACCATAGTCTTGACTAGATGAACTTTTGTTGGCAAAGTAGTGTCTCTGCTTTTTAATATGCTGTCTAGGTTGGTCATAGCTTTTCTTGCAAGGAGTAAGCATCATTTAATTTCATGTGTTTTTGGAGCCCCCCAAAATAAAGACTCTCACTGTTTTCCCATCTATTTGCCATGAAGTGATGGGACCAGATGCCATGATCTTAATTTTCTGAATGTTGAGCTTTAAGCCAACTTTTTCTCTCTCCTCTCACTTTCATCAGAAGGCTCTTTAGTTCTTCTTCACTTTCTGCCATAAGGGTGTCATCTGCATATCTGAGGTTATTGATATTGAGACTCTTGAAAGTCTCTCAAGGAGACCCTTGAGAGTCCCTTAGACTGCATGCAGTATCATAATTTAGTCTTATTATTTTGGATCCAAGTACACTTAAAGATCTCATGCTTCAATGGCAAGTTTTTGTTTTGTTTTGTTTTAGAAGACTTTAATCATTTCCTTTAATCTGCTTTCTAATTTTCAGAAGTCACATCTTATTTTTTTGCATTTTAGTATTTTCTTTATAATTACTTTCCCTAACCCCTTTCTCTGCCTCCATACCTTCCCCACCCTACCATCAGATATGTACACATGAGGATAAGAACTGTTTAAGATGATGAGTTTGGGGGATGGTGGATTTTCCTAACTGTTTTCCCTGAATTCATTGGTGGTGGTTTAGTTGCTAAGTTGTGTCCAACTCTTGTGACCCCTTGGACTGTTAGCCCACGAACTTCCTCTGTCCATGGGATTTTCCAGGCAGGAATACTGGAGTGGGTTGTCATTTCCTTCTCCAGGGGATCTTCCCAAACCAGGGATCGAAACTGGGACTCCTACATTGCAGGCAGATTCTTTACCAACTGAACTTGAATAATGTTTATGTATAAACATCATCTAATATTATCTTCTTAAGAACTTGAGAGAGTAGTAAGTTTCAAACAATTGTCATCTTTATGTTAAAAGCATTATAGTGAAACTGTTGATTTTCAACATTATGCTATTTTCATTTAACTTTTGAATATCTCAGGATAACTGAGTTGTCATAGCAATACCTGTTAGATGTGCAAAAGCAAGAAGAACTTTAAATATTTTGATTTTGTCTGTTCTTAATTTGTACTTTCTTATTTCCATTAGTTATTTTCATTAACAATTTAATGGGATAGATATTTACTAGCAGTTAGAAGTTGTTTCATAGACAGTAAAGCTATTACAACCTTATAATTTTTATCTTAAATGTATGAACTATATTTGAAATACTTTGACCTTAAAAGCATTGTATTTATCACAACAATCTTTGGCATATCTCAGAGCAAAAAGCTGATATTTACTCCTCTGTGTTTCTTCTACACCTGGAGCATACATTCTACTCAGTGCTCACCGTATTTTATGTAAGTACTATTAACTTGTCTAATTTTGTACACCACTTTGTACAAAAAGTACATATTATTTATATTATGTACATATATTATTGATATATAAGTGAAAAGTACATATATTATTTATATTATGACTATAAATTACAGTGCATATTGCATGATAAGTATACAAAAGTTGTTTCTTAGCTTGTTTTCCTTTTAACTATTGAACCTTATATCCCCGTGGCTTGGACTGAATTCATCAGACGATTTGTCAACATACACTCAAACTTGCAAATAGGGCAAATAGTATTTGTTTGTACCTGTCTGGCTTATTTCACTTAGCATATTGCCTCCAGGCCCATCCATGTTGCTGCAAATGGCAAAATTTCATTCTTTTCTATAACTGAGAGTAATCCGTAGTATACACATACCACATCTCTTCATCCACTCACCTGTTGATGGACACTTAAGTCACTTCTGTATCTTGCAATTGTAAATAATGCTACTATGAACATCGGGGAGCATACATCTTCTAGAATTAGTGTGTTGTTTTTTGGAGTGTATACCTAGGAGTGAAATTGCTGGCTCATATGGTAATTCTACCTTTAGTTTTTTGAAAAATTTCCAGTGTTTTCCAGTGGCATCACTAATTTACATTTCAACAGTATACAAGGATTCTCTTTGAACCGCATCCCCACCAACATTTGTTACTATGTTCCTTTTGATGATAACCATTCTGACAGGTATGTGGTGATATTTCATTGTGATTTTGATTTGCATTTCCCTGATGGTTAGTGATGTTGAGCATATTTTAATTTGCTTCTTGGCAATTTGCATTTCCTCTTTGGAAAAATGTTTATTCAGTTCTCCTGCCCATTTTTATTGTTTTTTTGTTTTGTTTTGTTTGTTTGTTTTGATGTTGAGTTATATGAGCTATGTATGTATGTTGTCTATTAACTCATTAGTCATATCATCTGCAGATACTTCCTCCCATTCAGTAAGTTGTCTTTTTGTTTTTCTAATGGCTTCCTTTGCTGTGCAAAAACTGTTCATTTATGGTCAATTAATCTACAACAAAGGAGGCAAGAATATACAATGACAAAAAGTCTCTTCCATAAGTGGTACTGGGAAAACTGGACAGCTACATGTAAAAGAATGAAGTTAAAATGTTCTCTAACATCATATACAAAAATAAACTCAAATGTATTAAAGGAATTAATATAAATATCAAACCAGACCATAAAACTCCTAGAGGAAAACATAGGCAGAACACTCTTTGATGTAAATCATAGCAGTATTTTTTTGGATATGTCTCCTAAACCAAAAGAAATAAAAGAAAAAATAAACAAGTGTTTCAAATCTGCTGAGGACAAGATACTTCCCTGTGTAATGGAATGAACACCAAAGGCATTTTGTACATTTTCTTTTATGAATTAGGCAAACCATGGCCTATTGAAAGCCATTTGTACTTTTTTTTGTATATAACTTGAAAAATAATATTTAAATGTTAAATATTGAGCATGCTGTTGGGTCATATTCTGTCAGTATATGAGTTTGTTAACCACTACATTTTTCTTTTCTCAAAATCTAAAGTTTGCATATTTTTTCCTACAATCAAGGACTCCTAATGGTGCAAAGGAAATTTCAAATATGCAGGCCTTAAGAACTACCCTATAAATCACTGGCACTTGTACATAATAGTTCATGCAATAAGAACTTACTTTTCTTGTTTTCCACCAATTGATCTCTCTCATTTTTGACGCCATTGTGTATGTATAATTACACCACGTAAAAGCAGTGGTTAATATACAAATCCCTTATCTTTTAATGATAAAGTCTATATTTTACACTGAAAGCAACATGTGTTAGTGCAGGGAATGGTGACCTGGCTTTCGAGAAACATGAGTTCATGTTCCAAGCTTGATAATAACCAACACTATTATTTTGAGGACTCAAATGGCTTATCTGTAAAATGATAATGTTGGAATAAATGTTTTTAAAGGCCCTTATATGTCTAACTCTTTATGTTTCTATAGTGCACACTATAATTTAAAATTTGAATTGGAGTCAGTCAGTTTAGTCAGTTCAGTCACTCAGTCATGTCCGACTTTTTGTGACCCCATGAATCACAGCATGCCAGGCCTCCCTGTCCATCACCAACTCCCGGAGTTCACTCAAACACATGTCCATCAAATCCGTGATGCCATCCAGCCATCTCATCCTCTGTCATTCCCTTCTCCTCCTGCCCCAACTCCCTCCCAGCATCAGGGTCTTTTCTAATGAGTCAACTCTTCGCATGAGGTGGCCAAAGTATTGGAGTTTCAGCTTCAACATCAGTCCTTCCAATGAACACCCAGGACTAATCTCCTTTAGGATGGACTGGTTGGATCTCCTTGCAGTCCAAAGGACTCTCAAGAGTCTTCTCCAACACCACAGTTCAGAAGCATCAATTCTTCGGTGCTCAGCTTTCTTCACAGTCCAACTCTCACATCCATACATGACCACTGGAAAAACCATAGCCTTGACTAGATGGACCTTTGTTGGCAAAGTAATATCTCGGCTTTTCAATATGCTATCTAGGTTGGTCATAACTTTCTTTTTCACTGTAATATAAATAAGAAGAATATTTTCATATATACCTAACTCAGGAACATATCTACCTGAACTAGATCACCAGGAATCTCCTGCAAAAATAAGAAAGAGGACACTGAGATATATTATTAGAACCTAAGACAACAGAGTCACATTCTTAGATAAAACAGGGTTGTTTCAGATTGTCTGTGAACTGTACCTTGGAGGTAAAGTGTCCATCAAAAAAAAAGAAAAAAGAAAAAAAATCGCAAAGCATACAAAAGATGGGAAAGTGTAGTCCATTCAAAGGGGGAAAACAACAACAACAACAACAAAGATTGTGCCTGAAAATGATCAGATGGTGGCCTACTAAATGACTTTAAAACAACTGTCTTAAAGATAATTAAAGAACTAGAGAAAGTTGTGGAAACTATATTCAAGTGATACACTGAAAGTGAAAATCACTTAGTCGTATCCAACTCTTTGGACCATTCAGTCCATGGAATTCTCTAGGCCAGAATACTGGACTGGGTAGCCTTTCCTTTCTCCAGGGGATCTTCCCAACCCAGGGATCAAACCCAGGTCTCCTACATTGCAGGCAGATTCTTTACCAACTGAACCACAAGGAAAGCCCAAGAATACTGGAGTGGGTAGCCTATCCCTTCTCCAGTGGATCTTACCCTACCCAGGAATCAAACCAGAGTCTCCTGCATTACAGATAAATTCTTTCTCAACTAAGCTATCAGGGAAGCCCAAGAAGTGTTACGTTAACAAGATGGACACTTCAATAAAGATATAAAAATAAAAAAAAAAATCTAGAACGGGAAAAAATGCAAAAACTGAAATGAAAAATATGTTAGAGGCATTCAAAGACAGATCTGAGAAAGCAGAAGAAAGAATAAGTGAAATTGAAGATGACTGAATTAAGGTATACAGAGCCTGGGACTTGTAGGATATTGTGGGATCCTCAAAAGAAGAAAGAAAGAAATGTGCACAAAGATTATTTGAAGAAATAAAGACTAAAAGCTTCTAAACTTTATCAAAAGACACAAATATTATTAATAACAGATATCTAATAAGCTCAGTGAGTCCAAGTATGATGAATTCAGGCAGACCCACATTGAGACATACTAAAATCAAGCTGTTGGAAAACAAAATATTTGAACAAAGCAAGGGAAAAGTAACTCATAACATATCATCTTATAAGAAATTTCTTATCAAAATTTTGAAGGCCATAAAGCAGTGGGCTTACATATTTAAGTGCTAAGTTAAATGCTATTTAAGTTTCATATTTAAAATGCTAAATAAAAACTGTCAAGGTCCTATATCTGGAAAAATATATTTAAAAATGAGGGGAAAATCATTGTATTTTCAAATAAAAACTGAGATGGTCATTGCCATGAGATCACTGCTACAAGAAATTTGAAAAGAGACCTATGTGTGAAATAAAAGGACAGTAGATAGTAACCAAAAGTTACATGAATAAATAAAGATCCCAATAAAAGTAAATTCATGGGCAGTTATAAAGCTAGTATTACTAACGCATATATATGGAATTTAGAAAGATGATAACAATAACCCTGTGTACGAGACAGCAAAAGAGACACTGATGATTAGAACAGTCTTATGGACTCTGTGGGAGAGGGAGAGGGTGGGAAGATTTGGGAGAATGGCATTGAAACATGTAAAATATCATGTATGAAACAAGATGCCAGTCCAGGTTCAATGCACGATACTGGATGCTTGGGGCTAGTGCACTGGGACGACCCAGAGGGATGGTATGGGGAGGGAGGAGGGAGGAGGGTTCAGGATGGGGAGCACATGTATACCTGTGATGGATTCATTTTGATATTTGGCAAAACTAATACAATTATATAAAGTTTAAAAACAATAAAATTTTTAAAAAAAAGAAAAAAAAAAGCTAGTATTATTATAACAATGGTTTATAACTCCACTTTTTGTTCTCTGGATGACTTAAGAGGCTAATGTCCTAAAAAAAAAAAAAAAGACATTTATCAGTCTAAAAGCTAGTATTATAACTTTGTTTTGTAATAACATTTCCTCATACACAATTTAAGATACACATTCAGCATCAGTCCATCCAATGAGTATTCAGGCTTGATCTCCTTTAGGATTGACTGGTTTGAGCTCCTTGTTTCTGCAACACCAGTTTGAAAACATTAATTCTTCAGTGTTCAGCCTTCTTTATTGTCCAACTCTCACATCCATACATAACTACTGGAAAAACTATAGCTTAGACTATACAGACCTTTGTGGGCAAAGTGATGTCCTGCTTTTTGATAAACTGTCTGTCATAGCTTTTCTTCAAAGCAGCAAGTGTCTTTTTAATTTCATGGCTGCAGTCACCATCCACAGTGATTTTGGAACCCAAGAAAATAGAGTCTGTCACTGTTCCATTGTTTCCCCATCTATTGACATGAAATGACTGGACTGGATGCCATGATCTTAATTCTTTGAATGTTGAATTTTAAGACAGCTTTTTCACTCTCCTCTTTCACTTTCATCAAGAGGCTCTTCATCAAAAAACCAAAAGTTTCTCTTTGCTTTCTGCCATTAGGGTGGTGTCATCTGCATATCTGAGATTATTCTGATACTTCTCCCAGCAAGCTTGATTCCAGCTTGACCTTCATCCAGCCCTACATTTCACATGATTTACTCTGCATGTAAGTTAAATAAATTTTCCACAGTTTTTTGTGATCCACACAGTTAAAGGTTTTAGTATAGGCAATAAAGCAGAAATCAGTGTTTTCCTAGAATTCCCTTGCTTTTTCTATGACTCAACAGATGTTGGCAAGTTGATCTCTGGTTCCTCTGCCTTGTCTAAACCCAACTTGTACATCTGGAAATTCTCCATTCATGTACTGCTGAAGCCTAACTTGAAGGATTTTGAGCATTTCCTTTCTAACATGTGAAATGAGTACAATTATGTGGTAGTTTGAACATTCTTTGGCACTGCCCTTCTTTGAGATTGGAATGAAAACTGACCTTTTCCAGACCTGTGGCCACTGCCAAGTTTTCCAAGTTTGCTGACATGTTGAGTGCAGCACTTTATCAGGATTTGAAATAGCTCAACTGGAATTCCATCACCTCCACTAGCTTTGTAATGCTTCCTATAGCCCTCTTGAGTTCACACTCTAGAATGTCAGGCTCTAGGTGAGTAGTCACACCATCATGATTGTACGCTTAACTCATCACCAACTCAATGGACATGTGTTTGATCAAAGTCCAGGAGACAATGAAAGACAGGGAAGCCTGGCATGCTGCAGTCCATGGGGCCACTTAGTGACATAACAGCAACAACAATTTGTTTGGGAGGTGGTCCTAGGAAACTTTGTATTTGTGTGTGAAATAAGAGAGGGAAAGGACGCAAGTCAATATGTAGTATTTAATGAGCATTAAATGTGTCATAGGTAACCACCTACTGTGATTTCTGGCTGATGGTATAAAACATGATTCAGAGTTGTCCTAAATGGCAGGAAAACTGAGATAAATACATAGTATTTTTCAGTTGCCATACTTTGAGGTTATTTCCAGAGGTAGGAACTTCTTAGTATTAATTAATACTTATCCTCATCCCTGTGCATGAGTAGAATATGTTCTTACAGCCAGAGCAAGCTATTAGAGTTAGGCACAGGAAAAATTAATGCTAAGATTTTTATGAATAGAATGCCAGCTGTTTCTTCTACATTCTACCACTTGTACTCCTCACATCTATCTGTGCCTCACATTATATTCCTCACATGTTATAATTGCTTTTGTAAAATCATGGCCAGTCAAAATTTTACATACATATTCATAAGAGAGTTTCTAAGATAAGATATAGTGAACCCTGAAATTTTTCTCTGATTACTTAAGAAAATAAACTCTTTATTTTGAAACAATAATTGTAAAATCATATGCAGTTTTAACAAATAATGTAGACATTCCATATTTCACCCAGTTTCTCCCAACTGCAATTAGTTTAGAATTTATAATTAATAATCATTTTTCTTTTATACTAAATTCCAGACTTTCCTCAACCTGCTCAGTTAATGCATCTCATGACTTCAGCTGCTTGCTCAACAAAATAATTTAGATATTTAACCCTGAAGTATGTGAACATCTGGTTATTATGCTCTTTTCAGTCCATCGTTCCTACTATTGTCCACTTAAAGTCATCACTCAATGTGGGATCACAAAGAGGTACCTCAATGAATATCCTGAGCTCATATATGCACTTCTTTGCCCTTGCTACATTGCAATCCCATTTCCTGATCCTGAAAATTAGTTACTTCCAGCAGTATATCCACCTACATGTCTACTGGCAAGAGAAAAGGTTTAAGTGATTGTCAGGCTTTATATTTAGCAATATTTATCTTCTAGGAGGAAAAATGCCTCTCCAGCATCCCTCCAAAACAGAACCTCAATTCCATAGATTCTAATTCTGTAGGGAATAGAAGTATAAATTATCCATTGGATCACTAAGAATGACAATGAAATAGGTTACTTCTTCCTCCACGCTTTGCTCCCTTAACTTATATACTTGAACATCAGTGATATAAAACCACTGAGGCATAGAACTGCAACATCATAGGTGTCTTTTCCAAACTATCAACTCTTAGCTTCATTTTAAAGAAGCCTTGCCAGTATTCTACTGGGGAAGAAATTTCTAGGTAACAAAGTATACAGGCTAGAATGAGTAGATCCTATTGTTATGGACATCTGGCATTGTCAAAGCATCCACCCAAGTCCCCTACCATATCTCAAAATCTCAATACTCTTCTATTAGAACCCAAATTTAGCATAAGTGACTTATTAGAGTAGAAGTTCAATTTCATTATAACTTCTCATTAAAAAATGAATCTTAATCTTTATTTTCTACACACTCTATGCTTTGGCTGTAGAAGAGAAAGTGAAGTTATTAAATTCTACCAAGGAGATCTTCTGTCTTATACAATATGCACTGAGTTAAAAGGCTAGCCTAATTTTTCACAGAACTAGAACAAAAAAATTCACAATTTGTATGGAAACACAAAAACTATAAATAGCCAAAGCAATCTTGAGAAAGAAAAACAGAGCTGGAGGAATCAACTTCCCTGACTTCAAATTATACTACAAAGCTAGTAATCAAGGCAGTATGATACTGACACAAAAACAGAAATATGGACGAATGGAACAAGATAGAAAGCCCAGGGATAAACCCATGCACCTTTGAGCACCTTATCTTTAACAAAGGAGGCAAGAATATACAATGGAGAAAAGATAGCCTCTTCAATAAGTGATGGATGCTGGGAAAACTGGACAGCTACATATAAAAGAATGAAATTAGAACACTTCCTAACACCATACACAAAATAAACTCAAAATGGATTAAATACTTAAATGTAAGGCCAGAAACAATAAAGCTCTTAGAGGAAAACATAGGCAGTAAGCTCCTTGACATAAATCACAGCAAGATTCTCTCTGACCCACCTCCTAGATTAATGGAAATAAAACAAAAAATAAATAATAAATAAAATTTAAAAGCTTTTGCACAGCAAAGAAAACTATAAACAAGCTGAAAAGCAACCCTCAAAATGGGAGAAAATAATTGCAAACAAAGGAACTGACAAAGAGCTGATCTCCAAAATGTATAAACAACTCATATAGGTCAATATCAAAAAAATATATAACCCAATCAAAAAATGTGCAGAAGACCTAAACAGATATTTTTCCAAAGAAGACAGACAGATGGCCAATAAACACAAGAAAAGTTGCTCAACATTGCTTATATTTAGAGAAATAGAAATCAAAACTACAATGAGGTATCACCTCACACCAGTTAGAATGGTCATCATCAAAAAATTTACAAACAATAAGTGCTGAAGAGAATGTGGAGAAAAGGGAAGCCTCTTGCACTGTTGGTAGGAATGTAAATTGATACAGCCATTATGGAAAACAGTATAGAGACCCCTTAAATAATGGACTAAATTTACCATATTACCCAGAGTTCCAACTACTGGGCATATAACCTGAAAAAACCACAATTCTAAAAGACAAGTCTACCCTAATGTTCATTGCATCAGTATTTACAATAGCCAGAACATGGCAGAAATGTACATGTCCATCAACAGATGAAAGGCTAAAGAAGTTGTGGTACATTTATACAACGGAATATTAGTCATAAAAAGGAACAAATCTGAGTCAGTTCTAGTGAAGTGGATGAACGTATACCCTCTTATACAGAGTGAAGTAAGTCAGGGAAAAAAATCAAGTATATATTAATGCACATATGTGGAATCTAGAAAAATAGTACTGATAAACCTAGTTGAGAACGGACTTGTGGACATAACAGGGGAAGATGAGGGGGGATGAATTGAGAAAGTAGCACTGATGTATATAGACTATCATGTGTAAGATAGATAGTGGGAAGTTGCTAAATAATGCAGGGGGCCTAGGCTGGTGCTCTGGGCTGACTTAGCTGAATGGGATTTGGGAAGGGGAGGGAGGCTCAGGAAGGAAAGGATGTACATATAATTATGACTGATTCTCATTATTGTATGGCAGAAACCAACATAAAATTTCAAAGAAATTTTCCACCAATAAATAAATATATCCCAGGGTGGGGAGGGGAGAAGGTAAGTCTGAAGCTATTACTTGCTTTTAATTAATTAAATTCAATTTCTAGCAATTGGGGCTTCCCTAATGGTTCAGCAGTAAAGAATCCACCTGCCATTGCAGGAACTGCAGGAGACACAGTTTCGATCCTTGGGTCAGGAAGATCTCCTGGAGGAGGAAATGGCAACCCATTCCAGTATTCTTGCCTGAAAAATCCCATGGAGAGGGGAATCTGGTGGGCTACAGTCTGTGGGGTCACAAAAGTCAAACACGACTGAATAACTGAATATACAAGAAATCTCTGGCGATTACTTTTGACTTGAAATCTTATAAGCGCTAAAGATATTAGAAAAGCTGATGTAGTCCCTTCTATCATACTTCACCCAGTTCATGAGAGATGAGTCTTAGAACTATTTTGCTGCAATATACGATGGACTAACACCATGCTGCTTACCATTAGCAGTGGTCACCCTTAGTATTTTGTTGAAAGATACCACAAACCCATTCTAAAAAAAAAAAAAAAAAAAATCTGATTTCAAAAACCACGGGTGGCACCAACTGTCTTTGCACCAACTATCATTGAGTTGGTGGCACCAACTCACTTAAAAAGGCTCTGATACATAAATTTGATGCATGTAATTTGTTTCGCAGATGATCCCAAGAAACATTGTGAGGAATTAGGTAGTTTGGATATGGAAAGGAAGGAATCAAGTACAAGTATGCTAGTGAACATGCTACTTCCATAGGTAACTGATTCTCAAACTTCTCTTAGAGTTCTAGGGAGATGGTGTATATAGTTTTCTCATCTGAATAATGAGAAAGCTGCGTCATTGGTTGAAAACTGCTTTCTTAAATGTCATCATCTTGCAATTTGGGACTGCCTCACATTCTTTGCCAAGATAACACTGGGCAAAGAGTCATCACTCTTCATAGACAGTATGATAGATTCTTTTGGTAAGAAATGATTAACATGTATAGAAAAGGTATGAGTACATATGGGTATCATATTATTAGTATCACATCACTCTGAACAAATTAATGAAAACTCTTCTGGACAGAAAGTTATTTATTTAATATAACAAAGAAATTGGAGTTATGCTTTATTTTATGCTCTGTATGCATTCAACTATATTAACCATCACAGTACTTTTGAGGTAGGCTAAAATTTCTAACATCACAAATGAAAACAATAATCCTAGGATAACTGAGAGCAAGTAACTAAATATAGATTTTTCTGAATTCAATGGCCAAATTCAGGTGGTGACCAGGTCAGACTATTTTTATTATATGATATTAAATTATATGATTAATTATCAGTGTATTTTTAAATATATAATTGAGCACCATGAATAACTATGGAAAACAATAGTTTTCTATTCAGCTTAATAAATAGGAAATCTGAATTTCAGATATTTAGTCTCAGCTGGTGACTGGTAATACAAGAAAATGGATCCTGGTAGAAAAGATTCAGTCTCTACAACTGAGAACTTTGTCCATTTATCCACTGAAGTCACAGATTTACCAAGGTGAAAAAAGACTTCAGAAAATATAAAATGCAAGTGGCTGTGAAAGGATGTATTTATTTATAGCAAGCTTTCTGAGAGAGAATGAACAACATACCAATTATTTTAGTCAAGCTCTGTGTGTTTTCTAGTTTTAGGAGTAAATGTTCTCCAGAGATTTTGTCTTTATAATCAACATTGTTTTCAATCCTCCTCATTGTCATCATCACCATACTCTCAGAAGAATGTTTCAGTTCAGTTCAGTCGCTTAGTCTTGTCCGACTCTTTGCGACCCCATGAATCGCAGCAGGCCAGGCCTCCCTGTCCATCACCAACTCCTGGAGTTCACTCAAACTCACGTCCATAGAGTCAGTGATGCCATCCAGCCATCTCATCCTCTGTCATCCCCTTCTCCTCCTGCCCCCAGTCCCTCCCAGAATCAGAGTCTTTTCCAATGAGTCAACTCTTTGCATGAGGTGGCCAAAGTACTGGAGTTTCAGCTTTAGCATCATTCCTTACAAAGAAATCCCTGGGCTGATCTCCTTCAGAATGGACTGGTTGGGTCTCCTTGCAGTCCAAGGGACTCTCAAGAGTCTTCTCCAACACCACAGTTCAAAAGCATCAATTCTTCGGTGTTCAGCTTACTTCAGAGTCCAACTCTCACATCCATACATGACTACTGGAAAAATCATAGCCTTGACTAGACGGACATTTGTTGGCAAAGTAATGTCTCTGCTTTTGAATATGCTATCTAGGTTGGTCATAACTTTCCTTCCAAGGAGTAAATGTCTTTTAATTTCATGGCTGCAGTCACCATCTGCAGTGGTTTTGGAGCCCCCAAAAATGAAGTCTGACAGTTTCCACTGTTTCCCCATCTACTTCCCATGAAATGATGGGACCAGATGCCATGGTCTTCATTTTCTGAATGTTGAGCTTTAAGCCAACTTTTTCACTGTCCTCTTTCACTTTCATCAAGAGGCTCTTTAGTTCCTCTTCACTTTCTGCCATAAGGGTGGTGTTATCTGCATATCCGAGGTTATTGATATTTCTCCCAGCAATCTTGATTCCAGCTTGTGCTTCTTTCCAGCCCAGATGTACTCTGCATATGAGTTAAATAAGCAGGGTGACAAGTGATGACAAAACATAGTAAAGAAAGACATCTGCATCTATGCAATTGAATCTGAAATTTAGCAATGAGCCTTTGCACTCTACCTAAATTTTTAGTGCTTTTATTGCACATTTTCAAACTTGTGTTTCTATTGACTCCAGCTCTGCTGGAGAAATATATGTATTTATAATTTGGACCAATAATTCATTTTACTAACTCTCTTTTATTTTGATACTTAATAAATATTAATAATTTAATAAATGTTCAATTAAATATTTAAATATTAGCAATAAAGGTATTCACTCTTAAAGTAAATTCAGTGCTCAGGAACTGTGATGCTGTGTTCTTAACACTTGGGATATAGTGATGAAAGCAAAGAAATTTTTTGACCCCAATGTACTATAATTTTAGTGGAGGAGACTAAACAGATAGCTAGGAACTATGAATTGGAATGTCATATCATGCCATAAAGGGAAAAATAAAGGAAAAATTAAAGGTTTATAATTAAAGACTTTTATAGTACATAGATGGTAAATATGGATAAGGTGATATTTGAGCAAAAACAAGAAAAAATGGCACATAAATTTAGTATGACTGAGGAATTAGTGTCCTGAAAGGAGAAAGTAATAAAGCAAAGATATTTCGTGTCTTTGTGCAATAGTTTAAAGACTGTGATGATTAGAGTGTAGAGAGGTGGAGAGAAATATAGAATAGCTGAAGACAAGCTCAGGACTAGCTCATAGAGAGCTTTGTAGTCCATGAGCAGTTCTTAATTTCATTTTTAATGAGTTAAGAAGTTGGTAAGAATTTTGAACAAAGGAATGATATGATCTGATTCATACTTTTAAAAGAGAAGATAGAGAATAAAATGTAGGAAGACAAGGGATAATGGTGTTTGGATTGGTTAGTACCATTGAAGGTAGTGATAAATTGTCAGATTAGTCATATTTTGAGATTATAACTGACAGGATGTGTTTGTCCTTGATTCCTGACATGTACATAGCTATGTTAATGTTTTATAGTAAACCGAGGACTTCCTGTGGTCCCACTTATTTTGTTAGAATTTATCTAGCCAAACTCTTGGCATCCCTTCAACATTTCTCATTTCACTGGGTGGCTTATCCAAAGTAATAAATATGACAAGATAAAACAGTTAACAGAAAGAAACGGATCAGAGTCTATCTCAAAACTGAGAACCTTGCGACTGAAGAGAGAAAGATGAAGTTGCTCTGGCCTAGAACAACTTCAGATTGTGACTGTTAAGCCTATCTCTCATCACTTAACTAGCAATTCCCTTGTCTTGGTTAATGGCAATGAAATTTGCTGGGTATCAAGTGTAGCCTTGATTGACCTTGATATTCAAGGCTTGATAAGGAAGTCAAGATGAAATGCAACCAAACAGGCTCTGTTAGGGAGAGCCAGATGAACTTCAGATGTAAATCAGCTTCCAACTGTCCTCATCAGCATTGTGGCAGCTGCCTCAAGGTATATCTGCTCTTGATACTGAGCTGTTCCAGTTTTCAAGATCAGAGAGTCCTGGAACTTGAATGCTAGTAATATCGTAGAGGCTATTTTATCTGATACAGAAGAAAATTAAGATGTAAACATCAAAGATAATCCTGTATCACCACCAGCTGAATAAATGTAGAGCTGGAACTAGTTTATACCTTCAGTGCCATAGGTGGACTTTCCCTTAAGAACACATCTGACTTTGTAAATATTTAGTAAAACAGGGGTTTAAAATAAAGAGAAAATGGAACTGGATTCCATCTATAATACCAGGACAGTAATCATTCATGTGAGTTTGTTATTCTTAGCTTTGACAAGAACAATTTCATCCATCTATTTTGAGAATTTTAGAGAAAAATAGTTTAAGTGATGATGGAATATAGGCCAAGCTGATGACAGAAGGCTTTTGAATTTCCTCTAATGGACCCACTGAATATATAACTGCAACAGAGCAATATCACTCTAGTATCTGGAGAAATCCAGATACTAGATGAATGACAAAGGAGCATCTAAATATATAAAGTAAATATCAATGAATCTGAAGTGAAAAATAAATAGTAATAAATACTAGTAGGCGATTTCAATATGCCACATTAAAAAATGGATAGATCATTAAGACATTAAATCAATGAGAAACTATACTTTAACTACATATTAGATCAAACATATACATAACATTCTAACAGCAACAGAATACACATTCTTTCTGAGGCACACATGGAACATTCTTCAGGCTAGATCATATATTAGGTCCAAAAAACAAGTGTTAATAACTTAAGAAAATTAAAATTATATTAAATATCTTTTTTCTGGCCACAATGGTTTGAACCTCTAAATCAACTACAGGAGAAAAACTTTAAAAAATCCACTAATACGTGATGCTTAAACAGTATGCTAGTCAACAACCAATAAGTCATTGAAGAAATCAAAAGGGAAATAAAAAAATATATTTTTAGACAAAGGAAAATGGAAACACAAATTACCATAACTTATGAAATACAGCAAGAAGAAAAATTCCAAGAAAGAACTTTATAGCAATACATGTCTATATTAAGAAAAAAATTAAGATCTCAAATAGCATAACATTACATCTCAAGGAACTACAAAAGAAGGATAAATTAAGTCCGATATTTGTAAAAGGAAGTATAAAACAAAGATCAGTACAGAACTAAATGAAATAGAGACTAGAAAGATAATAGAAAATATCAATGAAACTAAGAAATTGTTTTTTTTGGAATATAAAATTAACAAATCTTTACTTGAACTAAAAAAAGAGACAACACTTAAGTAAAATCAGAAATAAAAGAGAAAATGTTACAACTGATACCTCAGAAATACTAAGGAGCATAAAAGACTACTGTGAACAATTATAAGCCAATTAGTTAGGTAATCTGAAATAAACAGACAAATACAGAGAAACATATACAGAGAAACCTAGTAAGAATGAATTGTGACTGTAGGGCTTCCATGGTGGCTTAGATGGTAAAGGAACTGCCTGCAATGTAGGAGAACCAGGTCAGATCCCTGAATTGGGAAGAATACTTGGAGAAAAGAATGGCAACTCACTCCATTATTCTTGGAGTGAGGAGCCTGGAGGGCTGCAGTCCATAAGGTCACAAAGAGTCGGACAAAACTGAAGTGACTTAGCACACAAACACAAAATATGGAAACAACATAACCATCTGTTGAAAGATAAATGGATAAAGAATATGTATACACATATATGCACACAATGTAATATTATTCAGCCTTATAAAAGAAGGAAAGTCTTCCATTTACAACAACATAGATGGAACTGGAGGATATTATGCTAAGTCAACTAAGCCAGACAAAGACAAACAGTGCATGGTATCACTATGTAAAACTGTAAAAAAGCTGAACTGATAGAAACAGATTTGAATGGGTCTTGCCATGGCTGAGTGGATGATGGCAGATAGTAGAGAGGGAAATAGGAAAAGTTTGGTAAAAGTGTACAGACTTTCACTTATAAAATAAAGTCTGATGACCTAAGTATAATGTAATGACTCTAGTTGATAATATTGTATAATTGAAATTTACTAATAGAACTTGGTTGTTCTCTCCCTTCCTGCACCCCAGGTTGTTCTCTCCCTACCTGCCCCCCAAGGTAAATATGTGAGGTAATGAACATGTTAATTAACTCAATGGTGGGAATCTTTTCACAAGGTTTGCATTAACTAAATCATCACACAGAACCCTTTAAATATATTACAATTTTATTTGTCAATTATACCTCAGTAATGGAAAAAAGAGGAACAAAAAAGTCACAGTGTTCAAAACTTCCACTCTCCTAGAAACTATATAAAATCCCCAGAAAATTCATATTAAATTTTAAAAAATCATTCTAATTTTTTTTTTAATAATTGAAATGTGAAGTGAGTTTGTATACAGCAGGGATCATTGGGTACAAAATTTTTGCTAGCCTAATTTTTTGCCTCAACTGTGATAAATGAAAAAAATAACTATATCAGTATAATTTTCCCAAACTCTCCATGAGAACACTTTACTTCCAGGCCAGGATTTCTATCTACCAATACCAATTACCTAGAAGATATTTTTTCAAGTATGTTATGTAGAAAAACATGAAAGAGTTTCTTTATCTTTTGAATATTCATGTTCACTCTGGTTTATCAGAACTATTGTGTGCCTTCATGATGTAACATGCCACATGCAAGTCAAATGGGGCTTTCAGTTATGAGTTTTTTAATTTGTTTCTTTAAGTCATATTTGTAACCACCAATAATGGTATCTTATTTTGCTTTTGTGTGTTTGTCCATGATTTGTATTTCAAATTGTAGTGTTAGGTAAATCAGTTGCAAAAAATCACATTCTTACAAAAGAGATGAGTAGCCAGCATTCATCAAAGAAACCTGAGAGTGGAGATGACAGGAAGGAAAGCTGGAGTACATCAGCAATCAAGGACATGATGACATTCTATAAATAAGTACTCAAAAGTGTGTGTTTCCTGTGTGATCTCCCAGCATATTCCTTCTTATTTTATTATGTCTTCTTTACCTTTAAGTAATGATCTATTAAAGTAATATCCAAAGGCAACCACTCATGCTTTTCTTAATCAGCAACATTAAGAATTACAAATGGACTGCAAGGAGATTCAACTAGTCCATCCTGAAGGAAATCAGTCCTGAATATTCATGTAAGGACTGATGTTGAAGCTGAAACTCCAATATTTTGGCCACCTGATGTAAAGAGCTGACTCATGTGAAAAGACCCTGATGCTGGGAAATATTGAAAGTGGGAGAAGAAGGGGATGACAGAGGATGAGATGGTTGGATGACATCACCGACTCAATGGACATGAGTTTGAGTAAATTTGGGGAGTTGATGATGCACAGGGAGGCCTGGTGTGCTGCAGTCAATGGGGTCGCAAAGAGTCGGGCACGACTGAGCAACTGAACTGAACTGAATGAAGTATAACTGACCAGTAAAAAACCGTGCATAATTAAAAAGAAATTACAAATGAAGGTCATAACTAATATTCATTAATTTATGCTAATAGCTATTTCTTAGACACCTACTTTAATGAATCAAACTTTGTACTAAATATATTACATTCTTTTTGCTGTTAATAGGTTCAAAATGTGTCTATATCTTAAAGAGAGGGAAACTGAGGCTCAGAGAAAATAAGTAGCATCTTTAAAATAAGTAGCATCTTTAAAATAACTTTTTTTTTTTTTTTTTTTGATGAAGCAGGGATTCAAATTCAAGACTCTGACTCCAGTACCTAGTTTGTTTTTCTCTACATGATGTGGGCTCAAATTAAGTCTAAATACAAAAGAAGTAATTCCTTAAAAAGATGAGTGCTGATGCTGCTAAGTCACTTCAGTTGGGTCCGATTCTGTGCAACCCTATAGACGGCAGCCCACCACACTCCCCCATCCCTGGGATTCTCCAGGCAAGAACACTGGAGTGGGTTGCCATTTCCTTCTCCAATGCATGAAAATGAAAAGTGAAAATGAAGTCGCTCAGTCGTGTCCGACCCTCAGCGACCCCATGGACTACAGGCTTCCAGGCTCCTCCATCCATGGGAGTTTCCAGGCAAGAGTACTGGAGTGCGGTGCCATTGCCTTCTCCGTAAAAAGATGAGTATTCAGTAGTAATAATTTAATAGAACTGCTAATAGTAAAGCTATTATTTTCTAAGCACCTTCTGGAAACTTATTTTTGTGAGGAAAAGTATATCTAATACCACTTTTTAATTTTAGGAGCTCATTAAACTAAACTTCCTAAGTGGTAATTCTACTTTCAGAATTCCTTACCTCTTTTCTTTCAGTATTCTTCTGCCTACATGCTAGTGCAGAGATTAAAACAAACTAGTAAAATATGGTGGCAAAGTGCTATTATTAAAAACACGTGAAAGAGGGTGATGAGGGAGTGCTAGCTGTGGAGGGGTGTTTTCAAAGGATGATGTGTTGATCTGAAAATTTTTTAAATAGGGGCTACAAAAGTTTGTTATCCTGAGGAACTGAAAAGATAGAGTTATCTCATACTGACATAGAGCAAAATGGTGTGAAGTGGAGATTTGGGCTACATACCTAGGAATTCAAAAGCAAAAAGAAGTGATTATTTAACAAATCAAATATAAAGGCTATATCCATTAAATGACTGTGTAATTACTCAAATGGAAATCATCTGTTAAAATACATAACCTTTATCAGAACCTTGAGGTTTCATTGTAGAATCACCAAATAAGAAAAAAATTATTTGGACTGTAATTTTAATATGTTCATTTAATTCTAAAGGAGATCAGCCCTGGGTGTTCTTTGGAAGGAATGATGCTAAAGCTGAAACTCCAGTACTTTGGCCACCTCATGCGAAGAGTTGACTCATTGGAAAAGACTCTGATGCTGGGAGGGATTGGGGGCAGGAGGAAAAGGGGACGACAGAGGATGAGATGGCTGGATGGCATCACCAACTCGATGGGTGTGAGCTTGAGTGAACTCCGGGAGTTGGTGATGGACAGGGAGGCCTGGCCTGCTGCAATTCATGGGGTCGCAAAGACTCGGACACGACTGAGCGACTGAACTGAACTGAATTTACAAACTTTGACTAATGTTGCGTGCAGGAATTTTTTTTTTTTAATTCACAGCTTCAATATTTGTCTTTGTTATGTCAATTTCTTCTGTTACTTGGAAAGAAAAAATGCAACCTCTGTGCTTCTGCTCAATTTGCTGTGAAGTTAAAACCACTCTAAAAAATGCTGCCTGTCTAAATTCATTTACCTGAATTTTATATTCATTACATTTTGTATTTAAAAAAACTGGGAGTCATATATTTGACAAAGTAAAATTTTGTCCCTATTACATAATAATCACTAGTTCAGTTCAGTTGCTCAGTCGTGTCTGACTCTTTGCGACCCCAAGGACTACAGTGTGCCAGGCTTCCCTGTCCATCACCAACTCCCAGAGCTTGCTCAAACTCATGTCCATTGACTCGGTGATGCCCTCCAACCATCTCATCCTCTGTCATCCCCTGCTCTTACTGCCTAAAACTTTCCCAGCATCAGTGTCTTTTCCAATGAGTCAGTTCTTCACAGCAGGTGGCCAAAATATTGGAGCTTCAGCTTCAGCATCAGTCCTTCCAATGAGTATTCAGGATTGATTTCCTTTAGGAGGAACTGGTTTGATCTCCTTGCAGTCCAAGGGACTCTCAAGAGTCTTTTCCAACACCACAGTTCAAAAGCATCAATTCTTCGGTGCTCAGATTCCCTTATGGTCCAACTCTCACATCCATACATGACTACTGGAAAAACCATAGGTTTGACTGGATGGACATTTGTCAGCAAACTTAATATCTCTACTTTTTAATATGCTGTCTAGGTTGGTCATAACTTTTCTTCCAAGGAGTAAGCATCTTTTAATTTCATGGCTGCAGTCACCATCTGCAGTGATTTTGGAGCCCAAAAAAATAGTCTGTCACTGTTTCCACTGTTTCCCCATCTATTTGCCATGAAGTCATGAGACTGGATGCCATGATCTTCATTTTTTGAATGTTGAGTTTTAGCCAGCTTTTTCACTCTCCTCTTTCACTTTCATCAGAAGCTTTTTAGTTCTTCACTTTCTGCTATAGGGTGGTGTCATCTGCATATCTGAGCTTACTGATATTTCTCCTGGAAATCTTGATTCCAGCTTGTGCTTCATCCAGCCCAGCATTTCTCATGATGTACTCTGTACATAAGTTAAATAAGCAGGGTGAAAATATACAGCCTTGACATACTCCTTTCCCAATTTGGAACCAGTCCATTGTTTCATGTCAGGTTCTATCTGTTGCTTCTTGACCTGTCTGTATACAAAGATTCTTTCATGTAACCTCACAGGACAAAAAATTCTTACTACCTGCTTTAAATTTTCAAAATTGCTTTTAGTACTTTTCTTAGAATATTCCACAATTATTTCTATGTAGATTATATTTTTTTCTAAAATCACCATAACAATCCCATTGAAAGATTTTTGGCATGAAAAATATGTATTTTTGTACTTGATTAAAAAATATGTATATATATCAAATCTAAACTGAGATAACTGAAAAGTGAAATATCATGGTATAATTTTAGTTTTCAACTTCATAACATAAACTGTTCTTGCTATTTACATTGGCTACCTCCTAATTAATTATTGTTACTTGTGTGAATATTTTATAACTTAACTGAAATATATTTAGCTACACATATTAGCGGAGAAGGAAATGGCACCCCACTCCAGTACTCTTGCTTGGAAAATCCCATGGGCAGAGGAGCCTGGTAGGCTACAGTCCATGGGGTCGCTAAGAGTCGGACACAACTGAGTGACTTCACTTTCACTTTTCACTTTCATGCATTGGAGAAGGAAATGGCAACTCACTCCAGTGTCCTTGCCTGGAGAATCCCAGGGATGGGGGAGCCTGGTGGGCTGCCGTCTATTGGGTTGCACAGAGTTGGGCACAACAGAAGTGACTTAGCGGTAGCAGTAGCACACATATTAGTGTAAAGTTGGATTAGTTTTCACATATGTATGCACTCATGAAATCATCATCCCAATCAAGATAAATGTATTAATCATCATGAAACAATTGTAATCCCTCTCTCTCCCTATTAAGTATTAGTCGCTCAGTCATGTCCAACTTTTTGTGACCCCATGGACTGTAGCCCGCCAGGCTCCTCTGTCCATGGGATTCTCTAGGCAAAAATACTGGAGTGGGTTGCCATTTCCTCCTCCAGGGGATCTTCCCAACTGTACATAAAGGAGACTTCATTAATGTGCATTAGAGGATACCCTAGTTTAACTGTCATAGAAAACTGTCTCTTGAGCCTTTACATTCTATACCAATTCTACACCTCTGGTTGGCCAACTGTTTGTTTCTTTATTTAGGTTTTAAGGTGAATGACCTGGGGCTATTTGTTTCCATCAACCTGACTGCAAATATAAAGGTACAGTTGAAATGTCTATTTTTCTTGCCATCCTCAGAAGACAGTGCTGCAGATCTACTCTATGATTCTCATTCTTGTCAGCTTACAATACAAATAGCTTATTATTTTTGCAACCTATGTCTTATAATAAAGCAGTGCTGAAAAATTAAATAGAAGAATGTTCAGTTGCCATATAGGCTACGAAAATGATTTGCTGGTAGTGATTTTTAAGCTTGATTCTAGATAGATTTATGAAGAATGGCACTTGGAAGACATGGTTCAAATTTTGCTATTTAAGGTATCTTGAAATTATAGGCTCACTCTCCCTAAAATTTCAAAAAGCGTAGAGCTGAGGCTCTTAAGGGTATAGCAGTGATAACAGCTTTCATAGTCATTTCTAAAAAGCAACACTTCATAGTTTTCTGTCTCCAGTGGTTCTCTAATATACTTGTAGAAGGAAGGCAACAGAAAACCAAGAATAAAAATAGCTGAGCTCTCCACAATTGGGCTTCCTGCTTACTTTCCCTGTTCAAAAAAAGAGGAGACACCATCTTGCAATAGAGGCTTCATAGGCAACTGGGCTTCTCCAGTGACAGTAGGCATTTGATGCCCCATATCTCTTGCTTCTTCTTGTTGCCAATGGTTGGCCTGGCGATGGTGGTGAAATGGGAGCAATTAATCTGTAGATGAGGGAGGGCTTCCTTTAACAGTTGAAGGGTACCATCTGGTACAATTCCAAAGACTTGTAGTGTTTTTAATGTGGGAATTTCTCCAAGTTCAAGTAAAGTTTCAGGTATTATGTCATAGCACCGACTGAGTGATAGGTGTTGGAGGTAATCGAGTTGGTAAAATTCTGGAAAGCAGTCATTTTTCAGCATGACACTATCACTTAAGTCTAGGTGGACAAGGTTGGGACATCTTCTAACTAAGGTAGAGACATCTGATCTCTGCAGATTCTTTCGGTACCCGCTGAGCTTCAGCTGGGTGATAGTCTCTGACACATGTGCAACAGCCACCTGTACAGGCTTTTCAGTGAAATCATAGCACCAAGAGAGGTTCAGTTCATCCAATCTGGAACAGTTGCTCAGCAAAGTCTTCAGGGCAGATTCAGAGAATCCAGAACACCCAGAAAGGTTTAGTCGTGGTAAATTTGTGTTCTGAGCAAGATTATCAACAACCGGATCTGAAAGTCGGAGGCCTTCCAGGCTGAGATTCTGCAACTTGGAGCAGTGAGACAGAAGGCCGTGCAGGGTAGACGCATAGATCACAGAGTTCGACAGGTCTAGGCGCTGTAGTCGGAAAGGGCTGAAATGATCAACTGACGGTTGGTCCATAAATGATCGTGGACAGCGGAAGGCAACCACCCCTCGGGACAAAAGCCGACCAACCACATCTGGGTAGAGGTTTCTGCCCACGAGGTCTACAGTCTTGCCAGAGAGACTCGTCAAACGCTAGATGATACCATCTCTTACAAACACTGGAGACTTTCAGGAGTTCA
This sequence comes from Bos indicus x Bos taurus, assembly GCF_003369695.1. Lineage (NCBI taxonomy): Eukaryota > Metazoa > Chordata > Mammalia > Artiodactyla > Bovidae > Bos > Bos indicus x Bos taurus. Next base: position 48,450,675 of record NC_040101.1, on the reverse strand, counting down.
GGGAGGCACAGAAAGGAAAAGATTCCTAAGAGCAGCTCGTCTGGAAGGGAGTCCCAAGAAACACCTGGAAAGTTCTCTCGGTTTAGCTTAGGTCTGCGGACAATCACAAAGTCCTTGTCATTCCCTTTGCTTTTCAGCCGTTTTCGTGGGGGGCTTTGTGGGTGGCCCAGGTTTGAAAGCAGTTCCTGGGGGATGTTCTCACTGTCTACCTCCTCCTTCTCCAGGGCGGAGACCCCCGTGCCTGAAAGCAGTTCAGAAGTCTTGCTAGAATACCATCCTCACGTGAAACTGGTGGTAACGTTGCTACTCTGGTCAGGTATCTCCTGGAGGTGTTTCCTGTGCATGGCGTCTGCAGGTTCGGGAGTTTTAAATGCATGCATTAATTGCAGAGGTGCCTGCCTCCCGGATTCCCGCTTTGGCGTGCGTAATTTCTGTCAACATAGGTTTGTTTGTATTTTCTGTTATATTATGTATTTGAATTAGATAATATATACTTTTTTTCTTTTTGGTTTGACTTCTTTGACTCAACTTAATCTCAAAATTTGAGATATACCATATTGTTGTGCTTATTCTTTTCTATTCCACTTAATTGTATTTTAGTTTTAATTCGTTATATAGACATACCTTAATTCTTTCATTAAGTCATTTGTTAACTGACACTTGCACTGTTTCTGGTTTTTAGCTGTTATGAATAAATACGTTGTGATCTTTTTTTGTAAAATCTTTGTATGTACATGTGTCTTCATTTTTTTAATATAAATTTATTTATTTTAATTAGAGGCTAATTACAATATTGTATTGGTTTTGGCATACATCAACATGAATCCACGATGGGTGTACACCTGTTCCCCATCCTGAACCTCCTCCCACCTCCCTCCCCCTACCATCCCTTTGGGTCATCCCAGTGCACCAGCCCCGAGCATCCTGTATCATGCATTGAATCTGGACTGGTGATTTGTTTCACGTATGATATTATACATGTTTAAATGTCATTCTCCCAAATCATCCCACCCTCGCCCTCTCCCACAGAGTCCAAAAGACTGTTCTATACATCTGTGTCTCTTTCCCTGTCTCCAATACTGGGTTATCATTACCATCTTTCTAAATTCCATATATATGCATTAGTATACTGTATTGGTGTTTTTCTTTCTGGCTTACTTCACTCTGTATAATAGGCTCCAGTTTCATCCACCTCATTAGAACTGATTCAATTGCATTGATTCAAATGCATTCAACTGATTTAAATGCATTCTTTTTAATGGCTGAGTAATACTCCATTGTGTATATGTACCACTGCTTTCTTATCCATTCATCTGCTGATGGACATCTAGCTTGCTTCCATGTCCTGGCTATTATAAACAGTGCTGCGATGAACATTGGGGTACACGTTTCTCTTTCTATTCTGGTTTCCTCAGTGTGTATGCCCAACAGTGGGATTGCTGGGTCATACGGCAGTTCTATTTTCTATTTTAAGGAATCTCCACACTGTTCTCCATAGTGGCTGTACTAGTTTGCATTCCCACCAACAGTGTAAGAGGGTTCCTATTTCTCCACACCCTTTCCAGCATTTATTGCTTGTAGATTTTTGGATAGCAGCCATTCTGACTGGTGTGAAATGGTACCTCATTGTGGTTTTTATTTGCATTTCTCTGATAATGAGCGATGTTGACCATCTTTTCATGTGTTTGTTAGCCATCTGTATGTCTTCTTTGGAGAAATATCTGTTTTGTTCTTTGGCCCATTTTTTTGATTGGGCCATTTATTTTATTGGAATTGAGCTGCAGGAGTTGCTTATATATTTTTGAGATTAATTATTTGTCAGTTGCTTTGTTTGCTATTGTTTTCTCCCATTCTGAAGTCTATCTTTTCATCTTGCTTATAGTTTCCTTTGTTTTGCAGAAGCTTTTAAGTTTAATTAGGTCCCATTTGTTTATTTTTGTTTTTATTTCCAATATTCTGGGAGGTGGGTCATAGAGGATCATGCTGTGATTTATGTCGGAGAGTGTTTTGCCTATGTTATCCTCTAGGAGTTTTATAGTTTCTGCTCTTACGTTTAGATCTTTAATCCATTTTGAGTTTATTTCTGTGTATGGTGTTAGAAAGTGTTCTGCTGCTGAGTCACTTCAGTCGTGTCCAAACCTGTGCGACCCTGTAGACAGCAGCCCAGAAGGATGCTCTGTCCCTGGGATTCTTTAGGCAAGAACACTGGAGTGGGTTGCCATTTCCTTCTCCAATGCATGAAAGTGAAAAGTGAAAGTGAAGTCGCTCAGTTGTGTACGACTCTTAGCGACCCCGTGGACTGTAGCCTACCAGGCTCCTCTGCCCATGGGATTTTCCAGGCAAGAGTACTGGAGTGGGGTGCCATTGCCTTCTCTGAGAAAGTGTTCTAGTTTCATTCTTTTACAAGTGGTTGACCAGTTTTCCCAGCACCACTTTTTAAAGAGATTGTCTTTAATCCATGGTGTATTTTTGCTGCCTTTGTCAAAGATAAGGTGTCCATAGGTGCGTGGATTTATCTCTGGGCTTTCTATTTTGTTCCATTGATCTATATTTCTGTCTTTGCACCAGTACCATACTGTCTTGATGACTGTGGCTTTGTAGTAGAGCCTGAAGTCAGTCAGGTTGATTCCTCCAGATCCATTCTTCTTTCTCAAGATTGCTTTGGCTATTCGTGGTTTTTTGTATTTCCATACAAATTGTGAAATTATTTGTTCTAGCTCTGTGAAAAATACGGTTGTAACTTGATAGGAATTGCATTGTATCTATAGATTGCTTTGGGTAGTATACTCATTTTCACTATATTGATTCTTCCAATCCGTGAACAGGTATATTTCTCCATCTATTAGTGTCCTCTTTGATTTCTTTCACCAGGGTTTTATAGTTTTCTATATATAGGTCTTTTGTTTCTTTAGGTAGATATATTCCTAATTATTTTATTCTTTCCGTTGCAATGGTGAATGGAATTGTTTCCTTAATTTCTCTTTCTATTTTATCATTATTAGTGTATAGGAATGCAAGGGATTTCTGTATGTTGATTTTATACCCTGCAAATTTACTATATTCATTGATTGCTGCTGCTGCTGCCAAGTCGCTTCAGTCATGTCCGACTCTGTGTGACCCCATAGACAGCAGCTCACCAGGCTCCCTCGTCCCTGGGATTCTCCAGGCAAGAACACTGGAGTGGGCTGCCATTTCCTTCTCCAACACATGAAAGTGAAAATGAAAGTTAAGTCGCTCAGTCGTGTCCGACTCTTTGCGACCCCATGGACTGCAGCCTACCAGGCTCCTCCGCCCATGGGATTTTCCAGGCAAGAATACTGGAGTAGGATGCCATTGCCTTCTCCGATATTCAGTGATTAGCTCTAGTAATTTTCTGGTGGAGTCCTTAGTGTTTTCTATGTAGAGGATCGTGTCATCTGAAAACAGTGAGAGTTTTTCTTCTTCTTTTCCAATTTAGATTCCTTTTATTTCTTTTTCTGCTCTGATTGCTGCGGCCAAAACTATGTTGAATAGCAGTGGTGAAAGTGGGCACCCTTGTCTTGTTCCTGACTTTAGGGGAAATGCTTTTATTTTTTCATCATTGAGGATAATGTTTGCTGTGGGTTTGTCATATATAGCTTTTATTATGTTGAGGTATGTTCCTTCTGTTTTTGCTTTCTGGAGAATTTTTATCATAAATGGGTGTTGAATTTTGTCAAAGGTTTTCTCTGCATCTATTGAGATAATAATATGGCTTTTATTTTTCAGTTTGTTAATGTGGTGTATTACATTGATTTATTTGTGGATATTGAAGAATCCTTGCATCCCTGGGATAAAGCCCACTTGGTAATAAGGTATGATCTTTTTAATGTGTTGTTGGATTCTGATTGCTAGAATTTTGTTAAGAATTTTTGCATCCATGTTCATCCGTGATATTGGCCTGTAGTTTTCTTTTTGTGGAATCTTTGTCAGGTTTTGGTATTAGGGTGATGGTGGCCTCATAGAATGAGTTTGGAAGTTTACCTTCCTCTGCAATTTTCTGGAAGAATTTGAGTAGGGTTAGCTCTTCTCTAAATTTTTGGTAGAATTCAGCTGTGAAGCCGTCTGGACCTGGGCTTTTGTTTGCTGGAAGATTTCTGATTACAGTTTCAATTTCCGTGCTTGTGATGGGTCTGTGAAGATTTTCTATTTCTTCCTGGTTCAGTTTTGGAAAGTTGTACTTTTCTAAGAATTTGTCCATTTCTCCCAAGGTGTCCATTTTATTGGCATATAATTGCTGATAGTAATCTCTTACGGTCCTTTGTACTTCTGTGTTGTCTATTGTGATCTCTCCATTTTCATTTCTAATTTTATTGATTTGATTTTTCTCCCTTTGTTTCTTGATGAGTCTGGCTAATGGTTTGTCAATTTTATTTATCCTCTCAAAGAACTAGCTTTTAGCTTTTTTGATTTTTGCTATGGTCTCTTTTGTTTCTTTTGCATTTATTTCTGCCCTAATTTTTAAGATTTCTTTCCTTCTACTGACCCTGGGGTTCTTCATTTCTTCCTTTTCTAGTTGCTTTAGGTGTAGAGTTAGGTTATTTATTTGACTTTTTTCTTGTTTCTTGAGGTATGCCTGTATTACTATGAACCTTCCCCTTAGCATTGCTTTTACAGTGTCCCACAGGTTTTGGGTTGTTGTGTTTTCATTTTCATTCATTTCTATGCATATTTTGATTTCTTTTTTGATTTCTTCTGTGATTTGTTGGTTATTTAGCAGCGTGTTGTTCAGCCTCCATATGTTGGAATTTTTAATAGTTTTTCTCCTGTAATTGAGATCTAATCTTACTGCATTGTGGTCAGAAAAGATGTTTGGAATGATTTCAATTTTTTTGAATTTACCAAGGCTAGATTTATGGCCCAGGATGTGATCTATCCTGGAAAAGGTTCCGCGTGCACTTGAGAAAAAGGTGAAATTCATTGTTTTGGGGTGAAATGTCCTATAGATATCAATTAGGTCTAACTGGTCTATTGTATCATTTAAAGTTTGTGTTTCCTTGTTAATTTTCTGCTTAGTGCTCTACCCATAGGTGTGAGTGGGGTATTAAAGTCTCCCACTATTATTGTGTTATTGCTAATTTCCTCTTTCATACTTGTTAGCATTTGTCTTACATATTGTGGTGCTCCTATGTTGGGTGCATATATATTTATAATTGTTATATCTTCTAGGATTGATCCTTTGATCATTATGTAGTGTCCTTCTTTGTCTCTTTTCATAGCCTTTGTTTTAACGTCTATTTTATCTGATATGAGTATTGCTACTCCTGCTTTCTTTTGGTCTCTATTTGCGTGGAATCTCTTTTTACAGCCCTTCACTTTCAGTCTGTATGTGTCCCTTGTTTTGAGGTGGGTCTCTTGTAGAAACATATCTAGGGGTCTTGTTTTTGTATCCATTCAGCCAGTGTTTGTCTTTTGGTTGGGGCATTCAACCCATTTACGTTTAAGGAAATTATTGATAAGTATGATCCTGGTTGCTATTTACTTAACTGTTTTGCATTCAAGTTTATACACCCTTTCTGTGTTTCCTGTCTAGAGAAGATCCTTTAGCATTTGTTGGAGAGCTGGTTTGGTGGTGCTGAATTCTCTCACCTTTTGCTTGTCTACAAAGCTTTTGATTTCTCCTTCATATTTGAATGACATCCTTGCTGGGTACAGTAATCTGGGCTGTAGGTTATTTTCTTTCATCACTTTAAGTATGTCCCACCATTCCCTCCTGGCCTGAAGAGTTTCTTTTGAAAGATCAGCTGTTATCCTTATGGAAATCCCCTTGTGTGTTATTTGTTGTTTTTCCCTTGCTGCTTTTAATATTTGTTCTTTGTGTTTGATCTTTGTTAATTTGATTAATATGTGTCTTGGGGTGTTTTGCCTTGGGTTTATTCTGTTTGGGACTCTCTGGGTTTCTTGGACTTGGGTAATTATTTCCTTCCCCATTTTAGGGAAGTTTTCAACTATTATCTCCGGAAGTATTTTCTCATGGTCTTTTTTTTTTTTCATCTTCTTCTTCTGGGACTCCTATGATTAGAATGTTGGGGAGTTTAACATTGTCCCAGAGGTCTCTGACATTGTCCTCATTTCTTTTAATTTGTTTTTCTTTTTTCCTCTCTGATTCATTTATTTCTACCATTCTATCTTCTACCTCCCTAACCCTATCTTCTGCCTCCTTTATTCAACTATTTTTTTCCCTCCAGAGTGTTTTTTTATATCATCTATTGCATTATTCATTATATATTGACTCTTTTTTATTTCTTCTAGGTCCTTTTTAAACGTTTCTAGCATCTTCTCAATCCTTGTGTCCAGGCTATTTATCTGTGATTCCATTTTGTTTTCAAGATTTTGGATCATTTTCACTGTCATTATTCAGAATTCTTTATCAGGTAGATTCCCTATCTCTTCCTCTGCTGTTCGGTTTGGTGGGCATTTATCCTATTCCTTTACCTGCTGGGTATTCCTCTGTCTCTTCATCTTGTTTATATTGCTGTGTTTGGGGTGGTCTTTCTGTATTTTGGCAGTTTGTGGAGTTCTCTTTATTGTGGAGTTTCCTTGCTGTGGGTGGGGTTGTACTGGTGGCTTGTCAAGGTTTCCTGGTTAGGGTGGCTTGTCAAGGTTTCCTGTGTAGGGAAATTTATGTCAGTGTTCTGGTGGGTGGAGCTGGATTTCTTCTCTCTGGAGTGCAATGAAGTGTCCAGTAATGAGTTATGAGATGTCAATGAATTTGGTGTGACTTTGGGCAGCCTGTATATTGAAGCTCAGTGCTATGTTCCTGTGTTGTGGGATAATTTGTGTGATATGTCTCTCTCTGCAACTTGTTGTCCCTTGGGTGATGCTTGGTTTCAGTGTAGGTATGGAGGTGTTTGATGAGCTCCTGTTGATTAATGTTCCCTGGAGTCAGGAGTTCTCTGGTGTTTTCAGGATTTGGACTTACGCTTCCTGCTTCTGGTTTTCAGTCTTACATTTACAGTAGCCTCAAGACTTCTCTATCTATACAGCACTGTTGATAAAACATCTAGGTTAAAGATGAAAGGTTTCTCCATGGTGAGGGACACCCAGAGAGGTTGACAGAGTTACATGGAGAAGAGAAGAGGGAGGAGGGAGATAGAGGTGACTAGGATGAGATGAGGCAGAATCAAAAGAGAGAGCAAGCTAGCCAGTAATCACTTCCTTATGTGTGCTCCACAGTCTGGACCACTCAGAGGTGTTCACGGAGTTACACAGAGAAGAGAAGAGGGAGGAAGGAGACAGAGGTGGCCAGGAGGAGAAAAGAGGGAATCCAAAGGAGAGAGACAGATCCAGCCAGTAAACAGTTTCCTAAGTGTTCTCCACAGCCTGGAACACACAAAGAGATTCACAGAGTAGAGTAGAGAAGAGAAGGGGGAGGGAGGAGATAGAGGCCACCTGGTGGACAAAAAGGAGAGTCCAAAGGGGGAGAGAGCAGTCGAGCCAGTAATCTCTCTCCCTAGTAAAAATCGGTCCTGAAGATTGGGTTCTTAAAGGTACAAAATTGATAACAAATACCAAAAAGCAAATATTAAGAATCTAGGGTAGAGCTTGGGTTCTCAAAAATACAATATTAAAGGGAAGAAAGAAAAAGTCACACAAATTATAAAATATATTTATATGAAGTTCATTTTCGGATAGTTCCTTGATCTGGCTTATATTTCTCAAGATCTACAGGCCCCTTCCTATGTAGTTGGTACTAACTACAGGGTTTTAATCTAATGCACCTTTCACTTGCAAGGAGGTTCCCTCTGTTGTAGCTTCTTATGTTTGCTGGTCTCTTCATTGTCTAATTTCCGCCCTGACACAAGGGGGCGGCAGTGGACACTGTTTTAGGCTCACTTGTTCAGGTGCTGTGGGAAAGGAGGGACTGCTACTTTTGCTAAGTCACTTCAGTCGTGTCCGACTCTGTGCGACCCCATAGATGGCAGCCTACCAGGCTCTGCCGTCCCTGGGATTCTCCAGGCAAGAACACTGGAGTGGGTTGCCATTGCCTTCTCCAAGGGAGGGACACTGCAAACAAAAAACACTGGCGTGTGCTCACATTGTCTCAGCCACACTGGGTTTGCCCCCGCTCACGGCATCTGTGCTTTCCCTGTCTACACTGCTTAGGCTCTAGGTTGCTCTGCCAGGAACGGGCTGAGGCCAGCCCTGGGTTTTATGCACTTCCCAGGTCTAAGCCGCTCAGGTTCAGGTACTTGGGTAGTCCTCAGAGGTGCAGACTTGGTTGGGCCTACGTTTTGTGCCCTTCCCATGTCTGAGCAGCTCAGATGACCAGGTGTTTGTTTGGCGAGCACGGTTGCTGTGATTTATCTCCTCCCCTGTCCCTGACGCTCGGTTTTCTGGGTGTACAACTGACACACCTTCTCAGGTGGATGTCGACAGTCTAGAATCCCAAGAAGTCTTGGTTAGCAATGAAGCCTGCTTGCAGTTTTGTAGATAATGCCTCTCTGGGGCTGTGATTGCCCACTTCTGGCTCTGGCTGCCCTCGCCTGTGTGTTTCAGGAAGGGGATGGCCGGTCTGCAGCTGGCTAGCTCTGCTCAGTCCTTTGTTCTGTGCGCGGGCCTGGTGGTATCTTAGGTTAGGGCTTTTTGCGTGGTAGCTGTCCCACAGTCTGGTTTGCTATCCCAAGTTAGTTCCCTCAGATTGCCCTTGGGGCATTCAGGCTGGTCCTTACTCTAAGCAATGCAGCCAGCGCCTCCCTGCCCAGCCCCCGCTTGCTAGTGGCGAATGTAGGCGTCTACACTGCTTCTCCGCTGGGGGAGTTACCATTGGGCACGTAATCTGTGGGTTTTAACTATTTATTTATTTTCCCTTCCGGTTACGTTGCCCTCTGTGGTTCCAAGGCTCACCACAGACTCAGCAGTGAGTTTTTCCTGGTGTTTGGAAACCTCTCTTTTTTAAGATTCCCTTCCCAGGATGGAGCTCCGTCTCTACCTCTTCTGTCTCTCTTTTTATCTTTTGTATTTTTTGCTACCTCCTTTTGAAGACAATAGGCTGCTTTTCTGGGTGCCTGATGTCCTCTGCTGGCATTCAGAAGTTGTTTTGTGGAATTTACTCAGCGTTCAAATGTTCTTTTCATGAATTTGTGGGGGAAAAAGTGGTCTCCCTATCCTATTTCTCCGCCATCTTAGGACCACCCCCGTGTCTTCATTTCTTAAGGGTAAATTCTTGTAAGTGTGCAGGTTGGTACATGTGCCTTCATTTCTTAAGGGTAAATTCTTGTAAATGTGCAGGTTGGATTATATGGAAGTGTCTGGAACTTTTGAAGAAATCAACACATTGTTTTTCAGTGTTTCTGTTGCTTTACAATCCCACAGTAATGTAAAAGAACTGCAATTATTCCTTGTCCTCAATGCTTGGTATGATCAGTCTCATTAATTTTAGGCATTTTATAGGAGTGTTATAGTATGTCTTGGTGATTTTAATTAATGATTAATTTGCAAATAATAATGTTGAGCATTTTTTCATGTGCATATTTTCCATCCATATATTTTATTTGGTAAAGTAACAGCTCAAATAATTTGCCATTAAAATAATTTACTGTTTGTTTTCCTCATTTTCTGAGTCTTTGTATATGTGAATACAAGCATTTATTAAATATAATATCTTCAGATAATTTATTCCAATCTGCAATTAATATTGTTATTACTATTATATTATCTTAGCTGTCTTTTGAAGAGCAGATATTCTTGATTTTGATATATCCTAATTGATTAATAGTTTATTTTTATGATCTGAACATTTGATATAAATAAGAAAAATTTGCCTAATCCAAAGTCAAAAATATTTTATCTAGTTTAGGTGGTGGAAAAGAGAACTATCTTATCCTTGTATGACTTTGTTGATATTCCCTCTGCTCTTTTTGAGTGCCTTTTCTCTAGAGTCCAGCAGTCTCTTCACATATATTGTTGTACTAATTGAAAGACACGAGAAGGACTCTTGTTCACATCTCTACAGCTAGTATCTCTCTATACAGTTCCCTCCTCTCCTGTATTCTGCCCTACATACTCTCCCTCCCCTTGGCCTCCCTAGATTTCTAGCCCCATCTCTTCATTTCAAGTGAACTTCCAGGATGGGTGTTGTATGTCTCTGAGACACAGCCTGGAAACTACCTTGAGACTGTAAGTTAAGGCAGTCATAAGGATCACTTCATTATTTATCCCATCTCGTGGATCTTTGCCCTATATTGTCTGTTGAACAATGTCTTAATAAAAACTGTTTCATGTGCATGTCTAGTTTTTCATTTATTTTAAGTGACAGGGTAATTCCTATCCCCATAACTATACCTTGACCAAAAGTGAAGGATCCAATAATATCAATCTGATGTTTATTTAACTTGCTCTTTTATCATCTGTTGTCTTTTATGTAGTCTTTTGGCTTTTCCATTCTTAATCCTGTAATATTTCTTCATTGACATTATTAATATTAATTTGAGAATAGTTAATTGTTGTTGATATTGCTAAATCTTCATAAAACAACTAAATAGTTTACTTGACCACTTTTTGGAGGCTTTGGGTGGAGAATATTCTCCATGGGTTTCTTGTATTTCTGCATGTTTTGTGGGGAAAGAAATTAACTGAGTTTTTATTGACTGTATTTTCAATGATATTTGCACAGAGAACATCTTTGGAAAGGAGATATAATGTCCCTTAGAGCAAAGAGCATGTTTACCTTTAGTCTTGGAAGATAGCGATAAAATCTAGAGCAAAGGGTAGTCATGTTTACTGCCCACTATAAGACATTCAGATTTTCTAACTTCAGTGTTCCTGTCTTGTAATGATATCCCTTGCCAATGCACCTGTCAACTGCTTCTTTCCATGTAGCCCTCTGGGAATTAGGGCCTATGGGACCAGTAAAAGAAAATGTTAGTACTCTGACTATTGCTGTTTCTGGGAGTAACAGAGTTCTTTGTCTCTGATGAAGGAGTCTTAAGCCTTCTGCCAACATTCATGACACCATGGTAGGTGAAATTCTTCTTTGAAAATAGATAAAATCTCAGATTTTTTTAGTTTTGAGAAACTTTTGTGATAATCTACAAGTCTAAGTTGAATGGAATTATTAATTGAGGTTAGTTTCTGGTTGTTTTGTCATTATTAATGTGTGACAACTATGTAGAACAGGCATTTTAGACACACTGGTGTATTATGACGATTATTCTAACATCTCTTGAAAATGAGCAAATGGAATAAATAAAATATTTGGTCACACTCTCCTGAATTGATAGTCCAATTTAACATCAAAGCATAGAAAGAAATGTGCATACCTGCTAAGTAAGTCCTGAGGAAGTTTTTACTGCTTGTCTTAACATTATCTCTAGAATGAACTGAAACATAGAGGCAGGAAGAAACAGCCTCTTGGATAGAGAAAAGTGACTGTTTTCTTGTTCAGTTCCTTCCATTAGCCCCCTTTTTCTGAGGAAATGGAAAGTGTGAACCTGGCTCCCAGGTAAATCACATCTATTCTTGAATGGTTTATAACAGATCAAGCAAGGTGAAATCAACATCAACATGAAAGATGGACAAAGGTAACTTACCTAAGGAAGTATTTTATCCTTGGGGCCATTATTTTCAACTATTGTGTGCTTCTGTATTGTCATCTATAAAAGTAAAAATACATCTGTGAAAGACAAAATATAATACAGTTGGTCCTTAAATAACATGAATTAGAGCTTCGGGAGTCCACTTCTGCATAGAGTTTTTTTCATTGGTAAATATTATAGTACTACATGATCTGTGGTTGGTTGAATCTTTGGAAATGAAATGAAAGGTATATTATTTTCATATGGCTGTAGTACAATAACAAAATACCAGAAACTTGGTGGCTTTGAACAACAGGAATTTATTGTCTCGTACTTCTGGAGGCTAAATTATGAAATCAAGGTATTGGTAAGACGACACTCCCTCTGAAAACTGTAAGAAAAATTTCTCCTTTCATCTTTAAGCTTCTGACAGCCCCAGATGTTACTTGATAGGTGGCTTCCTAATTCCAACCTCTGCCTCTATCTTCAAGTGGTATTTCACTATGTCCCTTCATCATCGTTCTTCTGTGTGTCTGTGCCTATATCCATATTTTTTAATAATGACACCATTGTATTGGATTAGGGTTCACCCAAATGATTAATTTTATTACCTCTATTTTAAAGATCATATTTCCAAATGAAGTCATATTTGAGGTACTGGAAGGTAGGGGTGATTAGGACTTCAGATATCTTTTTTTTTTTTTTTTAACTCGATACATTCAATCCATTATGAAAGTAATTATGCTGCATATGCAATAAACAGTATGGATGTTTTATTGAAAGTATGTATCTAAGAAAAAGAAATATGGCCCTGAAAACTTAACATTACCTAAAATTAGAATATTGTAGGATGGTCTTGACAATGCACAGAGGATATTTTGCTTTTTAAAGTGATACCACCCTGTAACAACAGTTTAGAGTTTAATTCATCTGGATACATCCTCTTGAAATTATATGACTGATGATTACAAGAGAGGGGCAAAGATGAAGAGAAATAACAGTTTCTGTATTCATTAAATTTTTCTTAATATATAATATCATATTATGCTAAAATTAACTTAACCTGATTGACATAAAATAGAACTTCACAGGGCAACTGGATCATGTTGAGTGCATTTATGCAAACTGGGCTTTTTGTAGGTGATACCCATTCAATTTAAAGATTTTGAAGTCCTTGTAATTTGAAATTTAATCCCACTAAATAGTGGGACTTTATATAATTAATATGATCTTGAAGAATTACTAATATATATGGATAATTGCTTGAAGAGATCTCTAGTCTTTCCCATGCTATTGTTTTCCTCTATTTCTTTGCATTGATCACGGAGGAAGTCTTTGTTATCTCTCCTTGCTATTCTTTGGAACTCTGCGTTTAAATGGGTATGTATTTGCTTTTCTCCTTTGCCTTTCTCTTCTCTTCTTTTCACAGCTATTTGTAAGGCCTCCTCAGACCACCATTTTGCCTTTTTGCATTTCTTTTTCTTGGGGATGGTCTGATCCCTGCCTCCTGTACAATGCCACGAACATCCATCCATAATTTGTGACAATAACCTCATCATTCATATCAATAACCTCACATAGGCAGATAACACCACCATTATGGCAGCAAGTGAAGAAAAACTAAAGAGCCACTTGATGAAAGTGAAAAAGGAGAATGAAAACGTTGGCTTAAAGCTCAACATTCAGGAAACTAAGACCATGGCATCTTGTCCCATCACTTCATGACAAATAGATGGGGAAACAATGGAAACAGTGGCAGACTATTTTTTGGGCTCCAAAATCACTGCAGATGGTGACTGCAGCCATGAAACTAGAAGATGCTTGCTCCTTGGAAGGAAAGTTATGACCAACCTAGACAGCATATTAAAAAACAGAGACATTACTTTGCCAACAAAGGTCTGTCTAGTTAAACCTATGGTTTTTCCAGTAGTCATGTATGGATGTGAGAGTTAGACTATAAAGAAAGCTGAGCACCAAATAATTGATGCGTTTGAACTGTGGTGTTGGAGAAGACTCTTGAGGGTCCCTTGGACTGCAAGGAGATCAAACCAGTCCATTGTAAAGGAAATCAGTCCTGAATATTCACTGGAAGGACTGATGTTGAAGCTGAAGCTCCAGTAGTTTGGCCACCTGATGTGAAAAGCTGACTCATTAGAAAAGACCCTGATACTGGGAAAGATTGAAGGCAGGAGGAGAAGGGGATGACAGAGGATGAGAAGACTGAATGGCCTCACCAACTCAATGGACAGCTAAAACAGAGCTAATTCTTCTGGTGTACTGCATTCCATGGGGTTGCAAAGAGTTGGGCACGACTAAGCAACTGAACTGAACTGATGAATAACTGCTTAGGTGTGTAAATCACATTAATATGGTACAGTAGAGCTCAGTTATGAAAAGAAGACCTAAAGATATACATTAAACTGTTACTTGTCACTTTAAATACATTTCAATTTAAACTTTATTAATTTTTTCTTTTCTACTTGCAATCATAGACTGATAACTAGTGTGCCAAAATTATAGCCATAAAAATATGACTTCAGGAAGGAAGGGAAGAATTCTTGCCTGGCATTTCATTCTAAATTCTTCTTTGTCAGTACAGCATGAATTGGGGAAAATACCTGGCACCAGATTATCAATGCTCTTGATCAAGGATTCTGGCAAACAGACACTTAAAAAGGATGAGAATATATGTCTTTGCTTCAAATCGCGGCCTCCGTGGAGTAAATACTAAAGTAATTCAGATGTTTTACCCTAAGCCAGATCAAAGAACCACATATAGAGGTAAGTTTTGCTCCTTTTCCACATTTTCTTGGAATAAGAAACTTCTCTCAAACTCCAGGCATTGAAGTCAGTCATATACAAAGATAGAAAATTTAAGAATACATGAAGACAAATATATTATAATTTCATGGGTGGAATATTCTGAATATATATATATATATATATATATATATATATATAATTTAAACTTAAAAAAAGGGAAGTTTGTACTGGAAACTCTAAGGTATGGTTTATGGTTGAATCATTTTTAATGAATTCAGATCTACCCAGGATGGCACAATCATGCTGGAACACCAGACCATGTCTCTTTTGTACCATTAGAATTACAGTGCAATGCATGCTTAATTGTTTATTCAGGCAATATATAGTATAAGATGTTCTAGGAGTTTTACAAATATGTACGAGTAAGAAGGATGAAGAAGCAAAACCAAGTGGAATAAGGGTCTAAAAAATATTACTAAAGTGTGGAATTTGCCTCTGTGATGGTAACTAAATCATCTGAGGAAACAAGGGATGTGTACAGCCTGAACTTGGTTTAGGAATATTACAATATTCATTAATATATAATAATAATTACACCTATATCCCAAGACCAATGAAAAAGTATATATTATGGGCTGGAGAAGGTGTGCCATCTAAAAATAAAATCATAGGCACACACATGTGCATGCACATATACAGAGACACACAAACATATATATAAGCATATGCATTAATAAAATACAGAATAAACATTCTGAAACAATTTTACAGCTAAAACAGAACTAATTCTTCTTCTTTATAAAAGTATGTGATATATGTCTGTAAAAGCTATAAGAAACCTGGTGTCCAGATGCATGTTTCCTACTGTTAGATGTAAAACCTCCTCTTGACAGATGGTGACTGCAAATGAGTTTAGGAAGCAGATGATAGCAATAAGTTAACTCAGTATGAAAATCCTCATAACAGCCAGCTACTCTAAGAGTTCCTCTCAGAATTCATCACCCACTGGGCTTCCAAAAATGACAAAAGAAAAAGCTTCTTTCAAGAAGTTTCATTTTTCACTGAATTCAAGCTAAATGCCATGTAAACACTCAGTACTTCTCATAGGGATCTCATTATAGTTGCCAGATGACTCTGTTAGAATTTAGGTCTGAAAGAAAACCTCCAGTCTTCCTCAAATTCTCTAGGCTATTCTTTGATAGTAGGATTTACTTATACCATACATAGTATACTAAGATTTGATTTTCCATAACCTGTTTCATTTTTAAGTGAGTAAAGAATTGAGTGTGTTTGTGTGTGTGTTTTAATTTATACTGCAAATGGCCCAGTTTGGGCACTGTGGGGCTGGCTGCCAGAAGTACACTGAACATTCCTTCTTCTGATTGCAGACTTAGAATGAAGTATGATATGGGAAGTTGATCACATACCTATATTTTAGGCTGGAAGCTTAATGTCTAGCAGACTGCCCTTATCTATTAATTTCACTCCCATTTTTCTGACACCATTCCTGTCTATAACTGAGAGTGTTTTATCATCTATAAAATAAGGTTATTGGACCTGATGGCACCTAATTCAAATAGTAATGAGTCACCTCAAATTAAGTGTTCCATTCAACAAATTCAAACAAGTGACAAGCACTGAGTCAAATTAACTGTGGTCACCTTAAGGACATGGACAACTTCATGTGCTTTCCATAAAGAACCCTGAAGTGAGGTGAAAGTAAGTTGCTCAGTCATTTCTGACCCTTTGTGACCCCCATGGACTATACAGTCCATAGGGATTTTTCAGGCCAGAATATTGGAGTGGGTAGCCTTTCCCTTCTCCAGAGGATCTTCCCAACCCAGGGATCAAACCCAGGTCTCCCACATTGCAGATGGATTCTTTACCAGATGAACTACCAGGGAAGCCCTAAAGCACCCCAGCACTGGGTAAATGCTTTCCGTATCCTCTCAGGAGGTTTATTCACACTTGTGAACCTGTTAATATAGTGTTGGGCCACAGTAGATGAAAAGGGAAACAAAATCTGTACCCTTCACTTTCTTTGCTATGTGATATCTTCAACAAATACATTGAACACTCTCAGATACCCAAGCTCTCAACACAAGAAAATGTGAACATACATAAAAAGATTTAGAAATGTACCATGATTATTTGAAGATAATGTTAAACAAAAGAGAATATATCTATCTACATATTTGAAAACCTGTCTACTCTAGTTACCCAGAAAAGTACTTTGTATAATAAAAGATGCTTAATAAAGTTTTTTTGGTTTGCTTTATTCATTTAATTAGTTGATAATGACAATTATGTAATAAAGCAAGTTAATGAAGCAACACATTTCCGAGAAGACTTCGTAATTTACATGTGGGAAACTATTTTAATGTTTCAGAATTAAGCTTCATCTGAATGTGTCAAGTAATCATATTTGATCTTAGCTTTTGTAAACTCAGTGTCCCTTGGTCTTATATCATCCTGTGTATAATACAGCCAATAGGACAAGAAGATTTGAAAATGCAATAAGAATTATGTTAACTGTAAAATAGTTACCAATTTCCCTAAAAAGTTTGATGCACAGGGTTATCATAGTTCCAGTCTACTAACAGAAACAATGCACAGAAATGGAACAAATACCAAAAACACCTTTAGGGATAACAGAATACAGTGATATAGAAACTATTTTCTAACAGCATGTAATCTGGTACTTTAAGTTAAAAACACTTGGAATGGTCTAGTACAATCATAAACATGCAAAGAATCCTAAATGAATTAAAAATATAGCATAGTAAGGTGAATCTAAAACGGGGTGTTTTAGATTTACCTGACTAGGTCTGACTCTAGTTGTGCCCTGTGCAAAGATTTCTTGCTGAGCTCTGAATGTACTAACAATTGAAAACAAAAAACTCAAGTATGAGTTATAGAAAATTCTAAGTAGTAAGAATTGTTCTTTATATTTATTACCCCTATGGCTGCAAAAAAATTAAAAAACTAAAAGAATGTCTTGAGAATTGTTTTTAATGAGTAAATTAGATTCAGCTTCATTTCTGAGTAAAGCATATTTTTTTCAATACCAATATTTTGATGATTATCAAGCCATAAAGTTTAATGCTACAAACATTTATTATTGAACACCTTATCTGAACAAGACAATATTCTATGTGATTTGGGGAATAAAAATAGATAAAATAATTTCCCCCACTACTTATAACTTACTAGTGTGGCTAAATAAACACATAACTATTTTATATATTTGCATGATAGCAATATTTTGAAATATTTTTACTTTTAAATATAATTAGAAGGTTGGATGTTGATAAATCTCATTTTTTGTTCATGAGAGAAAACATTACATGATCTACTTAAACAGATTTAATTAGGTCCAAAGAAATCTAAAGAAATCTTCACTGACACCCTGTTGCTTTCAAAGTTAATTCTAGATTTCCCACTTTTTTCCAAAAGCGTTTTATATCATGACCCAAACTTTCTACCATTATCTCCCTAGACTGCCTATGTAAAAGCCCAATAAAACAGAATTTAGATTTCTCTTCCCTGATATCATTTTAGTTGGAATTGTGTGAGACATTTTACAGAAGAATCCTTTCTCCTCAATCAAGGAAATTACTGAATTAGCAACTTGATCTCACTCAAAATTGCAAAGCTGAAGGTGTATTTAGAAAGTCATGTTTTTAAATACAATTATTGTTTGCAAAGCTAGCCACCCTGTTATGAAGAACCTACCAAAGTAAATAATGAGAGTGCAAAATATCCTGAGAGTAATTACAGATGACAAAGGCCACATATTGTGAAAGAACAAATTTTGCGAAGATACTTGTTTTCCAAAAATTGAATAAATTAAACTTCACAAAGGACATCATGATTTTTATGGTAGAAATATACAAACTGATTCTATATTCCCAGTGGAAATTCTAAAGACCTAGATGAGCAAAACGAACATAAAGAAAGGCAAGATCAGAGACTGGCAACACCTGACTTTAAGATTTTTTTTATAAAATTACAATAATCAATACATTGTGCAAGTAATATAAAGTAATATAAAGATAGACAAACAGATGAATGGAACAGAACAAAGAGTTCAGAAACAGAATCACATATATATGGACAACTGATATTAGACAAAGGAAACTCAGATTAGAAAGAATTAATCTCAAAAAATTATGTTGGAAAAATTTGGTATGGAAAATAGTCATGGAAAAATTGATAAACCACAATAAATTATCACTAATGCATCTCACATTTTAAATAAAAGTGACTCAAACTATATTACACTCATGAATGTAAAATTTAAAGCAATATATTTTAAAAAGAAGGCCAGGAAGTCTTTTCTGACCTTGAAAAAGACAAACATTTCTTAGAATCAATAATTAAGATGTGACTCATAGAAGAAGAAATTGATACATTGTATGTAATCAAAATTATAAACTCCTTTATAGAAGATGTTATTAAGCAATGTAACTATAAGCCACAGACTATACAAGCCTAGAAAAATAGTTTGAAAATCATATATCTGATATAGAACTTACATCTATAATATATTATCAAAATTAAGCAATAAACAATAAAAATAAGCAAAATAGTTAATATTTCACTGAGTATATATGGCACATATGAATGGCAACTCAGCATATAAAAGATGCTTAATGTATTTCTTACTAAGAAAACATGAACTAAAATCATAGTAAAATGCATTTACATATCTATTGGAATCACTAAAATTAAGAAATGTATCACACCCAGTTTTAATGAGCAAGAAGATGAACTGGAAGACTAATGCAATGCTGATGGGAATATATAATGTTTTAATAATTTTGGAAAACAGTTTGGCAGCACCTTAAAATGTAAACATTTAATTCCTGAATATTTACCTGAGAAAAATGAAAGTATAACTACATATAAACACTCAATTTAAAGGAAGCATAGAATTCATGTACAACGAACTGTTTCCATAACAAGTAAGAAATATTAATAACGGACTTGGAGAAGGGAAGTGACTTTAATGAAAATATGAAACTCTGCTTCTCTATATTAACATAGAAAGTAATAGTTCCCCTTTAACAGTTTTAATTGTTTCAGTTGCAATTCTAAAGCATTTTTCTTCTTGAATTGTCAGAACCATTTTCTCTTTAAAAATATATACTTTTCACCCCCACTCATATTATTTGGTAAATGTACCTCTGTCAAACTCCTATTCATACACAGCTTTTAAAGAAAAATGAGAATGAAAAACAACTACATATGACAAGGACTTTGATACTGATTCTTTTGGACAGTTGTTTCTCTTGAAAAGGAAACAATTTGACAATCCATTTGAGAAGTAACTTTTTAATAAGGTAGTGATTATCAGTGTAGTTCTCTTCTGGGTCTGTTAATATAATTTTTCAAAGAGATGTTTCTTCTGGTCCCTCCCCTCAGAAATGTGTTGTGTGAGTCACTCAGTTGTGTGCAACTCTTTGGGACCTCAGCGTCTGTAGGCCACCAGGCTCCTCTGTCCATGGAATTCTCTAGGTGAGAATATTGGAGTGGGTAGCCATTCCCTTCTCCAGGGGATCTCCCCAACCCAAGGATTGAACTCAAATCTCCTGTACTACAGGCATATTCTTTACTGTCTGTGCCACCAGGGAAGCCCAAATAGACTGTGGGATTTTTCACCCTTCCCTGTTACAAATACTAGTAGGGAATTTGGTAATATAAAAGCCTCTCCTGAGAATTCCTTTTCCCTTTAAACCAGGGTTTTTCAAACTTTTTCTGAATGTACCAGAAAGTAAATATTTTGAACTCCAAAGACTATATGTGCTCCTACACAACAACTCAGACTTGCCATGATAGTGCCAGTGCAGCCAGAAAACATGCAAATAAATGAGTATGGTGGTGTTCCAATGAAGCTCTATTTCTAAAACAGAAATAAGGTGGGATTCTGCCTGGGTGCTATAGTTTTCTGATCCTTGCTCTAAATTATGAAGAACTAAAGAAAAATTAATCTTCAAAGTTGTAAACTCATAGAATATCTGCTTACTGACAATAAGGATGACACATCATTGGCCATATTAACATGACCTACATCGTCTTGAGTTCTACAATAAGGGATTTAAATATGTTGTTCCATGTATTCATAAAAATAACTTTATGAACTCAATCTACTACTCATTTCCATTTTCATTAACAGTAACACAATAATAGTGCAAGACTTTAATACCCGACTCACACCTATGGATAGATCAACTAAACAGAAAATTAGCAAGGAAACACAAACTTAAAATGATACAATGGACCAGTTAGACCTAACTGAATATTTTTAGGACGGTGCCCAATATGCTACTGGAGATCAGTGGAGAAATAACTCCAGAAAGAATGAAGGGATGGAGCCAAAGCAAAAGCAATACCCAGCTGTGGGTGTGACTGGTGATAGAAGCAAGGTCCGATGCTGTAAAGAGCAATATTGCATTGGAACCTGGAATGTCAGGTCCATGAATCAAGGCAAATTGGAAGTGGTCAAACAAGAGATGACAAGAGTGAATGTCGACATTCTAGGGATCAGCAAACTCAAATGGACTGGAATGGGTGAATTTAACTCAGATGACCATTATATCTACTACTGAGGACAAGAATTCCTCAGAAGAAATGGTCAACAAAAGAGTCCGAAATGCAGTACTTGGATGCAATCTCAAAAATGACAAAATGATCTCTGTTCATTTCCAAGGCAAACCATTCATTATCACAGTAATCCAAGTCTATGCCCCAACGCGTAATGCTGAAGAAGCTGAAGTTGAATGGTTCTATGAAGACCTACAAGACCTTTTAGAACTAACACCCCAAAAAGATGTCCTTTTCATTATAGGAGACTGGAATGCAAAAGTAGGAAGTCAAGAAACACCTGGAGTAACAGGCAAATTTGGCCTTGGAATATGGAATGAAGCAGGGCAAAGACTAATAGAGTTTTGCCAAGAAAATGCACTGGTCATAACAAACACCCTCTTCTAACAACACAAGAGAACTGACTTTACACATGGACATCACCAGATGGTCAACACCTAAATCAGATTGATTATATTCTTTACAGCCAAAGATGGAGAAGCTCTATACAGTCAGCAAAAACAAGACCAGGGGCTGACTGTGGCTCAGACCATGAACTCCTTATTGCCAAATTCAGACTTCAATTGAAGAAAATAGGGAAAACCACTAGACCATTCATGTATGACCTAAATCAAATCCCTTATGATTTTACACTGGAAGTGAGAAATAGATTTAAGGGCCTAGATCTGATAGATAGAGTGCCTGATGAACTATGGAATGAAGTTTGTGGCATTGTACAGGAGACAGTGATCAAGACCATCCCCATGGAAAAGAAATGCAAAAAAGCAAAATGGCTGTCTGGGGAGGCCTTACAAATAGCTGTGAAAAAGAAAAAGCCTTCCTCGACGATCAATGCAAAGAAATAGAGGAAAACAACAGAATGGTATGGACCTACAGAAGCAGAAAATATTAAGAAGAGGTGGCAAGAATACACAGAAGAACTGTACAAAAAAATCTTAATGACCCAGATAATCACGATGGTGTGATCACTGACCTAGAGCCAGACATCCTGGAAAGTGAAGTCAAGAGGGCCTTAGAAAGCATCACTACGAACAAAGCTAGTGGAAGTGATGGGATTCCAGTTGTGCATAGTTTGAGCATTCTTTGGCATTGCCTTTCTTTGGGATTGGAATGAAACTGACCTTTTCCAGTCCTGTGGCCACTGCTGAGTTTTCCAAATTTGCTGGCATATTGAGTGCAGCACTTTCACAGCATCATCTTTCAGGATTTGAAATAGCTCAACTGGAATTCCATCACCTCCACTAGCTTTGTTCGTAGTAATGTTTTCTAAGGCCCACTTGACTTCACATTCCAGGATGTCTGGCTCTAGGTAAGTGATCATACCATCGTGATTATCTTGTTCGTGGAGATCTTTTTTGTACAGTTCTTCTGTGTATTCTTGCCACCTCTTCTTAGTAGCTTCTGTTAGGTCCATACCATTACTGTCCTTTATCGAGCCCATTTTTGCATGAAATGTTCCCTTGGTATCTTTAATTTTTTGAAGAGATCTCTAGTCTTTCCCATTCTGTTGTTTTCCTCTATTTCTTTGCATTGATCGCTGAGGAAGCCTTTCTTATCTCTTCTTGCTATTCTTTGGAACCCTGCATTCAGATGTTTATATCTTTTCTTTTCTCCTTTGCTTTTCGCTTCTCTTTTTTTCACAGCTATTTGTAAGTATGCTCTTACAGTGTACTAAGAGAGACATATACCTTTGTGGTACTTTTAATGAAAAAGGTAAATATGAAGTGCTACAAAAAGACCCCTGGAGGAGGGCATGGCTCTCCAGTATTGTTGCCTGGAGAATCTCATTGACAGAGAAGCCTGATGGGCTATAGTCCATAGAGTCCAAAAGTTGGACACGACTGAAGTAACTTAGCCCGCATGCATAAAAAGACATTTTAAAAAGTCAATTAATTCAAAAGGAGGGATGAAAATGAAGGCATCACAGGATTACATTTCAGTTAACCCTTGAAATATGAAGGGACAAGTGGGGCAGTGATATTTCAGAACAAGAGTACAAAGGCGTGAAAGCTCTAGTTAGAGAACCATGAGTAAACATGAGGGACCAAAACATGGGATTAATTAAGGGCATCATATGGAGAGATGGTCCTGCCAAAGATGATAAAGGACATGTTGCAGTTATGCCAATTTCTATACTGAGACTTTTCTTTGAAGTGTCAAAGGCTACTTGATGAGATCTAACTTGAGAAAGATAATATGTGGGAAGAACTGATTTCAGTTGGAGGAGCATGTTTTCAGAGCTGTTGAATAATGCAACAATAAAATAAGTGGGGCTAGAATCAGAATAATTGCAGGGGGATTGAAAACAGAATTGACAGAACTTAGAGCTATTTTTCTGGTGGTTCAGACAGTGAAGAATTTGCCTTCAAGGTGAGAGATGCAGATTCAATCCCTGGGTAGGGAAGACCTGTTGGAGAAGCAAATGGCTACCTACTTCAGTATTCTTGCCTGGAGAATTCCATGGACAGAGGAGCCTGGTGGGCTACAGTCCATGGGGTTGCAGAGTCAGACATGACTGAGTGACTAACACTTTCACTTTTCCTAGGTAATGTCTATAGAACACAATTTTAATTATATGTGTTGGTGGATATTATTTAACAGTAATAACATAAATTCAGTAGGGTTGAAGTCAAAATCTCATATAATGGTTATTATCAACCTGACTTTTGACAAATATTGAAGTCTATCTTTTTTGGGTACTTCCAGTGTATTTTAACACATTCTAAGAATTCCTTCAAGTTAAAAGAAAAACTGGTTAAGTGCTTTTATCCAGAATTTCCAAATTTGTTTGGTCATGGAGCCCTTTTTTTTAATATAATATCTACCTAAGTAAAAATATTCCAAATAAAAAGTGGATGTTGTTAAAACATAAAATTTCTATATTACTATAAACACTACGCAATGCACAGCTCTAGATTGAATGTATTCTGGGCTGAAGATGAGACTACAGATACAATTCTGTCCTATTAGTTTAGAATTAAAACCAAATGTGGTTGTACGAGACAGCAAAAGAGACACTGATGTATAGAACAGTCTTATGGACTCTGTGGGAGAGGGAGAGGGTGGGAAGATTTGGGAGAATGGCAATGAAACATGTAAAATATCATGTAGGAAACGAGTTGCCAGTCCAGGTTCGATGCATGATGCTGGATGCTGGGGGCTGGTGCACTGGGACGGCCCAGAGGGATGGTATGGGGAGGGAGGAGGGAGGAGGGTTCGGGATGGGGAGCACATGTATACCTGTGGCGGATTCATTTTGATATTTGGCAAAACTAATACAATTATGTAAAGTTTAAAAAATAAAATAAAATTAGAGAAAAAAAAAAAACCAAATGTGGTTACATAAAACAATAACAGGGCTTCCCTAGTGGCTCAGTGGTAAAAGTATTCTCCTGTCAATGCAGGAGACACAGGGTCCTTTACTGGGTTGGTAATATTTCTTGGAGCAGAAAATGGTAACCCACTCCAGTCTTCTTGCCTGAGAAATCCCATGGATGGAAGAGCCTTGTGGGCTATAGTCCATGGGATTACAAAGAATGGGACACAACTTAGTGACTATACAACAACAAAACAGTAACACTGTAAGTACATATTTATCACTTGAGAACTTATTTCAACTTTATAAAATAACAAAAACAGTGAAAAATGATAACTTTTGAGTATAATTGTTAGCTTAAAAGCTAAATTAAGTGCTTTATCACATCTATGAAGAGACATAAAATTGTGTAATTAACATCCCTTAGGACTAGTGTATTGTTAATAATAATGTCGCACCTTCCAGTGCACCAAGATTTAATGTTGTAAAACAAACTCACTTACCTATAATACATATGCTAACAGGCTTTATCAATTCTTGACTATAAAAAGATTCTCCCTCAAGCAAATTTCCTGAAATTCAAAGACTCATTTAAATATGTCTACTCCATTATTGATTTCATAAAATTAGAGATTGCATTACATTGTCAGTATAATACTTAACTAACAGGCTTACTTCTAAATTGTTAAAGCAGTAACATTTGAGAAACAGTAAGAAAATGAGAAATAGCCATACCATTGTATTATAAGAATGCAAAGTTTGTTTATATTCTCAAAAACCTACCACTCAGGTTTTTCTCTTGGCTGGTTATTTTCCCCTTTCTCTTCTACTTCACTGCCTTAGGTAATAAGTTTTTATACGAAAGCAAGCATGATAATTGATCAAATTCTTATAGTGCTGCAAAAGGAGCAATCATAGTTCACTAAAGTACAAAGTAAGACAATTTTTTAAAATATTGTTTACCACTGATTATCCTTCACCAGGCAAATCTCTCCTGATTGCCTGAGGAGGTTTCTATTGTGGTCACATAATATTTATTATCTTTTTTTGATGTTGCTTGAAAATTCTGTAGATTTTAATTATTATGAAGGCGGTATAATTCCTTGCCCTATGTTCTGTGACTCAGAAGGTAAAGAATCTGCCTGAAATGCAGGTAACATGGAAACACAGAATATGTGGGTTCAATCCCTGGGTCAGGAAGATCTCCTGGAAAAGGAAATAGCTACCTGCTCCAGTATTCTTGCCTGGAGAATTCCATGGACAGAGGAGCCTGAGGGCTATGGGGTCACAAAGAGTTAGATACACTAAGCAACTAACACACACACACATGTAATATAGAAAGATAGTGTCAACGATGCTATGTGCAGGACAGTAAAGGAGATACTGACATAAATAACAGATTTTTGGACACAGTGGAGAAGGAAAGGGTGAGATGATTTGAGAGAATAACATTGAAATATATATATTACCATATGTAAAATAGGTAACAAGTGGGAGTTTGATGTATGACACAGGGAACCCAAAGCCAGTGCTCTGTGATAACCTAGAGGGATGGGATGATGAAAGAGGTGGGAGGGGGATTTAAGAGGGAGGTGACACATGTATACCTATGGTTGATTCATGTTGATGTATAGCAAAAAACATCACGATATTGTAAAGTAATTATTCTCCAATTAAGAATATATATATATGTATGTGTGTGTGTGTGTATATATATATATATATATATATATATATATATATATATATATATATATATCAATGTATACACACACACACACATGTGTGTGTGATGATGAAAACTAGAATCTTGCCTAATGGATATCTGACTCTAGCTAGAAATTATTTTTAAAGCAATTCCATTGTTTTTTCTCCTGCCTCCCTCCTTTCATTTTTCCTTTGTTTTTTTCTTTAAACACATAAGCAACTATTTTTCTGAGCACATAATAAAATAGGAATCTTCATATTTTTTTTTCTGGAAAGCAAATGGTAATGTGAATCCAGAATTTCACAATTTCATAGATTTAATGTAACAATATCAGTTCTGTAAATGCACCTGTATGTTAAAGCTGCCTAAACAACTAAGCCAGACTAATGTGGCTTAGTATTTAGTCTCTAAATTGTATCTGACTCTTTTGCAAACCCATGGACTGTAGCCTCTATCCATGGGATTTCATAGACAAGAATACTGGAGTGGGTTGCCCTTCCCTTCTCCAGGGGATCTTCCTGATCCAGAGATCAAACCCATGTTTCCTGCATTGCATCCGTATTCTTTTACCACTGAGCCACCAGGGAAGCCCCAATGTGGCTTAAACAATGGTAATTTGTTTTTTCACAGTTTAAGAGGCTGGATGGCAGTGATTTTCATTTCCTCTGAGCCTTTTCTCCTTGAATTGCAGATATCTCCTTTTTTTGTGTGTCCTCACATGGCTTTTCCTCTGTGTGCATCCATCTTCGGTGGTTGTTTTTTATGTGTTCCAATTTCTTCTTATAAAGACATCAGTAACAGTGGTTTTGGTTTCATCCAAAGGGCCTCACTTTATCTTTATCCCCTTGAAAGCCTTCTCTCCAAATATCCCGACATCCTGAGGTACTGGCTGTTAGGGTTTTGACATGGAATTTTGAGGGAGTGTAATGCAACTGATTGGAGAAGGCGGTGGCAACCCATTTCAGTACTGTTGCCTGGGAAATCCCATGAATGGAGGAGCCTGGTAGGCTTCCCTCTATGAGGTCGCAAAGAGTCAGATACGACTGAAGCAACTTAGCAGCAGCAATACAACTGATTTTAGAATGCTAAAGTTCTACATAAAAAAAATTGGGTAAAATTTATGTAAATAAAATTTCTTGCAACATTATTACTTTTTTAATTTGATTTTTTTTATAGCCCTTGAAAGTTCACAGCAAATTAGAGAAGAAGGTACAGAGAGCTCTCATTAGCCTGCTGCTCCACACATAATGCTTTCTCTTCCATTCTTAACATACCCCTCCAGATTTGTACATGTTAGAATCAATGAACCTACACTGACACATCCTAATAATCCAACATTCACAATTTGTATTATGATTTTCCCTTGGTGTTTTATACTGTATTGGTTTGGAAAAATGTATACCATTCATCCATCATTGTGGTATTGAAAGGTTGTTGTTGAATCACACGAAGACACCGGGATTCTTGGCCCCCGGAGGAGAAGAATTCAATCCGGGGCCAGAGACGAGGCTTGATCGCTCAGAGCTTTTGTGTAATAAAGTTTTATTAAAGTATAAAGGAGATAGGGAAAGCTTCTGACATAGGCATCAGAAAGGGGCAGAAAGAGTACCTGCTTGCTAGTGTCAGCAATGAAATTATACACTCTCCAATGAATCCAAAGAATGTCTGGAGGTTGTAAAGACCTCACCAGACCTACTCCCATAATTTACATTTTAAGATAACAGAATTAGCCAGGTTTAATCCAGAGACTGTCCTCAGGCAGGATACATTATTTTTATATAATCCTAAGGAATGTGGAGAAAGAAAAAAAGTTTGTTCTTTCTTCCTCCTTGAGAATTCCAGACCCCTCTCTCCTTGGGGACCCCTAGACTCCTTATCAACCCGCCTAGGAAATGACTCAGTATCTTGCAGTGCATTTTTACTGCCTGAACCTCTGTGTTCTGTCTGTTTTGTCTCTCTCAGCCTCTACCAACCACTGATCTTTTTACTGCCTTCATAGTCTTGCCTTTCTAGAATGTCATGTATTTGGAATCATAAAATATGTAGCCTTTCCAGATTGGCTTTTTTCACGTAGTAATAGTCCATCTAGTCAAGGTTATGGTTTTTCGAGGGGTCATGTATGGATGTGAGAGTTGGACTGTGAAGACAGATGAGCCCCAAAGAATCGATGCTTTTGAACTGTGGTGTTGGAGAAGACTCTTGAGAGTCCCTTGGACTGCAAGGAGATCCAACCAGTCCATTTGGAAGGAAATCAGCCCTGGGATTTCTTTGGAAGGACTGATTCTAAAGCTGAGACTCCAATACTTTGGCCACCTCATGTGAAGAGTTGACTCATTGGAAAAGACTCTGATGCTGGGAGGGAGTGGGGGCCGGAGGAGAAGGGGACGACAGAGGATGAGATGGCTGGATGGCATCACTGACTCGATGGACATGTGTTTGAGTGAACTCCAGGAGTTGGTGATGGACAGGGAAGCCTGGCATGCTGCGATTCATGGGGTCTCAAAGAGTCGGACATGACTGAGTGACTGAACTGAACTGAACTGAACTGAATATGCATTTAAAGTTCTTGTATGTCTTTTCATGGCTTGAGAGCTTATTTCTTTTTAGCTCTGAATAGATTTCCACTCCCTAAATGTATCACAGTTTATTCATGCCTACTAAAGGACATATTTGCTGCTTCCAAGTTTTTGTTTTAATTAATTTATTTTTTATGGAAAGATAATTGCTTTACAAAATTTTGCTGTTTTCAAACCTCAACATAGATCAGCCATAGGGATACATATATCCCCTCCCTTTTGAACCTCCCTCCCATCTCCCTCCCCATCCCAACCCTCTAGGTTGATGCAGAGCCCCTGTTTGAGTTTCCTGAGCCATACAGAAAATTCCCATTGGCTATCTGTTTTACATATGGTAATATAAGTTTCCATGTTACTCTTTCCATGCATCTCACCCTCTCTTCCCCTATCCGCATGTCCATAGGTCTATTCTCTATGTCTGTTTCTCCATTGTTGCCCTGTAAATGAATTCTTCAGTACCATTTTTCTAGACTCCGTATATATGTGTTAGAATATGGTATTTATCTTTCTCTTTCTGACTCACTTCACTCTGTATAATAGGTTCTAGGTTCTTCCACCTCATTGGAACTGACTCAAATACATTCCTTTTTATGGCTGAGTAATATTCCATGGTGTATATATACCACAACTTCTCTATCCATTCATCTGTCAATGGACATCTAGGTTTCTTCCATTTTCTAACTATTGTAAATAGTGCTGTGATGAACAATGGGATATGTGTGTCTCTTTCAATTTTGGCTTCCTTAGGGTGTATGCCTAGGAGTGGGATTGCTGGGTCATATGGTGGTTTTATTCCTAGTTTTTAAGGAATCTCCATACTGTCTTCCATAGTGGCTGTATCAATTTACATTTCCACCAACAGTGCAAGAGTGTCCCCCTTTCTACACACCCTTTCCAGCATTTATTGTTTGTAGACTTTTTGATGAGGGCCATTCTGATCGGTGTGAGGTGATATCTCATTGTAGTTTTGATTTGCATTTCTCTAATAATGAGCGATGTTGAGCATCTTTCCGTGTGTTTGTTAGCCATCTGTGTGTCTCTTTGGAGAAATGTCTGTTGAGGTTTTTTCCCCACTTTTTTTGTAAATTAATTATTTATTTTAATTGGAGGCTAATCACTTTACAATATTGTAGTGGCTTTTGCCATACATTCACATGAGTTAGCCATGGGTGTACATGTTGTCCCCATCCTGAACCCCCTTCCCACCTCCTTCCCCATTCCATCCTTCAGGACTTTTTGATTGGATTGTTTGTTTTTCTTATATTGAGTTATATGAGCTGCTTGTATATTTTGGAAATTACTCCTCTGTCAGTTGTATCATTTGCTGCCATTTTTCCCCATTCTGAGAGTTTCCTTTTCACCTTGCTTATAGTTTCCTTTGTTGTGCAAAATCTTTTAAGTTTAATCAAGTCTCACTTGTTTACTTTTATTTTTATTCCTGTTATTCTAGGAGGTGGATCATAGAGGATCTTGCTTTGATGTATGTCATCAAATATTCTGCCTATGTTTTCCTCTAAGAGTTTTATAGTTTCTGGTCTTACATTTAGATCTTTAATCTATTTTGAGTTTACCTTTGTGTGTGGTGTTAGGAAGTGTTCTAATTTCATTCTTTTACATGTAGCTGTCCAATTTTCCAGCACCATTTATTGAAGAGGCTGTCTTTGCCCCATTGTATATTCTTGCCTCCTTTGTCATAAATAAGGTACTTATAGGTGCATGGGTTTATTTCTGGGCTTTATATCTTGTTCCATTGATCTATTTTTCTGTTTTTGTGCCAATACCATGCTGTCTTGATGACTGTAACTTTGTAGTATAACCTGAAGTCAGAAAGCTTGATTCCTTAAGCTCCATTCTTCTTTCTCAAGACTGCTTTGGCTATTTGGAGTCTTTTGTGTTTCCACATGAATTGTGAATTTTGCTGTTCTAGTTCTGTGAAAAATGCCATTGGTAATTTGATAGGGATCACATTGAATCTGTAGACTGCATTTGGTATTATAGTCATTTTTACAATATTGATTGTTCCTACCCAGAAATGTGGAATATCTCTCCATCTGTTTATGTCATCTTTGATTTCTTTCATTGGTGTTTTATAATTTTCTGTGTACAGCTCTTTTTTCTCCTTAGGTAAGTTTATTCCTAGATATTTAATTCTTTTTGTTGCAATGGTGATTGGGATTGATTCCTTAATTGCTCTTTCTGATATTTTCATTGTTAGCATATAGAAATGTAAGTGATTTATGTGTATTGATTTTGTATCCTGCAACTCTGCTAAATTCACTGATTAGCTCTAGTAATTTTCTGATACTATCTTTAGGGTTTTCTATGTGCAGTATCATGTCATCTGCAAACAGTGCGAGTTTTACTTCTTCTTTTCTGATCTGGATTCCTTTTATTTCTTTTTCTTCTCTTCTTGCTGTAGCTAGGACTTCCTGAACTATGTTGAATAACTGGTGAAAGTGGACACCCTTGTCTTTTTCCTAATCTTAGGGGGAATGCTTTCAGTTTTTCACTATTGAGAATAATGCTTGCTGTAGGCTTATCATATATGACCTTTACTATGTTGAGGTAACAAAGGTTCGTCTAGTCAAGGCTATGGTTTTTCCTGTGATCATGTATGGATGTGATA
Organism: Bos indicus x Bos taurus; assembly: GCF_003369695.1. Classification (NCBI taxonomy): domain Eukaryota; kingdom Metazoa; phylum Chordata; class Mammalia; order Artiodactyla; family Bovidae; genus Bos; species Bos indicus x Bos taurus. The sequence continues at coordinate 48,419,546 of NC_040101.1, read as the reverse complement.
GTTGGACTGTGAAGAAGGCTGAGCGCCGAAAAATTGATGTTTTTGAACTGTGGTGTTGGAGAAGACTCTTGAGAGTCCCTTGGACTACAAGAAGATCCAACCAGTCCATTCTGAAGGAGATCAGCCCTGGGATTTCTTTGGAAGAAATGATGCTAAAGCTGAAACTCCAGTACTTTGGCCACCTCATGCAAAGAGTTGACTCATTGGAAAAGACTCTGATGCTGGGAGGGCTTGGGGGCAAGAGGAGAAGGGTCCGACAGAGGATGAGATGACTGAATGGCATCACTGACTCGATGGACGTGAGTCTGAGTGAACTCCAGGAGTTGGTGATGGACAGGGAAGCCTGGCGTGCTGGGATTCATGGGGTCGCAAAGAGTTGGACATGACTGAGTGACTGATCTGATCTGATCTGATCTGATGTGGAGATAGGTTCCTTCTATGCCCACTTTTTGAAGAGTTTTAATCAGAAATAGGTGCTGAATTTTGTCAAAGGCTTTTTCTGCATCTATTATCTTTCAATTTGTTAATATGGTGTATCACATTGATTGATTTCCATATATTGAAGATTTCTTGCACTCCTTGAATAAACCCGACCTGATCATGGTGTACAAGGTTTTTGATATGTTGCTGAATTCTGTTTGCTAAAATTTTGTTGAGAAATTTTACATCTATGTTCATCAGTGATATCAGTCTGTAATTTTCTTTTTTGTGTTGTCTTTGTCTGGTTTTGGTATCAGAGTGATGGTGGCCTCATAGAATGAATTTGAAAGTGTTCCTTCCTCTGCAATTTTTTGAAAGAGTTTTAGAAGGATAGGGATTAGCTCTTCTCCAAATGTTTGATAGAATTCTCCTTTGAAGCCATCTGGTCCTGGGCTTTTATTTTTGGGGAGATTTTTGATCACAGCTTCAATTTCAGTGCTTGTAATTGGGCTGTTCATAATTTCTATTTCTTCCTGGTTCAGTCTTGGAAGACTGAACTTTTCTAAGAATCTATCCATTTCTTCTAGGTTTTCTATTTTATTGCCATATAGTTGTTCATAATAGTCTCTTATAATCCTTTAAATTTCTGCATTATCTGTTGTAACCTCTCCTTTTTCATTTCTAATTTTTTGATTTGATTCTTCTCTCTTTTTTTTTTTTTCTTGATGAGTCTGGCTAAGGGGTTGTCAATTTTGTTTACCTTCTCAAATAACCAGCTTTTAGTTTTATTTATCTTTACTATTGTTTCTTTCATTTCTTTTTCATTTATTTTTGCTTGGATCCTTATGATTTGTTTCCTTCTACTAATTTTTTTTTCTTCCTCTTTTTCCAGTTGCTTTAGTTGGAAAGTTAGGCTGTTTATTCTATGTTTTTCTTGTTTCTTGAGGTAGGATTGCATTGCAATAAACTTCCCTCTTAGAAGTGCTTTTGCTGCATACCTTGGGTTTTGACTTGTTGTGTTCTCATTGTCATTTGTTTCTAGAAATTTTTTTGATTTACATTTTGATTTCTTCAGTAACCTGTTGGTTATTTAGAAATGTGTTGTTTAATCTCCATGTGTTTGTGTTTCTTACAGTTTTTTTCTTGTAATTAATATCTAGTTTCATAGCATTGTGGTCAGAGAAGATGCTTGATATGATTTCAAATTTCTAAAATTTACTGAGGTTTGATCCATGGAGAAAGATGTACTCCATGTCCACCTACTCCTCTGACGTCTTGCTCTCTCCTGCTTCCAAGTTTTGACCATTATGGATATATCTATATGTGTGGATATGCATTTTCAACTCTTTAAGGTAAATACAAAGAGCACAATTGCTAGATAATAAGGTAAGAGTATGTTTAATTTTGTAAGAAACTGCCAAAGTATCTTCAAAAATGACTGTACCATTTTGCATTCCCACCAGCAGCGGATGAAATTTCCTGTTGCTCCACATCCTCACTGATATTTGCTGTTACCAATGTTCAGAATTTTGGCCATCCTAATAGGTATATAGTGTTATTTCATTGTTGTTTTAATTTGCATTTCATTGATAACATATGTGAAGAGCAAGTTGACACATTGGAAAAGACCCTGATGCTGGGAGGGACTGGGGGCAGGAGGAGAAGGGTCGACAGAGGATGAGATGGCTGGATGGCATCACCGACTCGACGGGCATGAGTTTGAGCAAACTCTGGGAGTTGGTGATGGACAGGGAGGCCTGGCGTGCTGCGATTCATGGGGTCGCAAAGAATTAGACATGACTGAACGACTGAACTGAACTGAACTGATAACATAGGATGTAGAATTTCTCCTTTGATAGTGTATTTTAAGGTCTTTTATCCATTAAAAAAAAACTGGGTTGTTTGTTTACTTACTGTTGAGTTTTAAGAGTTCTTTGAATATTTTGATAATAGTACCTTATCAGATGTTTACTTTGCAAATATTTTCTCCCAGTTCGTGTCTTGTTTCCTCATTTTCTTAACATTGTCTTGCAGACCATAAGTTTTGAATTTTAATGCAATTCTGATTATCAGTTATTTGTTTCATGGATTATACTGTGTTATTGTAGCTAGATATGAAAGGTTGCTGCTGAACCACGAAAAGACGCCAGGATTCTTGGCCTCCAGAGGAGAAGAATTCAATCCGGAGCCAGAGACAAGCTTGATTGCTCAGAGCTTTTGTATAATAAAGTTTTATTAAAGTATAAAGGAGATAAAGAAATCTTCTGACATAGGCATCAGAAGGGGGCAGAAAGAGTACCCCCTTGCTAGTGTTAGCACTGGAGTTATATATTCTCCAATGAATCAAAAGAACGTCTGGAGGTTGTAGAGACCTCACCAAACCTACTCCCATAATTTACATTTTAAGATAACAGGATTAGCCAGAAGGTTTAATCCAGAGACTGTCCTCAGGCAGGATACATTATTGTTATATAATCCTAAGGAATGTAGAGGAAGAAAAAAAAGTTTGTCTTTTCTTCCTCCTTGAGAATTCCAGACCCTCCTCTCCTTGGGAATCCCTAGACTTCTTATCAACCTGCCTAGGAAATGACTCTCTCAGTCAGTTGCCATACTAAAGTCATCTAGATTTTCTCCTATGTTATCTTCTAGGAATATTATATGTTTACATTTTACATATATATCTTTCATCCATTTTGAGCAAAGTCTTGTGAAGTCAGTAAATCTATTCTATATTCTTTCTTTCTTTCTTTCTTTTCTTTCTTTTTTTTTTTTTGGCATGTTGGATGTCAGATGTCAATTGTTGAGTGCCATTTGTTGAAAACACCTAATTGTCTTGCCTCTGCCCCTTTGTCAAATATCATTTAGCTTATTTATGGGAGTCTAATTATGAGCTTTCTATTCTTTTCTATTGATCTGTTTGTCTCTTCTTTAACCAATATCACTTGATTACTGTAGTCTTATAGTAAAACCAAAGTCAGATAGCATTAGTCCTCCGATTTCATTCTTATCGATATTTGTGCTGACTATTCTGGGCTTTTTGCCTCTCTAGACATATTTTAGAACCAATTTGCTGATATCCACAAAATAACTTGCTGGAATTTTGGCTGAATTGTACTGAATCAAGCTGGGAAGTACTGATGTCTTGATAGCATTGAGTCTTCCTATCCATGAACATGGAAGCACTCTCCCTTCATTTTGTTCTTTAATTTCATCCATCAGAGCTTTGTAGTTTTTTGTATACAGGTCTTGTACATATCTTATTAGAGGCATACCTAAATATTTTGGGTGTTTTGCTGCTAAGGTAAATGATATTGTGGTTTTAATTTGAAATACCTTTTGTTTATTGTTGGTATATAGGAATGTGATTGACTTGTATATTAAACTTATATCCTGTAATCTGCCATATTGCTTACTAGTTCTCAATATTGTGGGGGCCCTTCTATCATTGAGTCCCTTGGGAGTTTTAAACTTTAAGACTTCTCTACACTGAATCCACAGCAATTTGCCTTTTACAGTTAAAATTTGTCTCCCCTGGCTTTGGTTCCATTGGTACTTTCTGCTTTTGAGGCTCTGCTCTATTAATCCTACCTTGACTCCATGTATTCACCTGTCTGTCTCTCTACTCTTTGGAGTAATGGTTTGCTTTGTGCCCTCCCCTCCCTTAGAGATCTAAGAATTTTTATAGATTTTTTTTTTTTTTTTTTAGTCTAGTTTTTTTTTTTTTTTTTGCCTATTGTTAAGCAAGTGTGTCCCTCAGGGACAAGTAAGCAAACTAGACTCCAGTCAGCAATATTTGACCGGGTAGCTTTAAACTTAGAATAGATTCATGGATTTTCTTGGCAACCTTGGCTTTCTCAAGAGGACAAAGTCAGAATGTCTTTGTAAAATATTTAATTCATTATCATAAATGTACAGATATCAGTAGAAGCAGCTTTTGTGTTCAGATTTTTAAAAACTTGTCTAGGAATAATTTTAGATTTACCAAAAAGTTGCAAAGATAGTATAGAGGCTTCTTAGATACACTTTATCCCTAATGTTAACTAAGGCGCCAACATTGGTTGGTTTTATTAATGCAAATCTAGACTTTATTTGGCAGAGAAGGCAATGGCACCCCACTCTAATACTCTTGCCTGGAAAATCACATGGACGGAGGAGGCTTGTAGGCTGCAGTCCATGGGGTGGCTGAGGGTTGGACACGACTGAGCGACTTAACTTTCACTTTTCACTTTCATGCACTGGAGAAGGAAATGGCAACCCACTCCAGTGTTCTTCCCTGGAGAATCCCAGTGATGGGGGAGCCTGGTGGGCTGCTATCTATGGGGCTGCACAGAGTTAGACATGACTGAAGTGACTTAGCAGTAGCAGGATCAAGTGGTGACTTCCAAGTTCCTTACGTGAGGAACCAGAAACTGAAAGTTGCGGCATTATTCTTTTAAGGTAGAAACTTGAGAATAGACTAGACCCTAACATTGCCTAGAAATAGATGGTAGTTACAAAAATTGTGTTACATTCATATAAATTTAATATTAGTCACTAAAACAAGGTTTAGAAACTATTTTAATTCTATGAGAATACAATAGTTTGCTATATAAAAATTTCAAAAATGTATTCAATATGTTTCAACTTTTGTCACATATACAAATAGAAAAAGTATTTCAAAAATTAAAAATTATCATAATTTTCAGTTAGGATGTTTATAAGCAAGATTTTTTCCCTTATATTTTGTTCTATCACTTTAAAACATTATACCATTTAAAATGAAAATATATTTGGAAATATACTCTTGCTTTCATTAAATTCAAGTTTCAAATTAACGAGAATATAAATTAAAATTTCTATATGCCTAAATATAAAAACATTATTTTAAGAAACTATCAGTCTCATAAAATATTGTTTAGCCCTTCAAGACTTATTTAATCACAATGTTAAAATAGAAATAAGAATAACTCAATGTAAAATACATAATCCAGCTGACTTTAGGTAAATTAACAATCTTTAAGTGTCAAAACTATGTTTTAAAACCCTGGTCATTGTACATGTAAGCCTGTTTTATTTTCATACCACACTTCTTTAAGATATTACAAATGTCAGCAATGGCCTTAGAGGAAGACTGCCAGAGAAGAGAAGTTCAGTTCAATTCAGTTCAGTCGCTCTGTCGTGTCTGACTGTTTGCGACCCCAGGAATCGCAGCACGCCAGGCATCCCTGTCCATCACCAACTCCTGGAGTTCACTCAAACTCACGTCCATCGAGTCGGTGATGCCATCCAGCCATCTCATCCTCTGTCGTCCCCTTTTCCCCCTGCCCCCAATCCCTCCCAGCATCAGAGTCTTTTCCAATGAGTCAAGCCTTCACATGAGGTAGCCAAAGTACTGGAGTTTCAGCTTTAGCATCATTCCTGCCAAAGAACACCCAGGACTGAAGAGCAGCGGCTGCACTTTGCTGGAGCAGCCATGAAGAGATACCCCACGTCCAAGGTAAGAGAAACCCAAGTAAGATGGTAGGTGTTGCAAAAGGGCATCAGAGAGCAGACACACTGAAACCATAATCACAGAAAACTAGTCAATCTAATCACACTAGGACCGCAGCCTTGTCTAACTCAATGAAACCAAGCCATGCCCTGTGGGGTCACCCACGATGGGCAGGTCATGGTGGAGAGGTCTGACAGAATGTCAATGTTCTCACTGGAGAACGGAATGGAAAACCACTTCAATATTCTTGCCTTAAGAACCCCATGAACAGTACGAAAAGAGAAGAGAAATGTAGTTAAAAAGTGAAACTGTCTTAGCTTCTGGTATTTAGTAGGAATTATATTACAGTATATTATTCTGGCCTTGAGAAAATAGAAAAAGAACAGAGATATCAGGCAGAGGATACTACAGAGCTTAGTCAACATCTTTTAGTTCTTAGAAAGAGTTGTTTAAGAAAGTTCCAAGGAAATGTAACCTGTGGGTCTGGTTGGGTTTTTTTTTTTTCCCCCCTAAGGTTATTTAGGCCAGAGGTTTGCAAATCTTTTCTGAAATAAGAGTATCAGAACTATCCTAAATCTTTACACCGTAAATCAAGATTTTTTTAAAAAATTGAAGTTGTATCATGCTTCAGTTGTGGCCGTAGGTGAAGAGAAGGGCAGGATTTATATCCATACACTTGCCTTTGATTGCTAGACTATCTTTCTTTTACTTTGGTGTGGGTTTTTTTTTGTTTTGTTTTGTTTTTGTTTTCTTTGTTTTTTTGCTATTGATTCTTTAAGATTGATAAAAGTAATCATTTCTCTACCAGTCCAACCACACAGTGCTTTATGTGTCCCAAATATATAGCTGGGCCATAAAGGGTGAAAGCATAGGTTATAGTCTTTAATATTTTTACAGACTAAATATTTTTCTGGGCTATAGTTTGGTATAGTCACCCTTGTTCTTGAACTGATAGATGCATTATAGTGGTATTCTTATAAAATTAAAAGGATCTCATGAACAATGGAAAGAAAAATCAATACATTACATCATGGAACAGGGACTTAAAATCAAAGCTTTCTATTGAAAAATATAGGTTTCTGTACATGCTTTAAAATTTTCTCTTTATATAGTACTGCCTAATATTGCTATTGATTTTCTAAAAAGAGCCTTAGAAACACAAGGTGCTTGGAGTATACTTCTCCAATTTTCCTAAGCTTGTGAAAGATTTCATTTTGTGTTTTCTAACCAAAACTTAAAATTATAGAATGTTTACCTTCCATTCTGTACTTATAGCCACTTTATGAAGCAGGATTGACCTTGCAGAACTAAGAAGCAGAAAAACACCTTATGGAGTAGTCTCTACTGTTTGCTATGCTTATTCAGCAATTCAGTAGACTGAAGACTGAGTAATTTCTATCGTATTTCAGACCATGTGAGAAATACGAGACTGACAGGAGGTAACTGAGCTAACAAAGATCCACAATATGGCTTGTTTTCTTTACTATGTTCAATCAGTTGAAGAGATAATATTCCTTTATTATACCTCAGAATTTATTAAGGAAACCGCCTCAACAATTTTTATTTACAGTTGTGTTCATCCTCTGAGATATAATCTTCTGTTCCTCACATTTCTTCACAAACTTTTGTCAAGACAGTTAACAAAGGATATGATTGCTATTCTACCTAGGATCAGTTAATAACTACTCTTTAATTAATTGAACTGTTATATCATTATATTATCATTAACATGTGAAAGAAACAATCTGGAAAAACTGTGCTTATTTCAGTCTTCAGGCCACAAGTGTAATTGAGTTCTATCTGCCAATAACCAATGCAAATTTTTCTTCTTTATTACATTAATTTGAATAAATCAACCACTTTTAAAATACATTCAAATACTTCATCCATCAGTTTTTCTTACATCTTCCAAAGTTTTTTTACCAAATAAAATTATATGCATGTAGAAGTATTTTATAATATATTTCTATTATTTTATCATTAGTCAAATAAATTGCCTCATTTATATTTTTAAAATCCCATTAGAAGCATCCTCAGGTGAAACTGAAATGCAGAAACCATTTGTCAATGGAGAACAGTAGTATTTTGTCAGTTTTGTACATCCTTTCCCATTCTTTTTAAATAGAATCAAATTCTAAATTTATCTTCTTTCTGTAGAAACCCTACTTTTAAAAGGTACCCTTACAATTTCTTATCTAGATAAAGATGTAGTCCTTTATCTCTACTTCAGAGTGTTTGTTTTGAATATAATACTGTCAGTTTTGTCCTCTATTTTCTAAAACTTCAGCTAGGTTTTAGTTAACTTATTCAAGTGAAGTGTAAAGACTAAGGTAAATACAACAACTTCATTAATATCTTAATTCCTTCAAATTGTTATCTACATTATCACTTGGGATAAGTTCAGCTCAGTTCAGTTGGTCAGTTGTGTCTGACTCTTTGCGACCCCATGAATTGCAGCACACCAGGCCTCCTGGTTCATCACCAACTCCTGCAGTTCACTCAAACTCACGTCCATCAAGTCGGTGATGCCATCCAGCCATCTCATCCTCTGTCGTCCCCTTATCCTCCTGTCCCCATACCTCCCAGCATCAGAGTCTTTTCCAATGAGTCAACTCTTCTTAAGAGGTGGCCAAAGTACTGGAGTTTCAGCTTTAGCATCATTCCTTCGAAAGAACACCCAGGAATGATCTCCTTTAGAATGGACTGCTTTTATTGCATCTTAAATTCTTAACAGAAAATCCTTACCCCGTATTGTAAAGAGGAAAATCTGCATTTACTAGAACACACAGACAATCATTCTAGCAATATGGTGACTTCATTCCCAGGCACCTATCAGATCAGATCAGTTGTTCAGTCGTGTCCAACTCTTTGCGACCCCATGAATCGCAGCACACCAGGCCTCCCTGTCCATCACCAACTCCCGGAGTTCACTCAAACTCATGTCCATCGAGTCAGTGATGCCATCCAGGCATCTCATCCTCTGTCGTCCCCTTCTCCTGCCCCCAATCCCTCCCAGCATCAGAGTCCTTTCCAATGAGTCAACTCTTCTCATGAGGTGTCCAAAGTACTGGAGCTTCAGCCTTAGCATCATTCCTTCCAAAGAAATCCCAGGGCTGATCTCCTTCCAAATGGACTGGTTGGATCTCCTTGCAGTCCAAGGGACTCTCAAGAGTCTTCTCCAACACCACAGTTCAAAAGCATCAATTCTTCGGTGCTCAGCCTTCTTCACAGTCCAACTCTCACATCCATACATGACCACAGGAGAAACCATAGCCTTGACTAGATGAACCTTTGTTGGCAAAGTAATGTCTCTGCTTTTGAATATGCTATATAGGTTGGTCATAACTTTCCTTCCAAGGAGTAAGTGTCTTTTCATTTCATGGCTGCAGTCACCATCTGCAGTGATTTTGGAGCCCAGAAAAATAAAGTCTGACACTGTTTCCACTGTTTCCCCATCTATTTCCCATGTGGTGGGACCGGATGCCATGATCTTCGTTTTCTGAATGTTGAGCTTTAAGCCAACTTTTTCACTCTCCCCTTTCACTTTCATCAAGAGGCTTTTTAGTTCCTCTTCACTTTCTGCCATAAGAGTGGTGTCATCTGCATATCTGAGGTTATTGATATTTCTCCCAGCAATCTTGATTCCAGCTTGTGTTTCTTCCAGTCCAGCATTTCTCATGATGTACTCTGCATATAAGTTAAATAAACAGGGTGACAGTATACAGCCTTGACGAACTCCTTTTCCTATTTGGAACCAGTCTGTTGTTCCATGTCCAGTTCTAACTGTTGCTTCCTGACCTGCATACAAATTTCTCAAGAGGCAGATCAGATGGTCTTGTATTCCCATCTCTTTCAGAATTTTCCACAATTTATTGTGATCCACACAGTCAAAGTCTTTGGGGCAGCAGAGGGCAAACACACTGAAACCATACTCACAGAAAACTAGTCAATCTAATCACACTAGGACCACAGCCTTGTCTAACTCAGTGAAACTAAGCCATGTCCGTGGGGCAACCCAAGACGGGCAGGTCATGGTGGAGAGATTTGACAGAATGTGATCCACTGGAGAAGGGAATGGCAAACCACTTCAGTATTCTTGCCTTGAGAACCCAATGGACAGTATGAAAAGGCAAAATGATAGGATACTGAAAGAGAAACTCCCCAGGTCAGTAGGTGCCCAATATGCTACTGGAGATCAGTGGAGAAATAACTCCAGAAAGAACGAAGGGATGGAGCCAAAGCAAAAACAATACCCAGCTGTGGATGTGACTGGCGATAGAAGCAAGGTCCAATGCTGTAAAGAGCAATATTGCATAGGAACCTGGAGTGTCAGGTCCATGAATCAAGGCAAATTGGAAGTGGTCAAACAAGAGATGGCAAGAGTGAATGTCAACATTCTAGGAATCAGCGAACTGAAATGGACTGGAATGGGTGAATTTAACTCAGATGACCATTATATCTACTACTGTGGGCAGGAATCCCTCAGAAGAAATGGAGTGGCCATGATGGTCAACAAAAGAGTCTGAAATGCAGTACTTGGATGCAATCTCAAAAACAACAAAATGATCTCTGTTCGTTTCCAAAGCAAACCATTCAATATCAGAGTAATCCAAGTCTATGCCCCAACCAGTAACGCTGAAGAAGCTGAAGTTGAACGGTTCTATGAAGACCTACAAGACCTTTTAGAACTAACATCCAAAAAAATGTCCCCACACCCAAGGTAAGAGAAATCCAGGCACCTATAGACATTGTTTAATGGAAAAAATGAAATGGTTTCTCCAAATTACTGAACACTATCACTTTTCTAAACCATGACTGAGTTTGAATCTAGAAGAGAATATAGTATCCAGTTTCCACATCTCTTGCTTATTATCTCTGAAACTTGTTATATCTGTGTTTGTGAATATTTAAATTACCCTGTCTCAATATGCCATAATGATTTGTTTGTGCATACATATCCCAATCTATTTTTCTGAATTATACAAAGGACATTACATACATTTATGATAATGTAATTCCAGAAATGACAATCAACCACAATACCACTTCTTTTCACTGCTTTATGCCATTTCATTAACAAATTAACATAGGCCTGGTAATGAATATTAGGATTCACCTCCGTTACTTGTTGCATTCCTTATCTCCCTGATTTTATGTTTAGTTGTTACTCCATTGAATTGTTTCCTTTGAAATACAATGCATTAAATTCCATAAATCTTAATCATATTAAGATTATCCTAAAAATTAATTAAAATGATGTGAAAATGACTGCTTCTATCAGACATCATGGTACAGTGAAAAAAGTAGTAAGTGCACTATTCTGTGGATTCTAACATAATCCACCAGAAGATTAAGTCAGAGTACAGCAAATGATAGTTACTTAGTTGCTAACTCATGTCTGACTATTTGCCACTCATGGACTGTAACCTTTGTTCATGGGACTTTTCAGGCAAAAATACTGGAGTGAGTTGCCTGTTCCTTCTCCAGGGGATCTTCCCATCCCAGAGATAGAACCTGTATCTCCTGTATGCATTTCTTGCATTGCAGGTGGATTCTTTTACCACTGAGCCACAGGGAAGCAAAACAATAGTTACTGACCATTTAACAAAAGATATCCACAGATACCTAAATAAAATTATTATTCATATAATGCATTTTGGTAGCACTATGGTAATTTCAAAACTGAATATCTGTGATAAGAATATTTCTATATTTGAAATTCCAGTAGCTCTATGAATTATGAGTCTTTTAGAAGTGACTCATTTAGAGATCGAATTATTAGTGCCAGTACATATTTTAAAATTTTATTCCAAGTTACCTGGATGCTCTAAGAATATTGGTCTAATACTGCTACATGAGAATTTTATGTACCTCTGAAAATGTTCCTAGACCCAAAACCCAAAAGTAATTTCTCCCATGGCTACTAGTTACATTTAGTCATCTACTTTAAAAATATTTCCTTGTATATAGCTCTCTTCCCCTCAAAAAATGAGCTAATTCCATTCTTTTATTATGCTTGCTTCATATTTGTATTGCAAGTTTCTAACTTGTTGTCTGTTATATTTCTATCAATCAGTAAATATTTTGAATGGATTCATCAGGAGATGATGTCACCATTTTCTCATTTATTTTATTGTACCACTTCTCTCATTGGAGAACATCTCTCAATTATTCTTCACTTGAAATGTGTTCAAAGGCTAATATCATGATAAATACTTACTAATAAGAATCACTTGAAGGGTCAGAATATTTAGATATCACCAGACTGAAGCCTGATGATTACTCAAAGAATTATATAAAATATTATTTTGATGCTGAAAAATGCAGAAGAGATTATAAATATAATTTACTTATTTTTATATAACATATATAATATATAAAAGTATATATAATGTCTATGATATTTTTACAATGGAAAACTTGTCCTGGAAGAAAAATGAAAATATTAGCACATATGTAGTGCATTACATATTAACAGATATGTAGTACAGAAGCTAAAACTATTGAGAATTGAAGTTTCCCTCAGATTATGAAATAAAATGTGGAGGAATATGTTTGGATATTGTTAAACACATCAACAGCAATCTAAAATTATACCATGGTCAAGGAGCTTTCATTGCCCAAAAATAGTAGTTAGGTTAAGGAAGTTGCATTTGTCCAGGAAGGCAAAACATTTGTGAAAGAGCAAACTACCCCAGAGTTTTGTGATAACAGGGTGGGAAGAGGAAAAAATAAAAGGTAAGATAATGTTGCTGTAAATGTGTTCCATGCTCTGTCTTATCTGTGAAAGTAATTAATTTAAGGATGTACTTCCAGGAGGAAAACAAATATGTCATGCTTTTTGGCTAAAGTTGCTGATTCAGTGAATTTTAACAATGTGGATGCAGTTTTATTTTTTATTTTTTAAATCGGTGTATTGACCTTTCTTAAAGATTTGTGGATTGCCTATGCCAACTTTCAGAAGGACAAAAAATAGTTCATCAACCTAGTGGTAGATTTATAGAAAGAGAAAAATATTTTGTTCAGTCAGACTGATGTGAGAAGGACAGTTGTCTCAGCTGTTTTTGAAAAAGGGGCTATATCTAAGATATAATTCTACAGTATTAGAAAATGTAAGGACACTTCTGTGAAAATATAAGTTTCTAACTCTACATTTATGGCTTCCCCAAATAGTCCCCACTTTTAATCGCACTTTCGGGTGTGACTTTTCCATTTACTGACTATTTTTTCTGTTTTTATTTTGTTTACTTATTTTCAAAGAACATATAAAAGCAACGTATGCACCTTTGGAAGCTATAACAAAATTCGACATACTTTTTTCCTTTTAGTATTAAATGAGATTATAGCCCAGTTGTTTAGTGTTTATTTTTTCCCCCTATATTGTGGATAAACAGCCATTTTATGAGCCTATGTTTCTCTGCCTCCAGGTGAAATAGGTAGGTACTGTTTTTAGGTTGTGATTGTTGCGTTTCTCATGCTGAAGGCTTTTTCTTCCACCTAAATGTTGTTTTAATAAGAACAGCACTTGAACTCTCTGAGCCCCTATTACATTCTTCCCTTCAACAAGTGAATTAAATAATAAACAAAAATGAACTTGTTTTGCTTTTTCCATCATAAATGAAAGAACAGAATTGCTGCTGGGGCAGAAGGTGATTTTGAAGTTTAAGGCAATTGTTTACAGTGTTTCCCCTTGTTCAAGTTCAGGACTTTTGGTAGTTTACTGTTAAGCTTTTGGGAAGTTCTGATTCCACCTGTAAGTAATAGCCACTAATAGCAAATAATTCATCCTAGATTTAAACATGTCTAGTTTCTGTTGTATGGCATACCTTTAGTCATCCCTGTTTACCAGCTTACTACTAAGAGCTCTCAAAGGGGCTATTTCTTGGGGAAAGACTAACTAATTTGATTCTTAAAAAAAAAAAAAAAAAAAAAAAACTTTCCTCTTGTGTGTTTGTGTGTGTGTGTGTCTAGTACTCCTCTTGGAGAAGACACTAGCGACCCACTCCAGTACTCTTGCCTGAAAACTCCCATGGACGGAGGAGCCTGGTAGGCTGCAGTCCATGGGGTCGTGAAGAGTCAGACACGACTGAGCGACTACACTTTGATTTTTCACTTTCATGCATTGGAGAAGGAAATGGCAACCCACTCCAGTGTTCTTGTCTGGAGAATCCCAGGGACGGGGGAGCCTGGTGGCTGCCGTCTAAGGGGTCACACAGAGTTGGACACGACTGACGTGACTTAGCAGTAGCAGTAGCAGTACTCCTCTAAATTCTCAAAGAAAGCACTCACTTTGTTTCTAAGCTCACCTCACAGTTAAAAACCCGAAAATTTTTGAGGAATATATATATTTTCAAGCATTGAGGTAATGCACTTTTAAGAATGAGAATGTGAACCTTCAGTTCAGTTCGGTCACTCAGTCGTGTCCGACTCTTTGCGACCCCATGAATCCCAGCACGCCAGGCCTCCCTGTCCATCACCAACTCCCAGAGTTCACTCAGACTCACGTCCATCGAGTCAGTGATGCCATCCAGCCATCTTATCCTCTGTCGTCCCCTTCTCCTCCTGCCCCCAGTCCCTCCCAGCATCAGAGTCTTTTCCAATGAGTTAACTTTTCACATGAGGTGGCCAAAGTACTGGAGCTTCAGCTTTAGCATCATTCCTTCCAAAGAAATCCCAGGGCTGATCTCCTTCAGAATGGACTGGTTGGATCTCCTTGTAGTCCAATGGACTCTCAAGAGTCTTCTCCAACACCACAGTTCAAAAGCAACAATTCTTCAGCGCTCAGCTTTCTTCACAGTCCAACTCTCACATCCATACATGACCACAGGAAAAACAATAGCCTTGGCTAGACGGACCTTTATTGGCAAAGTAATGTCTCCACTTTTCCATATGCTGTCTAGGTTGGTCATAACTTTCCATCCAAGGAGTAAGTGTCTTTTAATTTCATGGCTGCAGTCACCATCTGCAGTGATTTTGGAGCCCAGAAAAATAAAGTCTGACACTGTTTCCACTGTTTCCCCATCTATTTCCCATGAAGTGAGGGGCCAGATGCCATGATCTTAGTTTTCTGAATGTTGAGCTTTAAGCCAACTTTTTCACTCTCCACTTTCACTTTCATCAAGAGGCTTTTTAGTTCCTCTTCACTTTTTGTCATAAGGGTGGTGTCATCTGCATATCTGAGGTTATTGATATTTCTCCCTGCAATCTTGATTTCATCTTGTGCTTCTTCCAGCCCAGGGTTTCTCATGATGTACTCTGCATATAAGTTAAATAAGCAGGGTGACAATATACAGCCTTGACATACTCCTTTTCCTATTTGGAACCAGTCTGTTGTTCCATGTCCAGTTCTAACTGTTGCTTCCTGACCTGCATACAGATTTCTCAAGAGGCAGGTCAGGTGGTCTGGTATTCCCATCTCTTTCGGAATTTTCCACAGTTTATGGTGATCCACACAGTCAAAGGCATTAGCATAGTCAATAAAGCAGAAATAGATGTTTTTCTGGAACTCTCTTGCTTTTTCCATGATCCAGTGGATGTTGGCAATTTGATCTCTGGTTCCTCTGCCTTTTCTAAAACCAGCTTGAACATCAGGAAGTTCACCGTTCACGTATTGCTGAAGCCTGGCTTGGAGAATTTTGAGCATTACTTTACTAGCATGTGAGATGAGTGCAATTGTGTGGTAGTTTGAGCATTCTTTGCCATTGCCTTTCTTTGGGATTGGAATGAAACTGACCTGTTCCCGTCCTGTGGCCACTGCTGAGCTTTCCAAATTTGCTGGCATATTGAGTGCAGCACTTTCACAGCATCATCTTTCAGGATTTGAAATAGCTCAACTGGAATTCCATTACCTCCACTAGCTTCGTTCATAGTGATGCTTTCTAAGGCCCACTTGACTTCACATTCCAGGATGTTTGGCTCTAGGTCAGTGATTACATCATTGAGAGTGTCTGGGTTGTGAAGATCTTTTTTGTACAGTTCTTCTGTGTATTCTTGCCACCTCTTCTTAATATCTTCTACTTCTCTTAAGTCCATACCATTTCTGTCCTTTATTGAGCCCATCTTTGCATGAAATGTTCTCTTGGTATCTCTAATTTTCTTGAAGAGATCTCTAGTCTTTCCCATTCTGTTGTTTTCCTCTATTTCTTTGCATTGATTGCTGAAGAAGGCTTTCTTATCTCTTCTTGCTATTCTTTGGAACTCTGCATTCAGATGCTTATATCTTTCCTTTTCTCCTTTGCTTTTCTCTTCTCTTCTTTTCACAGCTATTTGTAAGGCCTCCCCAGACAGTCATTTTGCTTTTTTGCATTTCTTTTCCATGGGGATGGTCTTGATCCCTGTCTTCTGTACAATGTCACGAACCTCATTCCATAGTTCATCAGGCACTCTGTCTATCAGATCTAGTCCCTTAAATCTATTTCTCACTTCCACTGTATAATCATAAGGGGTTTGATTTAGGTCATACCTGAATGGTCTAGTGGTTTCCTATACTTTCTTCAATTTAAGTCTGAATTTGGTACTAAAGAATAATGGAATTTAAAATAGCACTGATATAAATTTTTACTTTTAAGAAAATAGAATATTGATTTTAAGGCCCCAAATTATTCATTGAAGAAATCACTTTAATACCATTCTATGATGTCCTTAGGGTCAAGAAGTATTAAGATCAATAACATTAAATATTTCTAGAATTGATGTCCCTATGTATACTGTTCTTCCCAGGTGGTTCAAGTGGTAAAGAATCCACCTGCCAATGCAGAAGATGCAAATCCCCTGGAGAAGGATGTGGCAAGCTAATTTAGTATTCTTGCTTGGGAAATACCATGGACAGAGGGGCCTGACAGGCCAATGGCGTTGCAAAAGAGTCAGACATGACTTAGTGAGAAGGCTTCCCTGATCACTCAGTTGGTAAAGAATCTGCGTGCAATGCAGGAGACCCTGGTTCAATTCCTGGATTGAGAAGATCCCCTGGAGAAGGGATAGGCTACCCACTCCAGTATTCTCGGGCTTCCCTTGTTGTTGAGCTGGTAAAGAATCTGCCTGCATGTGGGAGACCCGGGTTTGATCCCTGGGTTGGGAAGATCCCCTGGAGAAGGAAATGTTACCCACTCAAGTATTTTGGCCTGGAGAATTCCATGTGCTGTGTAGTCCATGGGGTCAGAAAGAGTTGTACGTGATTGATAGACTTTCACTTTCCTAGCACATGTAGGATTAGTGAATCATTATTTTCGATTCAAATTATTGATGTAAATCAGTATATAGAAAATGCTATGTGCTACCATTTTTAAGAGTGATGATAATACTATATGAGATAAAATTTCTGCTATTAATGAATATGTTACATAGTTGTAAACATTGGCTATATACCTAAGAGAAAAAGGTGACTAATAATAATAACTCCATTCTTTTTACCCATACTAAGTATGTGACAGGTACTATTAACACACACACATATATGTATGTATTATATAATTCCCACAAAAATTAAGTGACATGATCCACAGTTTGCAGGTAAGAAAACAGCAATAGTGTGGTGTTAAGTAATTTACTTAAAGCTTCACAACCCGTAAGTGTGAAGCTGAGATTTTTAACCTCATTATTAAAGCTTTGCAATTAGTGTTCAAAACTACAAGGCTATTCAGTGTCTGAACATTTCACTCTTTTATCAAGAAATCATAGAGGAATTATTGTTTTTCTCCATTTTACAGATAAGAGAACTGAGGCTTTGAGTATTTCAGTATTTGCATGAGGTCATATACATAGTATATGTATATTCTGAGTTGTATCCTCTCTTAACCTGTTTTGCCATAGGTTATGGTAGAAGATTAACAAAAAAAGTTATAAATCTGATTACTGTTGCTACTTTATATTAAATGATAAACATTTTCAGATTTGTATTAGTATAAAACTGTAGGAATTCAGTTGGGAAAAATGAGACGAGTCAATCATATATGAACATATGATGTAAATTACTTTTTGATAAAATAATTTAACTTTGGAAAATCATTATATAAACACTATGGCAGTTCAGTTCAGTTCAGTCACCCAGTCATTTCTGACTCTTTGTGACCCCATGAATCACAGAATGCCAGGCCTCCCTGTACATCACCAACTCCCGGAGTTTACCCAAACTCATGTCCTGCTTCTGCTAAGTCACTTCCATTGAGTCAATAATGCCATCCAACCATCTCATTCACTGCCATCCCCTTCTCCTCCTGCCCTCAATCTTTCCCGGCATCAGGATCTTTTCAAATGAGTCAGTTCTTTACATCAGGTGGCCAAAGTCCTGGAGTTTCAGCTTCAACATCAGTCCTCTCAATGAACACCTAGGACTGATCTCCTTTAGGATGGACTGGTTGGATCTTCTTGCAGTCCAAGGGACTCTCAAGAGTCTTCGCCAAACACCACAGTTCAAAAGCATCAATTCTTCAGTGCTCAGCTTTCTTCACAGTCCAACTCTCACATCCATACATGACCACAGGAGAAACCATGGCCTTGACTGGATGGACCTTTGTTGGCAAAGTAATGTCTCTGCTTTTGAATATGCTATCTAGGTTGGTCATAACTTTCTTTCCAAGGAGTAAGCGTCTTTTAATTTATTGCTGCAATCACCCTCTGCAGTGACTTTGGAGACCAAAAAAATAGTCAGCCACTGTTTCCATTGTTTCCCCAACTATTTGCCATGAAGTGATGGGCCCAGATGCCATGATCTTCGTTTTCTTAATGTTGAGCTTTAAGCCAACTTTTTCACTCTCCTCTTTCACTTTCATCAAGAGGCTCTTTAGTTCTTCTTCACTTTCTGCTATAAGGGTTTTGTCATCTGCATATCTGAGGTTATTGGTATTTCTCCCAGCAATATTGATTCCAGCTTGTGCTTCTTCCAGCCCAGCGTTTCTCATGATGTACTCTGCATAGAAGTTAAATAAGCAGGGTGACAATATACAGCCTTGACGTACTCCCTTTGCTATTTGGAACCAGTCTATTATTCCATGTCCAGTTCTAACTGTTGCTTCATGACTGGCATATAGCTTTCTCAAGAGGCAGATCAAAAAAAAAAAAAAGAGGCAGATCAGGTGGTCTGGTATTCCCATCTCCTTCAGAGTTTTCCACAGTTTATTGTGATCCACACAGTCAAAGGCTTTGGCATAGTCAATAAAGCAGAAAGAGATGTTTTTCTTGAACTTTCTTGCTGTATTGATGATCCAGGAGATGTTGGCAATTTGATCTCTGATTCCTCTGCCTTTTCTAAAACCAGCTTAAACACAGTCTAACTCCACTAAATTTCCACTAAAACCTCAAGCAGATTCATTACCTCTGAACTGCTATGTCCCATGAATTGAAAATAATTGAGTTTATTTACTCACGTGACTGCAAAGTGACTCAGAATAAGAAAAACAAAACAAACAAAAAAATTAAATTGTTATATACTTCTTTAAGTTTATCATTTTATGATATTTTCTGATTTTCCCTATTTTTCATTTCTCTAGCTTCCCTTTTCTGCCTTCTTTTTGATTATTTGACTAAGATACCATCATCAAAGTGAAACAGCAAACTACTGAATGGGAGAATAATTTGCAAATCATGTACCTGATAAGGGGTCAATATTTAGAATATATAAAGAACTCATACCACTCAATATCAGAAAAAAACTAACAAACCAATTAAAAATAACAGAGGACCTGAATAGACCTTTTCCCAAAGAAAACATATAGATGGTCAATAGGTACATGAAAAGTTGTTCATTATCACTAATCATCATGGAAATATGAATGAAATCCACAATGAGATCACCTCACACATGTCAGAATGACTATTATGTAAAAGATAAGGAATAACAAATGTTGGGGAAGATTTGCAGAAAAGGGAATTTTTTTGGTGCACTGTTGATGGGAATGTAAATTGGTACAGCCACTATGGAAAACATGGAGGTTCAACAAAAAGTTTAAAATGGAGCTATCATATGACTCAACTATTTCACTTCTGAATATTTATCCAAATAAAAAGAAAACATTAGTTTGAAAAGATTTATGTACCTCTTTGTTTATTGCAGCATTATTTATGATAGCTAAGATATAGAAACACCAAAGTATTCACTGGTGGATGGATGAATATAGAGGAAGTCACACACACACACACACACACACACACACACACACACACACACAATGGAATACTGCTAGCCATGAAGGGAATGTACTCCTGTCATTAGCAGCAATAGAAATGGACCTCAGGTGTATTTTGGTCAATGAGATAAGTGAGGTGGAGAAAGACAAATACCATGTGATTTCACTTGTATTTTGAATCTAAACAAAAGAACAAACAATATAAACAAAAACAAACTTACAAATGCACAGATACAGAGAACAGGTTAGTGGTTACCACAAGAGAAGGGGAAGGAGCTTGGGAGTAGGTGAAAAGAGCAAAGGGGGTCAATTGTGTGGTGATGATGGTGATAAGACTTGTAGGGCTAAGCACTCTATGGTCAGTTGTTGAACAATATACAGCTGTTGAACTTTAATATTGTATACCTGAAACATGTCATTTTTTAAGAAGTAAATTGTTGATACCTCCAAAAAACTATTAAACATAGTTTGATCTTTTAAAGTACAACTATAAAATAAACCTTCACAAAGTGAAATTTTAACTGAAGAACAAGATTATCATAACATTGTATCCATGTTCCTGCTCCACATCTATTTCCTTCTCTTTCCATTGCTTAAATGGATGACAATTGTCTTGAGTTTTATGAATAGAATTCCCCTTGTTACTTGTATAAATTTATTACATATGATTATTTATATTATGTTGATTAGGTTTTTATTTTTATAAATAGTACCCTACTTTATGTAGCCTTTTGGGAATTTTATATTTACTTAACATTGTTTTTCTAAGCCTTACTTGTGATGCATAGATCCATATTTCATTCACTTTAATTGGTGTATAACATGTTAACTTATTCAATCTTCTGTTCATTATTTGTTTTACAGGAATTCTGTTTTGATTGCAAATTAATAATCTGTATTTTATAAAAGCAAAGAAGAAGTTATAATATCTCAGAGACCTTGAAGGAGATTACTATGAATCACATGACTTTGTATTCTTATTATTATTTATTTTTGGCTTTTATATGCATCCCAACATATTTTTAATGGAGTTTATATGCTAAGGTATATTGGAAGGAAAAGTACTTTTATATCATAGAATATTTTTTCTGCTTGAAAGGATTTTGGAGTCATATATCCAATACCCTCACGTAACAGTTGAGAAAACTCATGTCAGGAGAAGTGAAGTTACTTGGTGGAGGTTACATAGCTTGTCAGCAAGTTTTCCAGCTAAGAAGCTTAATGTTTTAAATTGTAATGGAAACATCACAAATCCATTCCTAGTGGAGCACAGTTCAGTAAGGAACATTTATCTTGGAGATCATCTAGTGGCTTTGTTTATACATCTACCAGTAGAAATATATAGATTGTATGTGAGCATATATATATATACATATATATGCACACACAAACAGAAACACACACACACACACACACACACACACACACACACACACACATATATATGTATACTACTGCATACCCAGAAGTTATTTACAAAATCTGGAAACATTATATAATTCAGAGATTCTTTTAAGGACAATGTAGATTTAAATCTTGTCTTTCCCAACTATCATATCCATATATACTATAATTTTGTAAAACCAACAATATACATCATTTATCTGTAAGATTTCCTTTTGAGAAACAAAATAATATACTTAAAAGTAAATATGAAAATACATGATTTTTTCCTATCAAATTTTCAAAGATTAAAAGAATTGATAGAATGTGTGCATAAGAATTTGAGAAAAATGTTTATTCCCTGAGAGACTATAAAATAAAACAATATTTCTTCTGGGAATTTGGTAGTAGGTATCTATTTCTGCTTTATTGACTATGCCAAAGCCTTTGACTGTGTGGATCACAATAAACTGGGGGAAATTCTGAAGGAGATGGGAATACCAGACCACTTGACCTGCCTCTTGAGAAACCTGTATGCAGGTCAGGAAGCAACAGTTAGAACTGGACATGGAACAACAGACTGGTTCCAAATAGGAAAAGGAGTACATCAAGGCTGTATACTGTCACCCTGCTTATTAAACTTCTATGCAGAGTATATCATGAGAAACACTGGGCTGGAAGAAGCACAAGCTGGAATCAAGATTGCTGAGAGAAATATCAATAACCTCAGCTATGCAGATGATACCACCCTTATGGCAGAAAGTGAAGAGGAACTAAAAAGCCTCTTGATGAAAGTGAAAGGAGAGTGAAAAAAGTTGGCTTAAAGCTCAACATTCAGAAAACTAGGATCATGGCACTTAGCCCCATCACTTCATGGTAAACAGATGAGGAAACAGTGGAAACAGTGTCAAACTTTATTTTGGGGACTCCAAAATCACTGCACCCATGAAATTAAAAGATTCTTACTCCTTGGAAGGAAAGTTATGACCAACCTAGATAGCATATTCAAAAGAAGAGACATTACTTTGCCAAAAAATGTTCGCCTAGTCAAGGCTATGGTTTTTCCATTGGTCATGTATGGATGTAAGAGTTGGACTGTGAAGAAAGCTGAGTGCCAAGGAATTGATGCTTTTGAACTGTTGTGTTGGAGAAGACTCTTGAGAGTCCCTTGTACTGCAAGGAGATCCAACCAGTCCATTCTAAATGTGATCAGTCCTGGGCGTTCATTGGAAGGACTGATGCTAAAGCTGAATACTTTGGCCACCTGATGCGAAGAGTTGACTCATTGGAAAAGACTCTGATGCTGGGAGGGATTGTGGGCAGGAGGAGAAGGGGATGACAGAGGATGAGATGGCTGGATGGCATCACCGACTCAATGGACATGAGTTTGAGTGAACTCCGGGAGTTGGTGATGGACAGGGAGGCCTGGTGTGCTGTGATTCATCTTTAGGACTGCAAATCCTAAAGATGCTGTTAAAGGGATGAACACAATATGTTAACAAAATTTGGACAACTGGTCAGTGGCCACAGGACTGGGAAAGATCAGTTTTCATTCCAGTCTCAGAGGGCAATACCAAAGAATGTTCAAACAACTATACAATTATGCACATTTCACATGCTAGCAAGGTTATGCTCAAAATCTTCCAAGTTAGGCTTCAGCAGTACATGAACCAAGAACTTCCAGATATAAAAAGGAACCAGAGATAAAATTGCCATCATTTATTGGATCATGGAGAAAGCTAAGGAAATCCAGAAAAAAAATCTACTTCTGCTTCATTGACAACGGTAAAATCTTTGACTCTGTGGATCACAGCAAACTGGAAAATTCTTAAAGTGATGGGAATACCATACCACCTTACCTGTCTCCTGAGAAACTTGTATGCAGGTCAAGAAGCAACAGTTAGAACAGGACATGGAACAATGAACTGGTTTAAAATTGGGAAAGGAGTATAAGGCTGTATATTGTCACCCTGCTTATTTAACTCATATGCAGAGTACATTATGCAAAATGCCAGGCTGGATATATCACAACCTGGAATCAAGATTACTGGGAGAAATACAAACAACCTCAGATACACAGATGATACCCTCTAATAGCAGAAAGTGAAGAGGAATGAAAGAGCCTCTTGGTGATGGTGAAAGAGGAGTGAAAAAGCTGGCTTGAAACTCAACATTCAAAAAACAGATCATGGCTTCGGGACCCATCACTTCATGGCAAAAAGAAGGGGAAAAATTGAAGCAGTGACATATTTTATTTTCTGGGCTCCAAATTCACTGCAGATGGTGACTACAAACATAAAATGCAAAGACACTTGCTCCTTGGAAGGAAATCTATGACAAACCTAGATAGAGTATTAAAAAGCAGAGACATAAATTTGCCCACAAAGTATAGTCAAAGTCTGTATAGTCAAAGCTATGATTTTTCCAGTAGTCATGTGTGGCTTTTGTGAGAGTTGGATCATAAAGATGGCTGAGGGCTGAAGAACTGATACTTTTGAATCATGGTGCTGGAAAAGAGTCTTGAGAGTCCCTGGACTAAAAGGAGGTCAGACCGGTCAATCTAAAGGAAATCAACAACCCTGAATATTTATTGAAAGGACTGATGCTGAAGCTGAAGCTCCAATCCTTTGGCCACTTGATGCGTATAGCTGACTCATTGGAAAAGACCCTGATGCTGGAAAAGATGAAGGAAAAGGAGGAAGGGAAAGGCAGAGGATGAGGTTGTTAGGATGTATTTGAGCAAACTCCAGGTGGTAATGGAGAACAGAAGATCCTGGCAGGATATAATCCATGGGGTAGCAAAGAATCAGACACAGCTTAGCGAGAGAACAGCAACTGCACTTCAGTCCCTTTTGTTGACTATAAATCTTCAGCTGTCTTTGGTGTAATCAAAGTTGAATTTAGTTCTATACTGAATCTTCTCTCCTCTACTTCAATACTTTAACTAGAATCTATCTTGTTTCTTGTTTAGTGCAAGATTTTTCTATTATACTATCCTTTCAAACTCCTGTACAGTGATTTTCCACAACAACCAACGTATGCTCCTCTTCATAGTTTTGCTCTATCGTTCTTGCTTTGTTGTTGCTCTCAATTTTTCTCAAACATGTTCTTAATAACCTGAATATAAATCTCTTCTAAGTCTATTAAATAGAATATCATCAATGTTTCAGCTCATACCACACTCTCCCTTCACTCAAATAGTCTGTGTAACTTGCATTGTTATTCTGCAAATTGGATCAGCAAACTTTATAATTCCATTCACACATTAACCAAGCCCACTGGAGTACATTTGGCAACAACCTTCAGAATCTCCCCAAAGTTGGGAATTCCTGCAGGTTCTACTTTGCACTCTTAGATTTGATCTTCTTTCTTAGTCTAGATTGTCATCTTTTATCAATTCTGTATCCCACAGAGAAAGTTACATCAGAGACATGTTTACATTACTTGCACAAATGAAGCTATATATCATCAACCCTAAAGAAAAAAAAAATGAAAAATTGAAAATGTGTTAAATAATGGGGGTAGTTCTAGCCTCTGTAACACCTAAAGCATTTCTCTCTAGAATGTAACTCTCACTTTTAAATTCAACATAACTCTAAGAACAAGCCACCTACTTTATGTGCTGATTCTTGAAGAAAAAGTAAACTGTCCCTATGCTGGGGTAAAAGAAAAGAACAACATTGGGTATTGTTAGTTTTATTGAGAAATAGTATAGATTATTGGCTTTTACAGTAATTTTCTAAGTATCTTTAAGAATAACTTTGACATATGCAAAAATTGCCTTTTCAAAATAAATTTAGAAATTGACCCCACAAAAGATATGATGCTATAACTAAATTATTGCCCTCCCAAGCCCCAGAAGATTTTGAACTAAATTGGTTATTACACTTGGTTTTGAGATATTTCTCCCTAGGTCCTGCAAACATTTGATCCCTTTCTTCATTCACTGCTGCCTGAAGTCAAGTGGCCCTCTAAGGGCTCATATTAGATTCAAAGTAGGAGTACACTGTCCTGTGTCACTATTCAGGTTTTGTGACTTACTTTTTATACCACTGATTCTCAATCTGGAGTGATTTTGCCACCCAGGAAACATTTAGTAATGTCCAGAGATAATTTTAGGTGTCAGAACAGGGTTGGGGGAGGTGAATGATGACATCCAGTGGGTAGAGAGCAGGGATGGTGCTAAAGATCCTCTAATGCACTGAGTAGTACTCCACAATAAAGAATTATCTGGCCCAAAATGTCAGTAGTGCTAAAGTTGACAAAACATGGTTTTAATGGACAATATGTTTTTCTCAGGGAATTCTAAGCTCTTGAAAGATGAAGTTCAGTTCAGTTCAGTTCAGTCACTCAGTCGTGTCTGACTCTTTGTGACTCCATGAATTGCAGCACACTAGGCCTCCCTGTCCATCACCAACTCCCGGAGTTCACTCAAATCACATCCATTGAGTCAGTGATGCCATCCAGCCATCTCATCCTCTGTCGTCCCCTTCTCCTCCTGTCCACAATCCTTCCCAGCATCAGAGTATTTTCCAAGGAGTCAACTCTTCGCATGAGGTGGCTAAAGTACTGGAGTTTCAGCTTTAGCATCATTCCTTCCGAAGAACACCCAGGACTGATCTCCTTTAGAATGGACTGGTTGGATCTCCTTGCAGTCCAAGGGACTCTCAAGAGTCTTCTCCAACACCACAGTTCAAAAGCATCAATTCTTCGGCGCTCAGCCTTCTTCACAGTCCAACTCTTACAT
This sequence comes from Bos indicus x Bos taurus, assembly GCF_003369695.1. NCBI lineage: Eukaryota > Metazoa > Chordata > Mammalia > Artiodactyla > Bovidae > Bos > Bos indicus x Bos taurus. The sequence goes on along the minus strand of NC_040101.1, from coordinate 48,393,406 downwards.
CCATACATGACCAATGGAAAAACCATAGCCTTGACAAAATGGACCTTTGTTGAAAAAGTAATGTCTCTTCTTTTGAATATGCTTGGTCATAACTTTCCTTCCAAGGAGTAAATGTCTTTTAATTCATGGCTGCAATTACCATCTGCAGTGATTTTGGAGCCACCAAAAATAAAGTGTGACACTGTTTCCACTGTTTCCCCATCTATTTCCCATGAAGTGATGGGACCAGATGCCATGATCTTAGTTTTCTGAATGTTGAGCTTTAAGCCAACTTTTTCACTCTCCTCTTTCACTTCTATTAACAGGCTTTTTAGTTCCTCTTCACTTTCTGCCATAGTGCTGCACTCAACATGCCAGCAAATTTGGAAAACTCAGCAGTGGCCACAGGACTGGAAAAGGTCAGTTTTCATTCCAATCCCAAAGAAAGGCAATGCCAAAGAATGCTCAAACTACTGCACAATTGCACTCATCTCACACGCTAGTAAAGTAATGCTCAAAATTCTCCAAGCCAGGCTTCAGCAATATGTGAACCATGAACTTCCTGATGTTCAAGCTGGTTTTAGAAAAGGCAGAGGAACCAGAGATCACATTGCCAACATCTGCTGGATCATGGAAAAAGCAAGAGAGTTCCAGAAAAACATCTATTTCTGCTTTATTGACTATGCCAAAGCCTTTGACTGCGTGGATCACAATAAACTGTGGAAAATTCTGAAAGAGATGGGAATACCAGACCGCCTGACCTGCCTCTTGAGAAACCTGTATGCAGGTCAGGAAGCAACAGTTAGAACTGGACATGGAACAACAGACTGGTTCCAAATAGGAAAAGGAGTACATCAAGGCTGTATATTGTCTCCCTGCTTATTTAACTTCTATGCAGAGTACATCATGAGAAACATGGCTGGAAGAAGCACAAGCTGGAATCAAGGTTGGGAGAAATATCAATAATGTCAGATATGCAGATGATACCATCCTTATGGCAGAAAGCAAAGAGGAACTAAAAAGCCTCTTGATGAAAGTGGAAGAGGAGAGTGAAAAAGTTGGCTTAAAGCTCAACATTCAGAAAAGATGATGTTAGTACTTGTATTTCTTTTGGGAACCATTTATTATATCAACAACTTCATATCAAGGGCTTCTTTTTTTAACCAAGTGCCAAGCGTAAAACTGTGTATTCCAATGATGTGTACAAAAGCTTTATAAATGTTATTTAAACAAACAGCTTATTCATTACATCATATCCTATTCATAACACAAGGCATGGCACAAAAATATTTCAGTTTAGATTTGTGAGTTTTTTTTTCAATTATAATGGAGAACAAAATCTAATGGCATATCTTACTCAAACTGCCCAGAGAAAGGAAGCTTTTTTAATGGGTACATTGAGAGTAGCTATGAGGGGTTGCTTGTATTATTATCAATTGTTTATTCCAGTTCTTAATATCAAATGCTTATTATCTATTTCTATAATATTTCTTTAAACATTTTGGGCCCTTGCCTAAATAAATGTGGCAGAAAGATCACTGTGTTTTGCAGAAAAAAGCTCATGGGTATTCTGATCAATTCAGAATACCTAAATTGATTACTCTTGGGATAAGTTGTGTTGGAATCATCATTTTAAGTCTTTGACATCATCATGTAGCTCCAGATTCGTATATAAAATAGTTTACAAAGGTCAAACTAAAACAGAAATGTTTGTGATTACAATTATAGCCAATGTTTTGAAGCTGATTTCATGATAAAGACTCTGATAAACACATTGCTACTAAGGTAATCAGCTTGTTCCAGTTGGCCCAAGACTCCTGGTTTTAGCACCAGAAATCCTCTGAACTGGGAATCTCAGTCCAGGCAACCTGGGTTAGCTGGTCATCTACAGGATAGTGTTATTTCAACACTGGTGACTTAATTCTGGGCAACTCTTAGTTTTGAAGTATTTGGTGTAAATACAGCCTTTGTCTATGTTTAAATATTCTGACAAGAGTCTGTAGTTGTATTAAAGTGTTCATAAGAAATGATTATTGTATTCTCTGATCACAGATATGTAAATAAATTTATATTAGTTTTATGCATAAGAATAGATTGGTTGGATCAATCAAGGTTCACCTTTGTTACAATACTATTTCTGCACCCTATTCTAGCAAAACATTTTGTTAAAACAAAAACTTAGCTATGGTGATTTTCAGAATTGATAGAATTGGCTTTTATTTATTAATACATCCCCTAGATAACCAAAAAAGCCATATACTTGCTTTTATAGATTGTATTTTTAAGACATCCTTTTAAAATATATATAGAGATTATAAGGAAATAGTTCTCTTTCCAAAGTGCTCTGGTGAAATACTTAGGTCATGTTGTCTCTTTCTCTCTGGAAGTATATTTTACCTGAAAATCTGCTTGTTGAAAGTCCTGGATTTTAAGATGTGATGTGGGTGGTGTTCCTTGAGAGAAATGTTTAAGATAAAAGAGGTGTCCGAATTTGACTTGCGAGATATTGGTGGTGCTAAGTGAACCACTGGTGCTCTGGCCTTGATTAACCTCTTTATAAAGAACTCATCTCTTGCTAAGTGAAGTTGGTTGGACCATATATAAGAAAAACATCCTTAGTAGGTTCACATTGTTCGTGCTGTCTCCAGAACTGTTTTCATTTCCTTACCTCTTACTCTTTCCAGTCCCTTGTAATCATGCCCCATTATCCATCCACCTGTTTTACTATTTTCCCATTTATTCTCTATTCTTGATTTTGTTTACACCCTTCTTCTAATGTTGCATAAATTTTCTAGTGCTCTAACTCAGATTTTTCCTTTGCTCTATCTCAAGTCTTCATCAAAGACTGACAATTTAAAAACAAACATTTTTTCATTAATCAAATTGTCAGCTGCTAAAAGATATGTATTCTCTTTTAATGGTCATTAATGATAAGTTGGTGGTGGACAGGGAGACCTGGCATGCTGTGATTCATGGGGTTGCAAAGAGTCAGACATGACTGAGAGATTGAACTGAACTGACTGAACTGAATGATAAGTCACCAGGCAAACTACCTTTTCTCCCCTATTCCACAAAAACACTATGACAAGTAGAGAGGTAACATATTACATAAAAATGAAACATTAAGGAATGATATGATAGAATAAAACATTTATTTAAGTTCATGCAAGATCATTTATATTTACAGGTTTATTAGCTAGTGTCTAGCAGCAAAATTGTCATTCTCATAAAAGCAACAATAGTATTAATAAAAATATTGCAGATTTGTAAAACAACGTGATTTTGCATAAATTTTTCATATAGCCCTTATGAACTCTCTTGATATATATATATACAGGTGAGCACTATCTTTTAATTCTTTATGGGGAAAATTACATGAGGATCAAGAGGTTTTCAATCCACATTTTCTAACTTCAGACCAATGAACTTTACTAAGGAAATTCTACAAGTGAATTCAGAAGGCTGCCTCTAGAACCTTCTGAGAATTGATAAATTACTCTCTTTGAATAATCTTGGCTTGAGCTGACTTTTAGTTCTTAATCTTAATCAAAATAAAATGCAATCCAGTGCTAAAATAAACCATGGCATGAAGTTCTGCTATGACATCTGTTCTCTTGGAAATCACACTTTGGTTCTGTTGCTGTTGGCTATGGACTTTACTCCCAGTTCAGGTCCCAGAGACCAAGACTGTCCCATCTTCCTGTTTACAAATATTGACAGTAATGTGGAGTCCATAGCTACCAGATCTGATATTTTGGGTATTGGCATCAACCTATATTATGCATAAACATGTCCTACTGCTCACTTCTTTGGGGAATATAGCTATTCTGAGGACAGTCAGTTCCTCTAGCCCTCGTCCTGGTCCTGATTTATTCTAATGCATACTTCTGCCAAGAAAACTCACTTTTACCTCACAGTTAACTCCGTGACTTATATAGAAATGCATATTTAATATCTACTTTTTATTACTTCTATATAAAATAAATTCTGGATAAATATATTAATTATTCTGTCCTCTTCAAAGAATAATATAAAGCAGTTTTAAAAATATATTTAAATGCTATTTGAGAAATTTATGTGAAAATAATCTATTAGTGTAATGGTAGGGGCCTTAATAGCCTAAAATTATTTTCTATGTCAGATAATTACACCTGAATTTACCTCTTTACTGCAGGGGAAAATTGGCTGTTTTGGTATCTATGTATTTATTTTTAGATATAAATTTTGTTTAATCTAGAAAGTACTCATGTTTAAATGGAATATTCTTGATTTAGCCTTCTTTATTAACATGTTGTCATTTACCTGAGTCATTAGTTATGTCTGGCTCAAATGTTTCCTCATATTATACCTAGTTATAGAAAACTTGGGTTATTTGCATGTGAATATAGAATCAAATTATTTAACTGATGGCTATCATACTAAACCAAAAACCTGTTATGTTTTTCCAAGGATGTGAGAGAATATATGTTGCATAAAGAAAACTGAGATGAAGAAGTTTGCCATAAACCAAGAGAAGTATACTGTTTTTACCTTAACCTCAAAATACATCTAGCATGACTGTGTAAAAACATGAAACATTCTCTTAAAAGGATTTTTCCCAAATTGATTTTCATGGGTTTGAAACTTGTATTATATTATGTATTTCAAGATCAAATGAACCAGTTTACTCATAGTGAAATTCAGCAAAAATTAGTGAGAGTTTTCTTCTTTGAGACCTAAATTGTTCCTACCTAGATTAAGTTACATACATATTTGCATTAATTTATTTTTTGCTTTATTGAAATCTTACATTTCTGGATTTGGCTCTCTCGGGGTTTTTATGTTTCACCATGGAACTTTGTTCCCTTCACTTCAGTTGTTAAACAAAATTTTATTATGCTGAATTCTTTGATTTTAGTAATTAAAGAAAATTATAAGATATACTAATTTTATTTATTCTGAGTTATTATAAAATGTCTAATTTTTTCTTTGTATGCAATTATTAGGAGAATTTTTGGTAAAATAAGCTTTTTTTTAAATAAAAATATATAGCTTTCCCCCAGGTTTCTTAAAATATAATTTATATGCAGCCATTGTTATTATTCATAATTTTTATGTTCTTAATGATATTTTTGTTAAATATATCTGAAATAAAATGAATTACTTAGGGAAAAAATTATATTGGAAGATTGATCCTTTCTCTGATCCTGTGCTGTGCTGTGCTCAATCGCTTCAGTCATGTCTGACTCTGTGATCCGCAAGATTCCTCTCTCCATGGGGTTCTCCAGGCAAGAATACTGGAAGATCCCCTGGAGAAGGGAATGGTTACCCACTCCAGTATCCTGGCCTGGAGAATTCCTTAAACTGTATATGGGGTCTCAAAGGGTCAGACAAAATTGAGCAACTTACACTTTCACTCCTCTTTCAAGTAAATATACAACTAACTTCAGTTTTTTTTTGTTTTTGTTTTTGTTTTTTTTTTGTATTTTGCCCTTTTGTGACTGGCTGATTCCAGTTAGTATAATGTCTTTGAGGTTCATCTACATGATAGTACATTATAGGATTTTCTTAATTTTTTTAAAATTGTAGAATAATTGCTTTACAATGTTGTCTTGGTTTCTGCTGTACAACAATGTGAATTAGTCATAAGTATACATGTATATCCCCTCCTCCTTAATCCTCCTTCCCAGTTCTCACTTTTGCGAGGCACTGGTGAATTTCTGAAGGAAGCAAGTGGAAGGTAAAATGAATGTGTAGAAGGACAGCAGAGACAGAGTAAACTCACTTAGAATTAAAAATAGTAACTGGTGCACTGGGATGACCCAGAGGGATGGTACGGGGAGGGAGGAGGGAGGAGGGTTCAGGATGGGGAACACATGTATACCTGTGGCAGATTCATTTTGACATATGTCAAAACCAATACAATATTGTAAAGTTAAATAAAATTAAATTAAAAAAAATTTATAGGTTGGCAGAAACAATTATGCAGCCCCTGAAGCTGGTATGTTAAGGTGACATCATTAATGCTACATATGATGATTTTTTTAGTAGTTATTTGACATAACCTTTACTGCTTTCGCTAGAATATATCAGTAATTTTATAACAATTTGTCTGTAAGCAGAACATTGAATTTATTAACCACAGAGTGATTCATTTAATTCTATTTTCATGTAAGTGTATAACTTAAGTGAGATCTAAAATGTTGTCTCCCCAAACTCTAAAGCAAAAACAAAAATGTACAAAATAAAAATCAGTATTCTAATAAATACATGTGAATTAAAAAAAAATAGTAACTGGGAAAAGTGGAATGGCTTTTTCTGTCCACTAATTGTCTAAGGGATCAGTTTCTAATTTTGTTTTGTTTTTCCAAGCTTGCATTATAAGGCTTCATATTATTTTTTTTTTCTTTTTCTTCTTTAGCGATTAGATCAGGTGAGAGACATATAGTTGTTGCTGTCAAGTGTTTTTCTGGAAGATGACCTTCATTTATACTATGTACCTGTAGGGTTCTTGACTAGCTGAGCAAACTGATACTGCTGTATCATTATTAACTAGATTATATCTAGATATTTTTAGTAAGAGCCTAATTTTAAATTTTATTTCACTCCTTTTCAGTGTTTTCTGTAGTACTTACAACACAGAGTCTATGATTTACCTCTGTACCGCACATATGTGAATGTTCTGACCCAAGGGTCAGATGCAGAACATTATTTAAATATGTTCTGTCATGCAGTAATGCATAAGGATTACGAATGGGCAAAGATCCTACTTAGTAAAAAGGAATAACATTTACATTGAAAAGATTAATAAATTCTTAAAATTTCAGCCACACAAAAATGATAAAATACAATGGGATTTTCAAATGTTAAATAAAACATCTGTGCTCAATAGACCATTGCTCCGAGCTAAAGCAATCTTTCTGTGGAAATCAAAGGTAATGGTAAAAGAATGCAAATGGTCCAAAACACAGCTGCTATTGCTGGAAAAAGGTATTAAAAGTCCTCTGAACTTGGTGTTTTAAGGAGTGTGGCATATTACCTATCACCACGCAATTTACTCTTAGGTGTAATATTGATCTATCATGTGCACATTGAGTAGTGGATGTGTAATTTAGATATATCTAACTTTCATCAATACAGACACCTGAGAATCATTCTTGATACCTCCTCCTTCCTCAAACTTGGGCATTCCAGTAATCATCATATCCTGCTACTTCTGCCTCCTATATAATAATCAAATTTCTATTTCCACTTACCAAAAAAATGTTCAAACAACAAATCTGAATTTTGAAATTTCTCTTTCAAATTTCACTATTTGAAAGAGAAAGTGTTAGTCAGTTGTGTCCAACTCTGAGATCTCATGGACTGTATCCTGCCATGTTCCTCTGTCCAAGGAATTCTCCAGGCAAGAATACTTGAGTGGGTAGCCTTTCACTTCTTTAGGGGATCTTCCTGAATCAGGGATTGAACCTAAGTCTCCTATATTGCAGGCAGATTTCTTAACCATCAGAGCCACCAAGGAATCTAGACTAGTTTTAAGTTGATGATTCTCAAAGCAGAGTGACATATGTGATCCCACTTGATAAATGTGCCAATTTTTTGATTTAGTTCTATTTACTTATTAACAGAGATATGTTATACATTAACTTTTTAGGGTTGCCATAAAAAATTTGTGATAAAATTGATAGTTTAAAATATCAGAAATGTATTCTCTGGAGTCAGAAGTCTATACTTCCTTCTTGCCTCTTCTAGTTTCTCATGGACAAAGATGTTCCTTGGCTTGTGTCAGCATCACATCAATCTATGTCCCTCTCTTAATGAGGTCTTCTCCTTTGTGTGTTTTCTCTCATTTTCTTCTCTATAAGAAAACATGTCATTGGTTTTAGGGCACACCCTAATCTAGGATGATCTCATCTCAAGATTCTTAATACATGTGCAAAAACCCTTTTTTCAAACAAAGTCACAATCAAAGGTTCAAGGGTCATACCATTTTCATAGATTCAGTAGCTAATTAAGTGGTGATAACTTTCATCTTTGTTTTCAAGTTTGGCTTTCTGACATTAGGATTATTGAAATACTGCTTATGCTGGGATTTAAATCCTACCAAAAGTTAAGTCTTGCCTACTCTTGGGTTTAAATTCTCACCACAAAGGTCTCACAGATACACATGCAGTATAGTCAGAAAAACAAACAAATTATGACAAAAGGAGTATATCACTATCGCTCTCATAAGAAGATACAGGGCATGGAAAAGAGCTTTATGAACTCTGGACACATTGCAAGATGATGAAATACAGAGGGTGGAGAGTTGAATAATAGTTCCATGGAAAGGTGACAGGAGTGATGCATAAATGAAGTTTATCTTTTTTTTTCATTTGTTTTCTGACTTTAGCTCTTCATTAAAACATGTCTAAATGCCTCCATCAATATTTTTAAATATTTTGAAGAGACACAAACCCATTATAAGTAATACACAGTGATTTCAGGTTAATCCCAACCATCAAAGATCATTTGTAGATTTTTTTTCCTAGAAGTATGATTCCAGCCTGGATTGATAATACTTTCCCATTTTGCTTTTCTTTTTCTATCCCCAAATATCTTCTTAAGGATTTTTAAAAAATCTCATGTAGACACTTACATCAGTTACAGTTTGCCTTTACCTGGTTCACTATAACTTATTTCTTACTAAAGAATTATATGGAAAACAAGATTTCACCAAATACTCCATTGTTCCTAAATATTGTATGTTAGGATTTTCTTATTATTTAAAAGACATTAGGCAACACTAACTTATGAAATATATAATATAAAAAAGATTAGTGAAATATGGGTAAATAGCTTATCATAGGGAGAATGAACCCATACTGTGATGGTCATTCATATGTTTAACATTTTAATTTATTTTCCTTGAGTAGAAATGATGTATAGGCTAATAACTGTGAAAATAACAAACACATAAATTTTACTGATGTGATAGAAAAATACTAAAATGAAAACACATCTTTTTCTACTAATTTAGTGTACTTCCCAGAAATAAACCATCACGAGTCCTTTATAGAATCAAGGCTATAGCTTAGCTTGTGAATTATGCTTGCCCATTACAAAGGGAACTAATGCATTTTCCCAAAGTATGGATTCTGTTTTCTGTTGTGCATCAGTAGCAGTTTTTTCTTTTACATTATATATGGCAATGTGTAGAAAAACTCAATTTATATTCGGTTCTTGGGTTGATTTTTGCCATACTTGTTCAGTTCAGTTTAGTCACTTGGTTGTGTCCAACTCTTTGCAACCCCATGAACTGCAGCACGCCAGGCCTCCCTGTCCATCACCAACTCCTGGAGGTTACCCAAACTCATGTCTATTGAGTTGGTGATGCCGTGGTTATCTTATCCTCTGTCGTCCATTTCTCCTCCTGCCCTCAATCTTTCCCAACAGCAAGGTCTTTTCAAAAGAGTCAACTCTTCGCATCTGGTGGCCAAAATATTGGAGTTTCAGCTTCGACATTAGTCCTTCCAACAAACACGCAGGACTGATCACCTTTAGAATGGACTGGTTGGATCTCCTTGCAGTCCAAGGGACTCTTAAGAGTCTTCTCCAACACCACAGTTCAAAAGCATCAATTCTTTGGCACTCAGCTTTCTTTAAAGTCCAACTCTCACATGCATACATGACCACTGGAAAAACTATAGCCTTGACTAGACAGACCTTTGTTGACAAAGTAATGTCTCTTCTTTAGAATATGCTGTCTAGTTTGGTCATAACTTGCCTTCCAAGGAGCAAGCGTCTTTTAATCTCATGGCTCCAATCACCATCTGCAGTGATTTTGGAGACCCCCAAAATAAAGTCATCCACTGTTTCCATTGTTTCCCCATCTATTTGCCATGAAGTGATGGAACTAAATGCCGTGATCTTAGTTTTCTGAATGTTGAGTTTTAAGCCAACTTTTTACTCTCCTCATTCACTTTCATCAAGAAAGTTCTTCTTTTTAGTTCTTCTTCACTTCCTGCCATAAGGGTGGTGTCATCTGCATATCTGAGGTTATTGATATTTCTCCCAGCAATCGTGATTCCAGCTTGTGTTTCTTCCAGCCCAGCGTTTCTCATCATGTACTCTTCATATATGTTAAATAAGCATGGTGACAATATACAGGCTTGGCATACTCCTTTTCCTATTTGGAAACAGTCTGTTTTTCCATGTCTAGTTCTAACTGTTGCTTCCTGACCTGCATACAAATTTCTCAAGAGGCAGGTCAGGTGGTCTGGTATTCCCATCTCTTTCAGAATTTTCGACAGTTTATTGTGATCCACACAGTCCAAGGCTTTGACATAGTCAATAAAGCAGAAATAGATGGTTTTCTGGACTCTCTTGCTTTTTTGATGATCCAGCGGATGTTGGCAATTTGATCTCTGGTTCCTCTGCCTTTTCTAAAACCAGCTTGAACATCTGGAAGTTCACGGTTCACATATTGCTGAAGCCTGGCTTGGAAAATTTTGAGCATTACTTTACTAGCATGTGAGATGAGTGCGATTGTGTGGTAGTTTGAGCATTCTTTGGCATTGCCTTTCTTTGGGATTGAAATGAAAACTGACCTTTTCCAGTCCTGTGGCCACTGCTGAATTTTCCAAATTTGTTGACATATTTAGTGCAGCGCTTTTATAGCATCATCTTTTAGGATTTGAATTACCTCAACTGGAATTCCCTCACCTCCACTAGCTTTGTTTGTAGTAATGCTTCCTAAGGCCCACGTGACTTCGCATTCCAGGATGTCTGGCTGTAGGTGAGTGACCACACCATCATGATTATCTGATGAATTATCATGAAAATCTTTTTGTAAAGTTCTTCTGTGTATTCTTGCCAGGTCTTCTTAATATCTTCTGCTTTTGTTCGGTCCATACCATTTCTGCCCTTTCTTGAGCCCATCTTTGCATGAAATGTTCCCTTGGTATCTCTAATTTTCTTGAAGGGATCTCTAGTCTTTCTCATTATATTGTTTCCCTCTATTTCTTTGCATTGATCACTGAGGAAGACTCTTTTCTCTACTTGCTATTCTTTAGAACTCTGATTTCAAATGGGTATTTCTTTCCTTTTCCTCTTTGTTTTTCGCTTCTCTTCTTTTCACAGCTATGTAAGACCTCCTCAGACAGCCATTTTGCTTTTTTGCATTTCTTTTCCATGGGGATGGTGTCGATCCTTTTCTCCTGTACAATGTCACAAACCTCCATCCATAGTTCTTGAGGCACTCCGTCTATCAGATCTAGTCCCTTAAATCTATTTCTCACTTCCACTGTATAATCATACTTGTATGGTATTTCATTATAAGACATACTTGTAGGGTATTTCATTTTTATATTTTCAAACTACATTTCTATCTTTAAAATTGAAAATATTCAATAGCATCAACCAACTGTCAGGGAGTGGAATGGAGAGAGGATGAGGAAAAAATAGGAAGTGGTAAATCACTAAAAATAGGAAGTGTGTTTGTATTGGGCCCTAGAGTTTGTAGTGTTTTTAAATAAGTGTGGAAAGATATTCAGATATTTAGTTTCTTACTTATATTTGAACAAGCTGCTTTTGCTCTCTTTTCCATAGTTTCTTCACTGAAGGCTACTACATATATTCAATATTGTTTCCCAGAGTTTTGATAGTGTGCTTGAAGGCTTATTTTTAAATCCTTGTCTCTCCAGTATGCAATTTAATCTTAAGTTTAAAAATAAAACATTTAGAAAAAGTAAGATCATAGTATGTATTAAGATCATGCGATATAAATATCTTTCGTTAATGATGATTCCAGGATAGGTTGTTATTTTCAAGCTGTAATCTCAAAACGATTTGTAGAGAGTGATTTTAGGAAAATGATTTTGATTTAATTTTACAGTAAGTAAGTCACATGAGTCTTATTAGATAGTGTAATTAATGGCTTCTAAAGCTCAGTCGTGTCTGACTTTTTGTGACCCATGGACTGTAGCACACCAAACTCTTCCATCCATGGGATTCTCCAGGCAAGAATACTGGAGTGGGTTGCCATTTCCTTCTCCAAAATGCCCGGTTGCCTAAGGTTTTAATGGTTTGTAAAAATGTTCAATTTCACATCATAATTTTTCATTGTCTATAGGAAACAGTCTTTTTGAGGTAATGCTTGTGTATCCTCATTGATTTAAAAATTAAATACTAAAAAATTATATGCTTTCTGTGGAGAATGCTTTTAGTAATGGAACATGGAATTACTATATATGAAGAAGAGCAAAATTCAGTAAGTTTCATAAATGAAATACAGTAAAAAAGGGCAATTTTTTAGTGTTTCTCTGAGGGACCTGAATAAATCATCAAGAGATAGCTTATGGATGTCAAAACTAGGAGCAGAGAGTAGTACAAAGTAGGAAAATGGAGATGCAAGTTATCCTTTCACAAGCATACATATGCATCATATGTTTTGGAATAATCAATCATTGTTATACTGCCTAAGTCCAGTAACTTAGTTGTTTATTTCCTGCGTTCCCTGAGTCAGGTCAACCTTCAGGTTGCACATCACGTGGAGAGACTCCTGGCTACATAAGTTTGGAAAGGAGCCATTGGTCCTTAAAGCTGCTATGATTATCTACTCTGTCATTAGTCAAATGGCTCTGAACCTTTAAGAACTGATCCAAGGACCAGGAAAACAGTTGATGTGATGCATAAAAGTAATACTCCAGAAGATTTTGAAATTCAGTATTCATGGAATTACCAAATATATTCTGTTTTACTTGTGTGAAACTTATTGCATCTCTTCATTTTCCCACTTCCTCATTGTTCTGTTTCTTTTGTTTTATGCACTAATGTGTTATCTGTCCAGCTTTGACATTTCTGTTTATAAAAGTAAACATTTTTATTTAAATAAGGATTAATGGTCTACAGGTCTCAAGTCATCAGTCAGAGATCCTGAATTACAATGTAGCTATGCAAACCTAGGCCTCTTCCCTATCTTCACTCTTTTTCATTGTAATACTTTCTGGGTTCCTGTAGTTAAGACAGAGACCACTGTTCATCAAAATTTCCTAGTATTTGATTGACCACAAAGTGTCCACCATGCTATGATAGTCCGGTAAAGTGAAGTCACTCAGTTGTGTCTGACTCTTTATGACCCCGTGGACGGTAGCTTACCAGCCTCCTCCATCCATGGGATTTTCCAGGCAAGAGTACTGGAGTGAGTTGCCATTTCCTTCTCCAGGTGATCTTCCTGACCCAGGGATCAAACCCCCATCTCCCAAATTGCAGGCGGACACTTTACTGTCTGTGCCACCAGGGAAGTCCAGTACAGTAAGGTCTGTATCAAAATTGACCTAGAGAGGATTTTACCAGATTTTGCAAAACCTAACATCAATATAACTCCTAATGTTCCTATCACTATTTATTTATTTTTCCTTACAAACAACAGAGTTGGCCTCTGGAAATGTGTTGGTATGTTTAGTAGAGACAGGAGGAACTGAGAGTACCTTTCTTAGCGAGGCACAACTTGTTGCTAAATCTTTAATTCTTTGTCCTAAGAAAGCCTATCTCTCTTGCAAGTTGTGATTTGGTGACCTTCAAGTGTTGCTTATGAACACTGATTTTACTGGGACACATAAGGCTTCAGGCCAACCTTCAAAAATTAGAAAATGCATATCCTTCAACTTTTATACTTATAATTTTTGGGGGAGGCTTTTTTTTTTTTACTTGGAAGCATATTTCTTTAACAGAAGCTGCTTTCATTTCTAGAAAAGTACTATACTAATATTAAGCCACTTCCTAACAGGCTTCTCCATCCATGCGATTTTCCAAGCAAGAGTACCCCACTCCAGTACTCTTGCTTGGAAAATCCCATGGACGGAGGAGCCTGTTAGGATGCAATCCATGGGGTCGCTAAGAGTCAGACATGACTGAGCGACTTCACTTTCACTTTTCACTTTCATGCATTGGAGAAGGAAATGGCAACCCACTCCAGTGTTCTTGCCTGGAGAATCCCAGGAACCGGAGAGCCTGGTGGGCTGCCGTCTATGTGGTCGCACAGAGTCGGACACGACTGAAGTGACTTAGCATAACATAGCAAGCCACTTCCAGATTTGAAAGTCTTTGGCCTTTCAAACTAATCAGATTTGTGCTGATTACATTTCAATAAACAATTTCTATATTATAGTTCATAATAAATCGTTACTAACTTTTGAATCAAAAACCAGATTATTAACTAGTGATCCATGATTCATTCAGTGTGTGCTACTCTAATTCGCTTCACTCTTGTCTGATCCTTTTTGACCCCAAGAACTGCAGCCTACCAGGCCCCTCTGGAGAATCATGAGATTCTCTAGACAAGAATACTGGAGTGGGTTGCCATTCCTTTTCCAGGGGAACTTCCCGATCCAGGGATCCAAACTGAGTCTCATATCTCCTGCATTTGGCAGACAGTTTCTTTACCACTAGTGTATGCCCTCTTTCCTGATGCCTCTCATCTATGTTGCTTTTAAAAGATATACGTCTTTCTCTGATAATAAGTGATGTTGAGCATCTTTTCATGTGTTTGTTAGCCATCTGTATGTCTTCTTTGGAGAAATGGCTATTTAGTTCTTTGGTCCATTTTTTGATTGGGTCATTTATTTTTCTGGAGTTGAGCTATAGGAGTTGCTTGTATATTTTTGAGATTAGTTGTTTGTCAGTTGCTTCATTTGCTATTATTTTCTCCCATTCTGAAGGCTGTCTTTTCACCTTGCTCATAGTTTCCTTTGATGTGAAGAAGCTTTTAAGGTTAATTAGGTCCCATTTGTTTATTTTTGTTTTTATTTCAATATTCTGGGAGGTGGGTCATAGAGGATCCTGCTGTGATGTATGTCAGAGAGTGTTTTGCCTATGTTCTCCTCTAGGAGTTTTATAGTTTCTGGTCTTACATTGAGATCTTTAATCCATTTTGAGTTTATTTTTGTGTATGGTGTTAGAAAGGGGTCTAGTTTCATTCTTTTACAAGTGGTTGACCAGATTTCCCAGCACCACTTGTTAAAGAGATTGTCTTTAATCCATTGTATATTCTTGCCTCCTTTGTCAAAGATAAGGTGTCCATATGTGCGTGGATTTATCTCTGGGCTTTCTATTTTGTTCCATTGATCAATATTTCTGTCTTTGTGCCAGTACCATACTGTCTTGATAACTGTGGCTTTGTAGTAGAGCCTGAAGTCAGGTAGGTTGATTCCTCCAGTTCCATTCTTCTTTCTCAAGATCACTTTGGCTATTCGAGGTTTTTTGTATGTCCATACAAATTGTGAAATTATTTGTTCTAGCTCTGTGAAGAATACCATTGGTAGCTTCATAGGGATTGCATTGAATCTATAAATTGCTTTGGGTAGTATACTCATTTTCACTATATTGATTCTTCCAATCCATGAACATGGTATATTTCTCCATCTATTAGTGTCCTGTTTGATTTCTTTCACCAGTGTTTTATAGTTTTCTATATATAGGTCTTTAGTTTCTTTAGGTAGATATATTCCTAAGTATTCTATTCTTTCCATTGCAATGGTGAATGGAATTGTTTCCTTAATTTCTCTTTCTGTTTTCTCATTATTAGTGTATAGGAATGCAAGGGATTTCTGTGTGTTGATTTTATATCCTGCAACTTTACTATAGTCATTGATTAGCTCTAGTAATTTTCTGGTGGAGTCTTTAGGGTTTTCTATGTAGAGGATCATGTCATCTGCAAATAGTGAGAGTTTTACTTCTTCTTTTCCAATTTGGATTCCTTTTATTTCTTTTTCTGCTCTGATTGCTGTGGCCAAAACTTCCAAAACTATGAGGTACCATTTCACACCAGTCAGAATGGCTGTGATCCAAAAGTCTACAAATAATAAATGCTGGAGAGGGTGTGGAGAAAAGGGAACCCCCTTACACTGTTGGTGGGAATGCAAACTAGTACAGCCACTATGGAGAACAGTGTGGAGATTCCTTAAAAAACTGGAAATAGAACTGACTTATGATCCAGCAATCCCACTGCTGGGCATACACACTGAGGAAACCAGAAGGGAAAAAAGACACGTGTACCCCACTGTTCATAGCAGCACTGTTTATAATAGCCAGGACATGGAAGCAACCTAGATGTCCATCAGCAGATGAATGGATAAGAAAGCAGTGGTACATATACACAATGGGGTATTACTAAGCCATTAAAAAGAATACATTTGAATCAGTTCTAATGAGGTGGGTGAAACTGGAGCCTATTATACAGAATGAAGTAAGCCAGAAGGAAAAACACCAAATACAGTATACTAAGGCATATATATGGAATTTAGAAAGATGGTAACAATAACCCTGTATATGAGACAGCAGAAGAGACACTGATGTATAGAACAGTCTTATGGACTCTGTGGGAGAGGGAGAGGGTGGGAAGATTTGGGAGAATGGCATTGAAACATGTAAAATATCATTTATGAAACGAGATGCCAGTCCAGGATCAACACACGATACTGGATGCTTGGGGCTAGAGCACTGGGACGACCCAGAGGGATGGTATGGGGAGGGAGGAGGGAGGAGGGTTCAGGATGGGGAACACATGTATACCTGTGGCAGATTCATTTTGATATTTGGCAAAACTAATAAAATTATGTAAAGTTTAAAAATAAAATAAAATTTTTTTAAAAAAGGCAATAAAAATAAAAGATATACGTCCTGTGTGTGACCTTACCCTGTATAAATTTCTAAAAATTAATAAGAACTGGATAGACATTGTCACAAATGGATTTGAGGGTTTTCCTCTTCCCATGTTTTTAGAGAGCTGACAAGTGAATCTCCTTTATTTTTTGAATATTTGATTTACTTAGAACTATTCAGAAAATGAGTTTCTTAAAAGATTACACATTTGTTGAAAATAGTTTCTTGTGTGGATTAAAAGTAAAAATGGTGTTTGAATGATCAATTGTATTATATGTATATAGTAGAAGAGAAGTGAAAGGCAGCAGAGAAAGGAAGATATACCCAAGTGAATGCAGATTTCTTGAGAATAGCTAGGAGAGATAAGAAAGGCTTCTTAAATGAACTATCCAAAGAAACAAAGGAAATCAACAGAATAGGAAAGACTAGAGATCTTTTCAAGAAAATTGGAGATATCAAGGGAATACTTCTTGCAAGGATGGGCATGATAAAGGACAGAAATGGTAAGGCTCTAACAGAAGCAGAAGGGATTAAGAAGCGGTGCAAAGAATACACAGAACTATACAAAAAAAAAAAAAAAAAGAAAAATCTTAATGACCCGGATAACCATGATAGTGTGGTTACTCACTTAGAGTCAGACATCCTGGAATGTGAAGTCAAGCAAGCCTTAGCAAGCATTACTATAAACAAGGTGAGTGGAGGAACAGAATTCCAGCTGAGCTATTTAAAATCCTAAAAGATGATGCTGAAAAAGTGTTTCACTCAATATGCCAGCAAATTTGGAAAACTCAACAGTGATCACAAGACTGGAAAGGTTCAGTTTTCATTCCAATCTCAAAGAAAGGCAATGCCAGGGAGTGTTCAAACTACTACACAATTTTACTCATTTCACATGATAGCAAGGTCAAGATCAAAATCATTCAAGTTAGGTTTCAGCAGCATGGAACTGAGAATTTCAGACGTATAACCAGGGTTTAGAAAAGGCAGAGGAAGCAGAGATTAAATTGCCAACATCTGTTGGATCATAGAGAAAGCAAGCAAATTCCAGGAAAACATTTACTTCTTCATTGACTGTGTTAAAGCCTTTGAGTGTGTTAAAGCCTTTGAGTGGATCACAACAAATTGTCGAAAATTCTTAAAGAGATGGGAATACCAGACCACCTTATCTGTCTCCTGAGAAATCTGTATGCAGGTCAAGAAGCAACAGTTAGAACTGGACATGGAAAAAAAGACTGGTTCAAAATTGTAAAAAGGAGTACATCAAGGCTATATATTGTAACCCTGCTTATGTAACTTCTATGCAGAGTACATTTTGTGAATGCCTTGTTGGATGAATTAGACACTGGGATCAAGATTCCTGGGAGAAATATCAGCATCCTCAGATATTCAGATGATACCACTCTAATGGCAGAAAGTGAAGAGAGGTTAAAGAGCCTCTTGATGAAGGTAAAAGAAGAGAGTGAAAAGCTGGTTTAAAACTCAACATTCAAAAAACTAAGATCATGACATCCAGTCCCATCACTTCATAGCAAATAGAAGGGGAAAAAGTGGGGGCTGTGACAGATTTTCTTTTCTTTGTCTCCAGAATTACTGCAGATGGTGACTGCTGCTGCTGCTGCTAAGTGACTTCAGTCATGTTCGACTTTGTGTGACTCCATAGACAGCAGCCCACCAGGCTCCCCCATCCCTGGGATTCTCCAGGCAAGAACACTGGAGTTGGTTGCCATTTCCTTCTCCAATCCATGAAAGTGAAAAGGGAAAGTGAAGTCGCTCAGTCATGTCCAACTCTTAGTGACTCCATGGACTGCAGCCTACTAGGCTCCTCATCCATGGGATTTTCCAGGCAAGAGTACCGGAGTGGGGTGCCATTGCCTTCTCTGGTGGATAGTGACTGCAGCCCGGAAATTAAGAGATGCTTAGCATGCTGCAGTCCATGGGATTACAAAGAGCTGGACAAGACTGAGTGACTGAACAACAACAACTCCTTGGAAGGAAAGGTATGACAAACCTAAACAGTGTATTAAAAAGCAGAGCTATCACTTTGCTGACAAGTGTCCATATAGTCGAAGCTATGCTTTTTCCTGTAGTCATATACAGATGTGAGGGTTAGACCATAAAGAAAGCTGAACACCAAGGAACTGATGTTTTCAAATTGTGGTGTTGGAGAAGACTTGAGAATCTCTTGGATGGCAAGGAGATCAAACCAGTCAATCCTAAAAGAAATCAACCCTGAATATTCATTGGAAGGACTCTTACTGAAGCTCTAATACTTTGATCACCTAATGTGAAAAGCTAACTCATGGAAAAGCTCCTGAAGTTGGGAAAGACTGAAGGCAAAAGTAGAAGGGGACAGCGGAGAATGATATGGTTAGATAGCATCACCGACTCAGTGGACATACATTGAACATTCTCCAGAAGATAGTGAAGGACAGAGAAACCTCGTGTGATATAACATAGCCCATGGTGTTAAGGAATCAGACATGACTTAGTACCTGAAAAACAAGAACAAATCGACTAGCTATGAAATAGCAAAAATAAATATAAGATAAAGGGTTTGGCAACCCACTCCAGTATTCTTGCCTGAGAATCCCATGGTCAGAGGAGCATGGCAGGCTACAGTCCATGAGATTGCAAAGAGCTGGACACGACTGAAGTGACAAGCAAGCAAAGACTTTGAGGTCAGTATACTATTCTGCCTTGCTTTCCAGCTGACTTTATAAAGACTTGATTTCATTGGGATTATCCAGATATCATTTTGAAATAATCGTACCAGAAGTTTTATTTCCAGGTTATTATGATCAGATTTGGTGAACAAAATCAAGAGCCCATTACATTATATGGGATGGTGATAAATCTTGTTGGAATTTGTTATTTTGCTTTATAAATTAAGTGCTTACTTGATCTGATAAGTGGACAAAGCCTCCATAGAGATAATAATACAGCCTTAGTTTTGTGACTTGAAAATATTAATACTCTAAGAACTGCTACATTACTTCGAATTGAGGAACAATACCAGGTTACAGTTTTTGTCCAGAAGTTAATGAATGGGTGAATATTCATTAGGGAAACCATCACAAAGAAATGGTTTCCAAAAACAGAACGAAACCAATGAAAGGATACTGAGGCCAATGATGAATGTAATATTTATACTTTATTTAGAAAGGTTACATTTTATTATCTTAGCCAAATCCTTGTAAACTTGCAGTCTAGGGTGTTCTGATATTATTTTCATCAGATGTCTTCACAGCAAAGGAAAATAAAGGATTACTATATTTGGAGGTAAATCCCAGAGTTAAAAGTCTAGAGAGCTAAATTTAACCTAATAGGACAAAATACTAGTTTGTTCTGAAATGCTAGGGTTTCATAGAATATGCAGTGTCAAAAATGTATGAATACAGGAACAGTTCATCTAGAAGTAGAATTTAGTAGCAGAAATACATTTATCCTAGGAATACAAAAAAGAAAAATCATATATTTAAACACCAAACAAATATATCCGAAGCTGTAATGTGCAAGTTACTTTCCTAGGTGATGCATGTTCAGTCGCCCAGTTGTGTCTGATTCTTTGTGGCCCCATGGACTGTAGCCAGGCTCCTCTGTTCTTGGTATTATTTCAGCAAGAATACTGGAGTGAGTTGCCCTTTCCTCCTCCAGTGCATCTTCTCTACCCAAGTGTTGAACTCACAGTCACCTGAGGCTCCTGCATTGGCAGGCAGCTTCTTTACCACTTAACCACACAGAAAGCCCTTCTAGGTGGTAGGGGAGATTTAATAAAGAAAAAATCTTGAAAGCCTATAAACTTTAGGATAGTTGGTTTAGAGATTAAAAACACAAATATATGAAAACTAAATATAAGTAAAAGTTCATCAGAAGGTACTACATAGATAATTATCTTGACTTCATAAAAGAAAAACTCAGATGCTCACATACAAGGGAAAGCAAAGTGTTACACTAAAGGAAAAATATTTTTGGCATCAACATTATAAGAGAAAATGGGCAGTTGGATAACTTCATCAGGTATCTAATGTATGTGTCTACAATCCTCCTGCTAACAGCTATCATTTTAGACAGTTTAACTGTAATCAACTTGTTTTTATTTTTTCACAATATTCTCAGACTTTAACAAAAGACAGCTTTACAATAGCATGTCACCCTTCTGCATTATATGACATTCATCTTCCTTAATAAAACTTTGTTCTATTCATATTCATATTTCAGTGATGAAACTAGCTATTCATGTAAATTAAATACTTTTATTTAAATTGTCTTCTAGAAGCTAATCTGTTTTAATGAATATTATTATAGAATGTCCTTTCTTGTCCTCTCATAAAGAAATTATATCTGTAAGAGAAAGAAAAATAAACTGGAAATTCAGAGACACAGAGTTCAGCTTTCCCCTGACAACTGGTTTGCAGCTGGGGATTTTAAATGCCAGATAAAAACACCACAGAGAATGAAGACATGTGAGAAAATATCTAAAAAGCAGTATAAGGTTGGTGTATCAAATGACAGAAAGCAAAAGGTTCTTTTCTTTCTATTTGGGTTGGGGACAACTTGTAGCATTAGTCTCCCAAGGAAAATAATCTATTTTTTTTATTTTAAAAGTTAATTTATTTTTAAATTGAAGGATAATTGCTTTACAGAATTTTGTTGTTTTCTGTTAAACCTCAGCATGTATCAGCCATAGGTATACATATATCCCCTCCCTTTTGAATCCACCCCCCACGTCCCTCCCCATCCCACTCTGTCTAGATTGATACAGAGCCCCTGTTTGAGTTTCCTGAGCCACACAGCAACTTCCCATTGACTATCTATTTTACATATGGTAATGTAAGTTTCCATGTTACTCTTTCCAAACATCTCACCCTTTCCTCCCATCTCCCCATGTCCATAAGTCAATTCTCTATGTTTGTTTCTCCATTGCTGCCCTGTAAATACATTCTTCAGTACTATTTTTCTAGATTCTGTATACATGTGTTAGAATAGATGTCCATCACCAGATGAATGGACAAAGAAGCTGTGGCATATATACACAATGGAATATCACTCAACCATAAAAAAGAACGCATTTGAGTCAGTTCTAATGAGGTGGACGAAGCTAGAACCTATTATACTGAGCGAAGTAAGTCAGAAGGAGAAATATAACAGTATATTTTTCCCTCTGGATTTAGTAGTTTCTTATTCTATCTATTGAATACAGACATAAGTTCTTTTTCTTTTAAATTAAATTTTCTCTCCTTCCCAGTATAAGATGACATTTCAGTCACTAAAGAATGGATAATTTGTCACTTAAGAACAGCAAAATTATGGGTCATTTCCCCTCATCAGTTTTTGTCCATTTTCAAGCCTAAAGGCAAGTGAGAAAAGTGCAGTTAAAGTATTCAAGTTGCCAACACTGGTAAACACATAGACTTTGTTAGCACACAGGCATCTTTGGCCTTGCCCCTCCGTGGACAGGGCTCTGATGAGCATGGCTTTAAATGAAATCCAAGTATCCTTTCTCCCTGTTTATCTCAGGTACAGCTATCAAGAGAGTAGAGCAACATTTCAGGTATAAACTAGTCTATTCCTGAGGGGAACATGTGCTATTCACACTAGATGAAAAGCAGTTCAGCAAGGAATACTGAGAACTATATACTGAGGTGTGGAGGTGCCTTGGAACTGCTGCGTTTAGCAGCGAGCAGTTGTTTTGAAACAGTATCTTGACCACATTCAAACTTTGTGATTTCTAAATTCCAAGATATTGCCTAGTCCTAGTTCAGTTCAGTTCAGTCGCTCAGTCGTGTCTGACTCTTTGCGACCCCATGAATCGCAGCACGCCAGGCCTCCCTGTCTATCACCAACTCCCGGAGTTCACCCAGACTCACATCCATCGAGTCAGTGATGCCATCTAGCCATCTCATCCTCTGTCGTCCCCTTCTCCTCCTGCATCAGAGTCTTTTCCAATGAGTCAACTCTTTGCATGAAGTGGCCAAAGTACTGGAGTTTCAGCTTTAGCATCATTCCTTCCAAAGAAATTGCAGGGCTGATCTCCTTCAGAATGGACTGGTTGGATCTCCTTGCAGTCCAAGGCACTCTCAAGAGTCTTCTCTGACACCACAGTTCAAAAGCATCAATTCTTTGGCGCTCAGCCTTCTTCACAGTTCAACTCTCACATCCATACATGACCACAGGAAAAACAATAGCCTTGACTAGACGAAACTTTGTTGGCAAAGTAATGTCTCTGCTTTTGAATATGCTATCTAGGTTGGTCATAACTGTCCTTACAAGGAGTAAGCGTCTTTTAATTTCATGGCTGCAGTCACCATCTGCAGTGGTTTTGGAGCCCAAAAAAATAAAGTCTGACACTGTTTCCACTGTTTCCCCATCTATTTCCCATGAAGTGATGGGACCGGATGCCATGATCTTCATTTTCTAAATGTTGACCTTTAAGCAATCTCAATTTCTACTAAGCTGAAAAGAAGTTATGGAGTTCTAAATTCTTAATACTTTTGATCACACTGTTTCTCTGGACTTTATGTGCTTGAGAAGCTGTCAGTCTTTGGCAGATGTTTATGGTGATTTGTAGTTACTAAGTCTTAAATTTCACTTTTAATCTGAGCCCCATCCCACCAAAGGTTCATTCCTAAATATGTTAGTAGCATACATGTGTGAAAAGAAATTAACATAGATCACTTCAATCCAGGAAAACAGGTCTTTCATCCCTAAAATACAAAGCAAGAGAGTCCTCAGGCAATAACAGAACAACTATTCTCATGGACATATCTAGCTATTACATCTCATTCTAGCATGGTTTTAATAAGCCTCTGCATTGCCCCTTCTATATCAAGTCTGATATATATATCTGCATTCTCACCACATTGGGTTAAAAAATGAAATATGAAAAAGATATTAATAAAAAATGAAATATCACTAAATATTGGGCACATCCAAAGCAAGAGCTTGCTCTGTAAAGCTGAAGATTTTCAATGATTATATGTTTCAGATTTGTCGTTCTAAGAAGAGGTTATCACTTTGGTTTTAGGGTCTGACCTCTCGTATCACTCTGAGCTCACAGCTCTGAACTTGTCTTTTTGTACCTCTAAAATAGATCTAAAAACATTTTCTACCCTCTGGAAAAATAATATCCTTGTACCAGAAGGACAAGGAGTATCTGATTTCTAATATTTCTGCCCCTCTGAAGTTTACTAATGCCAGTGGTCACAGTTAAACATTTCTTCTCAAATATTTGTGTGTGTCTTATGTTGTTGTTATTTTAGAAAACAAGGGCCAGCATAGTAAAATAGCCATTAAGCCAATATGGTTGTTTTTCTTTTAATTAGTAGGAGATATTTTGTAACAAAAGATAATATGTCAAGTAATGAAGTCAGGTTTTATATTTTTTTCTTTTTCTGCACTGTGGCTAATATTCAGTCATAATATAATTAACTCTCTCTAGCTGTTTTACCTATTTGTGGTATTAAAAACAAAAAAACAAAAACCCTTGATTTCAAGAAGCAAAGTAGGGACTTCCCTGGTGGTCCAGTGGTTAAGACTCCAGAGACATAGATTCGATCCTTGGTTGAGGAAATAAGATCTCGCATGCCCCACAGCAGCCCCTCCCCCTAAATAAAAACAAAGCAAATGTTCTCCATTTTAAGCTCTTTCTGATCATCCTTAACCTTATGTTTCCAAAAAAGCATTAATAAATCCAGTATTTACAATATCTTTCAGAGGTAATGTCCTCAGTGACACTGATTCCAAATGAATATAAATGATAAGTACTTCAAATTGAAATTTAAGGTAACTTTTGGGGCTTGGCAAATTCACCATATTTTGTTTAACTGTCCAAAGCTCATCTTTATGAGGTGAGATAAAAGTTTTCTAAAAGTATAATGGTTATTAATTGTTGTTTTTCTTTGAGCATCCTTCATTTCAAGGCAGTCTATCACTTCATGGCAAGCCTGCCTCCTTTGTTCATAGGTACAAATAAAAGATAAAGGCCTTCATACAGTCCATTCCTTATTTTCATGATGTTTTCTTTCACTCTATTATTTTGTCACACAGTTTCAGGTCTGTTTGATTTGTCTGTGCAGAAACAATGTTTATAATCCATTTTATTTAGCTGTTTATTTGTTCAGTCTGTTTTGTATGAATAACATTTTATGAGTGTGGCATAAGTCACCTTGGCCTAATAAATGTTTTATTGAACAGAGTTCTATCACTCATAATTCTATTTAGAAAATACCACTTTTGAGATTAGGTGTTAAAGAATAATTTCACCACTATAGTTGTCTTATATTTTGTTTTGCTTTTTTCCAGTTTCTTAATTATAAAATTCAGGTACAGTCTGTTTTTTTTTTTTTTTTTTTAACTGAGGTAGAGGTATTTATACCTTCCAATGTAAAGAGTGAGAGAAAGAGAAAGAGAAAGGGAGACAGAGAGAGATTAAAAAAACAAACAAACACATAATCAGGATGTGTATCTTTAGAATAGCAGTTGATAATGAAACCTCAAAATCTTAAGAATAAAAGCCTTAGACTTAGACTGTCCAGATTAATATCCTGACTCCATCACTCAATATCTCTGCTATTTCACAAAGTCAAATAATTTCTGTTATTCTAGGTTTTCTCTTCTGTAAACAGGAATATCTCTCTCATAATGTTCTTAGGAGTAAAACTTGATATAATCCATGAGATTATTTGGTAAAATACTTGAAAGAGTAAATTCTCCCCAAGTTAGTTATTGTTAATATAAAGCAAGGAAGAGAATACTGGCATTTTTAGGTCCACATGAACTTATTTCTTTGATGGTGGACGTGAAAGAAGTACAATGATGACTAAACTTTATTGCCAACAACAGGAATACACTTTTGTTACATTCCAGCTTTATAATTAAATGTAAGCTGAAGTCAAATTATTTAATCTCTTGGGCACCAACATCCCTCATTGGTAGATGCTTCATGGTCAATGTGTTGGTAAGGATTGTGTCACTGAACAGGAGTCTAACAGGAACCACTGCAGAGATGGATTAACAGTGTCTGTCATGGCAAAGCATGATAAGCTGCAATACAAGTTCAGTGTGTTTGCTCACTTTGTTTCAGACATGGTTGTTTCTCTTGCAGTTTCTTTCCCATTCCAGGCCACTTTGATGGAAAAAAGAAATATGAACAGTTTCTCACTAATTATAGATATTCTTTAGCATTCTTCTTGGAGAGGAAGCAAAAACAAAACAGAGGAAAAACATATAACCTTCCTTCTTGTTGTTATTGCTATTCAGTCGCTAAGTTGTATCCGACTCTTTGTGACTCCATGGCCTATAGGATACCAAGTTTCCCTGTCCTTCACTATCTCACAGAGTTTGATCAAATTCATGTCCACTGAGTTGGTGATGTTATCTAACCATCTCATCCTCTGCCATACTCTTCTCCTTTTGCCTTCAGTCTTTCCCAACATCAGGGTCTTCTCCAGTGAGTCAGCTCTTCACACCAGGTGACCAAAGTACTGGAGCTTCAGCTTCATTATTGGTCCTTCCAATGAATATTCAAGATTGATTTCCTTTAGGATGGACTGGCTGAATTTCCTTCCTCTCCAAGGGACTCTTAAGAGTCTTCTCCAACACCACGGTTCAAAAGCATCAATTCTTCAGCACTCAGTGTTCTTTATAGTCCAACTCTCACATCCACACATGACTACTAGTAAAACCATAGCTTTGACTAGATGGATCTTTGTTGGCAAAGTAATGTCTCTGCTTTTTAATATGCTGTCTGGGTTGGTCATGACTTTTCTTCCAAGGAACAATCATCTTTTAATTTCACGGCTGCAGTCACCATCTGCAGTGATTTTGCTGCTGCTGCTGCTAAGTCACTTCAGTCGTGTCCAACTCTTTGCGACCCCATAGACGGCAGCCCACCAGGTTCCCCCGTCCGTGGGATTCTCCAGGCAAGAACACTGGAGTGGGTTTCCATTTCCTTCTTCAATGCATGAAAGTGAAAATTGAAAGTGAAGTCACTCAGTCATATCCAACTCTTAGCGACCCCATGGATTGCAGCCTATCAGGCTCCTCCGTCCATAGGATTTTCCAGGCAAGAGTACTGGAGTGGGGTGCCATTGCCTTCTCCGCAGTGATTTTGGAGCTCCCAAAATAAAGTCTGTCACTGTTTCCATTGTTTCCCCATCTATTTGCCATGACTGGATGCCATGATCTTAGTTTTCTGAATGTTGAGCTTTAAGCCAACTTTTTCACTTTCCTCTTTCACTTTCATCAAGAGGCTTTTTAGTTCTTCTTTGCTTTCTGCCATAAGGGTGGTGTTATTTGCATATCTGAAGTTATTGATATTTCTCCCAACAATCTTGATTCTAGTTTGTACTTCATCCAGTCCAGCATTTCTCATGATGTACTCTGTGTATAAGTTAAATAAGCAGGGTGACAATATACAGCCTTGGCATATTCCTTTTCCTATTTTGAACCAGTCTGTAGTTCCATGTCCAGTTCTAACTGTTGCTTCCTGACCTGCATACAGATTTCTCAGGAAACAGGTCAGGTGGTCTGGTTTTCCCATCTCTTTAAGAATTTTCCAGTTTGTTGTGAGCCACACAGTCAAAGTTTGGCATAGTCAATAAAGCAGAAGTAGATGTTTTTCTGGAGCTCTCTTGCTTTTTCTTTTTTTTTTAGTTTTTTTTTTTTTTTTAACTTTACAATATTGTATTGGTTTTGCCATATATCAACATGAATCCGCCACAGGTATACATGTGTTCCCCATCCTGAACCCTCCTCTCTCCTCCCTCCCTGTACCATCCCTCTGGTGTTGGCAATTTGATCTCTGGTTCCTCTGCCTTTTCTAAATCCAGCTTGAACATCTGGAAGTTCACAGTTCGTATACTGTTGAAGGTTGGCTTGGAGAATTTAGAGCATTACTTTGCTAGCATGTGATATGACGTTTTCAGTATTGATTATCTGCTGACGTCCATGTGTAGAGACATCTCTTGTGATGTTGGAAAGGGGTGTTTGCTATGACCTGTATGTTCTCTTGGTAAAACTGTTAGCCTTTGCCCTGCTTCATTTTGTAGTCCCAGGCCAAACTTGCCTGTTTCTCCTGTTATCTTTTAACTTCCTATTTTTGCATTCCAACCCCCTATGATGAACAGGTTGTCCTTTTTCTTGTTAGTTCTAGAAGGTCTTGTACATCTTCATAGAAGAACTTCACTTCTCTTATTTCTGAAATTCTAAATTCTCCATTCTTGGGTATATTTTTAGTTGGAGCTACAGAAATTTTGGTATCAACACCTGTACAAAAATATGAACAATTCTTTTCAATCTGGCCTGAGAATACCTTGAACTTTTCATCCTTCTCTGTTTCTGATATTCTAGATTACTCTTACAAATATTAAAAGTGAGTGTCTATATTGGTCTTTTATCATATTACTGGGAACCAGGGCATCTTGTTTAGGGAATTTTCTACTTATATTTGCATAATTTGTTCTTTCCTATTGGTACTCATCATGATCCTATTTTTACCTATATGAAAAATAATTCACACCAATGTACAATCTTTAAACTAATATTCCATACATGTTTTTTTCCCCCATTTTAAATGCCTAATGGTGGCATTTCAACGACTGTGAGAGACATGCTTAAGGAAAAGAGTATCATTCTATCACCTGTGAAATGATATAATTTAATAATTTTAAAATTGAGATATAATTGACATATTACACTTTATCGGTTTTAAATATACAAAATGATGATTTCATATTGTTGTACACTGAAAAATGATCACCACAATAAGTCCAGTTACCATCCACTACCATACAGAGTTACAATTTTTTCTTATGAGAATTTTTAAGATTTACTCTCTTAGCAACTTTCAAATATGTAATACAATATTGTTAATTAGACACCATGCTACACCTTGCATCTTCATGGCTTATTTATTTTGTACCTGGAAGTTCATACCTTTTGACCTGCTTCACCCATCTTACCAAGCCCCACCTGCCTCCCCTCTGGCAACTACCAGTCTCTTCTCTGTATCTGTGAGATTGTGTTTTGCTCCTGTCATTTTGTTTGTTTTTCTTTTCTATTATTTTAGAGTCTACACATAAGTGAAATCACATAGTGTATGTCTTTCTCTGTCTGATTTATTTCACTTAGCGTAATTCCCTCCAAGTCCATGCATGTTTTCACAAATGGCAAGATTCCATTCGTTTTTATGGCTAAGTAGTATTTCGCCTTTGTTATTCATTTATTCAACAGTGGGCATTTAGGTTGTTTCCATATCTTGGCTGTTGTAAATAATGCTACAGTGAACATGGAGGTGCACATATATTTTAAAATTAGTGTTTTTGTTCTCTTTGGATAACCACCCAGAGTTGGAATGTTATATTATATTGTAATTCTATTTTTAATTTTTTGAGGAAACTCCATAGTATTTTTCATGGTGGCTCTATCAATTTACATTCCCAGCAACAGTGTTCAAGTGTTCCCTTTGCTGCGTAACCTCTCCAATACTTGTTATTTGTTATCTTTTTTGATAATTCTGACAAGTGTGATTTGGTATTTCATTGTGGTCTTGAGTTGCATTTCTCTGATGATTAGACATGTTGAGCATTTTAAATGTGCTGATTGGCTATCTGTATATTTTTAGAAAAATGTTCATTCATGTACTCTGCACCATTTTTTAAAACCAGATTGTTGTTTTGCTATTGGGTTCTTTCAGTTCTTTATATAATTTAGATATTAATCCCTTATCAGACATGATTTGTAAATATTTTCTCTCATTTTTTTTTAGGTTGCCTTTTCTTCTTTTTTTTTTTTCATGATTTCTTTTGCTGTGCAACAGATTTTTAGTTTGATATAGTTCCACTTGTTTATTTATGTTTTTGCTGCTTTTGTTTTTGGTGTCAGATTCCAAACCTTGTCGCTAAAACCTATGTTAAGGACATTTTAATCTACATTTTCTTCTAGGAACTTGATGGTTTCAGGCCTTACATTCAAGCCTTTAGTTCAGTTTTAGTTAATTTTTGTTTGTAGTATAATGTAGTCTAATTTCTTTTCTTTTTCATAGGTTTCCAAACTACAGGTTTGTTTCCAACTATATTTGGAAGGTTTCCCAACTATATTTACTGAAGAGACTGTCCTTTTCTCATTGTATATTCTTGGGTCCTTTGTTGTTAGTTAATTGACCATATAGTCTGGTTTATTTCTGAGCTTTCTATTCTGTTCCATCGATCTATGTGTCAGTTTTTATTCCAATATTGTACTATTTTGATAACTACAGCTTTCTAATATAGTTTGAAATCAGGGAATGTGATACCTCTAGCTTTGTTCTTTCTCATGATTGTTTTGGCCATTCATGGTCTTTTGTGGTTCCATACAAATTTTACAGTTGGTGTTCTGTTTCTGTGAAAACTGCATGGTTTGCAATGTCTGCAACTTTTTACATACTTTTCCAATTATTTTTAGTTGTTTTTGATATGAGGATAGATTTGATACCAAATGCTCTATTGTTGGGATAAGGCAATGGCACCCCACTCCAGTACTGTTGCCCGGAAAATCCCATGGATGGAGGAGCCTGGTAGGCTGCAGTCCATGGGGTTGCTAAGAGTCAGACAGGACTGAGTGATTTCACTTTCACTTTCCACTTTCATGCATTGGAGAAGGAAATGGCAACCCACTCCAGTGTTCTTGCCTGGAGAATCCCATGGACGGAGAAGCCTGGTAGGCTACAGTCCATGGGGTCGCACAGAGTTGGACACGATTGAAGCGACTTGGCAGCAGCGGCTCTATTGTTAGCAGAGATATACATGTTCTGTGTTTTTTTTTTTTTTGGTTTGTTTGTTTGTTTATGCTATTGATTATACTAATTTCACTATGATTTAAAAATTTCCATGCATTTTAGGTAGTTTATTTTTAGAAGTATTATCAAAAAACAAAAAAAGAAAACATTGATTGTGGCAGTTATATGTTGTAAAGATCCTTTTGCCTAATAAAACCCCTTAAAATATAGTTGCTTGAAAAATGTAACCATATTTTAAATTTTATGAATATCTGATACCTTTATAATATTTAAAGATGATGTTAAAATATATAGTTATTAGCTTTAATTCAGATATATTTCTCTCTAGTCTCCTAAAATGAAATTTCTCTATGTATATAAGATCAAAATATTATAAATAGCCTCAGAAATACTTCTTAAATTCCTTGATGATGAATGATATCTTCAATGTTAGTTTTTATTTGAATGCTATAGTGAACATTGCAGGACACAGCTTCAAAATGGAAACTCTCAGTACCATCCGTAATCCTGCTAATTGTGAAATAGGGAAGGTAAATTTTTCATAACATTTTTCCATAAGGCATGCTCTTTTCAGTATTTTATAAGTGGTTTATTATGTGTATAACTCCATTTATCTTATATTAAATTTCATCCATTTTGGTCAAAATCACTGAATTCTGTTATATTTTCTTTGGTAATAGACTTTTTTTTTTTAAAGACATCCTTTTTGAAGTGTTTCAGTAACTTTAAAACCATTTTTCTTTTTAAGGGAAAGTAAAATCTTTTAGTATTATGTTCTTAAAGTTACAACTAAAATGTGAAATTCATAAAGCTGTATGTAAGACAAGTTAATTTCTGATGAGTTTAAAATATTCTTAGAATGAATTGAAATTTTTAAGACATATAAATATTGGTATGTATATCTGTATATGTTAATATCTAAATATGTGTGTGTATATATATGTGTGTGTGTATATGTATAGATATAGATATATGGATTTCAGAATATATGAATTATCAAATAATTATATGATATTTTAATAAATCTATACTGACCTATGTTTCCTTCCTTTACTCTTTTCTTTGCCCCAGAAGCAATCATTTTCAAATCTCATGGTTTATTTTTGTATCCCTTCAAATCTTTGAACAATATTTTTACATTTCTAGAGTCCCTTGGACTGCCAGGAGATCTAACCAGTCCATCCGAAAGGTGATCAGTCCTGGGTGTTCATTGGAAGGACTGATGCTAAAGCTTTGGCCACCTGATGTGAAGAGCTGACTCATTTGAAAAGACCCTGATGCTCGGAAAGATTGAGGGCAGGAGGAGAAGGGGAGGACAGAGGATGAGATGGTTGAATGGCATCATTAACTCAGCGGACATGGGTTTGGGTGAACTCTGGGAGTTGGTGATGGACAGGGAGGCCTGGTGTGCTGTGCTTCATGGGGTCACAAAGAGTCGGACACAACTGAGCCACTGAACTGAACTGAACTGAACTGATCTTTAACTTATAAATATTAGATATTGATTTTTTTTTATCCTATGGAAGACTAGGATTTAGCGTTCCTGAACTACTCACACACACTCTCTTATACTCATCTTCCCTCTGTCACTGTATCATGTATTTAATCACTATGCAGTTTCATTATGCTATTTCCAAAGAAAAAATATGCAGGTCTGTGCCATGCAGTATCCTATGATTGCTGAGGCTTCCCCTGTTGCTCAGCTGGTAAAGAATCCACCTGCAATGCGAGAGACCTGGGTTCGATCCCTGGGTTGGGAATATCCCCTGGAGAAGGGAAAGGCTACACTCCAGTCTTCTGGCCTGGAGAATTCCATGGACTGTATAGTCCATGGGGTCACAAAGAATCACACAGGGCTGAGTGACTTTCACTTCCCCTACAGCATTTTGTGTCTTGGTTACAATGGCCTTTTATGTTTCCACTTACGTAGTTTTTTGTGTCCATATCCTAAATTTAATCCATGTCTAGATAGAAATGTCTATCTCAGTTTTGTTAAACTTCCTTTAATATGTGCTGATAAATTAGATAATTCATTATTTATTTATTTCTTTTTAAGACGTTTATCCCAGAGCCCTCTGACCATTTGAACCTTACACAGTGGCTTCCTACGCAGATACAGAGTTGTCATATAGATGTTTCTTCAAGCTTATTCTGGAAATTGTTCTGTTCTGTTTTCTATCTGAGTTGCCTGTTTTCTGAAGCCCAAGACTTCTTTATTCTCAATTATTTCTTTATTATGATGTAAAACATTCTCTAATATGATGCTATGACAGTCATTGGGTGGCAAATTTCTGAAAATTTATATATTTGAAAAGAACTCTACATACCCTCCCCAAACACATGACATTATTTGTTGATATTGTATACGCCAAACATATAAAGGGAGGTTGGTTGAATATTAAAATGTAAGGCTGGAAACAGTGTTCCCATGGAATACTGAAGGCATAGTCCATTATGTTCCAGCTTTTAATACTGCTATTACTTCATTGCCATTCTTATTTATGATCCTTTGTATGAAATTATATAATTGGAATGTATTTTGTTTGTACTGAGTTCTGAAATTTCATACTGATGAAATATTGTGTTAGGTTAATTTTCATTCAATTTGAGAAGAACTCAGATTACCAATGGCTCAGTGGTAAAGAATCTGCCAGCAGTGTAAGAGGCATGGCAGAAGCGGGTTCAATCCCTGGGTCAGGAAGATCCCCTGGAGGAGGGCATGGCACCACTCCAGTATTCTTGCCTGGAAAATATCATGAACAGAGACGCCTGGTGGGCTACTGTTCATGGGGTCACAAGGAATCAGACATGATTGAGGTGTCTGAGCATGAGCACAGATTGCCATCATAATCAAAAAATGTCTGTCTTTTAAATCCAGGAAATATATTTGAATTATTATGATTTTAATTTTAACTGAATTTATTTGAAAAAATGTATAATCACATGAAGAGTGTACTATAATGTCACAACCAGGATTTTGTGATTAAATGTTGTTGTTCAGTCACTCAATAATGTCCGACTGTTTATGACCCCATGGACTGTAGCATGCCAGGCTTCCCTATCCTTCCCCATCCCCTGGAGCTTGCTCAAACTCTTGTCAATTGAGTCGGTGATGCCATCTAACCATCTTGTCCTCTGTCGTCCCCTCCTCCTCCTGCCTTTAACTTTTTCCAGCATCAGGGTCTTTTTTAATGAGTCAACTTTTCAAATCAGGTGGCCAAAATATTGGAGCTTCAGCTTCAGCATCCGTCCTTGCAATGAACACCCAGGACTGATCTCCTTTAGGATGGACTGGTTGGATCTCTTTGCAGTTCAAGGGACTCTTAAGGGTCTTCTCCAACACCATATTTCAAAAGCATCAATTCTTCACTGCTCAGCCTTCTTTATGTCCAACTCTCATACCCATACATGACTACTGGAAAAACCATAGCTTTGACTAGACAGACTTTTGTTGGCAAAGTAACATCTCTACTTTTTAATACACTGTTTAGGTTTGTCACAACATTCTTCCAAGGAGTAAGCATCTTTTAATTTCATTGCTGCAATCACCATCTGCAGAGATTTTGGAGCCCCAGAAAATAAAGCCTGACACTGTTTCCATGTTTCCCCTTCTATTTGCCACGAACTGATGGGACCAGATGCCATGATCTTAGTTTTTGAATGTTGAGTTTTAAGTCAGCTTTTTCACTCTCCTCTTTCACCTTCATCAAGGGGCTCTTTAGTTCTTATTTGCTTTATTCCATAAGGGTGGTGTCATCTGCATATCTGAGGTTATTGATATTTCTCACAGCAATCTTGATCCCAGCTTGTGCTTCATAGAGCCTGGCATTTCTCATGATGTACTCTGAATATAAGTTAAATAAGCAGGGTCACAATATACAATCTTGATGCACTCCTTTCTTAATTTTGTCATTGATATCAAATAATTTTATGCAGATTTTCTAAGTTTTACTTGTATACAAAATGTGTGTGTATAGTTCTATACAATGTATTCATCATTATAGTCAAGATATTAACAGTTCCATCGCCACAGTGTTTCTTGTGTTTTCCTTTTATGAAGTCATCAACTTCTCTCCTACATCTCTTTCATCTCCAACTCCTAACAACAAAAAATGTGCTCTTTACAAATGGTGTCATTAATCATCTATAAGTGGAATCAAAGAGTACATAAGCTTTTGATGTTGACTTTTTTTTTTTCATTTCGTATAATTCCCTAGAGATTTATCCAAACTCTTGCACATATCAGTAGTTTGTTCTTTTTTATTGCTGAGTAGCACTCCATGGTATGTATGCTCTGCTGCTTGAATAAAAATTCACCTGCTGAGGGACTTGTGACTTGTTTCCTGTTTTTGGTTATTAAAAAAAAAGCTACTCTGAACGTTCATGCATAAATGTTTGTGTGAGCATAAATTTCTGTTTATCTTGGATGAATGCCCAAGAATGCATTTGCTGGGTAATATGATAATTGCATTATTAGTTACATAAGCAACTGCCAAACTACCACAGCAACTGTAGTACTTTATATTCCCACTAGTAATGTAGAAGTGATTCAGTCACCAATTGTTCACCAGCATTTGGTATTACCATACTTTTTAGTTCTAGCCATTCTGATAGGTATACAATGAGATCTCATTGCAGTCATTTATATTTTGTTATTGTTGTTTAGTCGTAAAGTTATATCCAATTCTTTGTGACCCCATGGAATACAGCAAACCAGGCTCCAGTGTCCTCCATTATGTCCTGGAGTTTGATCAAGATTGTGTCCATTGATTTGGTGATGCTATTTAACATCTCATCCACTCTGGACCCTTTTCCTTTTGCTTTCAATCGTTCTCAGCACCAAGATCTTTTCTAATGAGTCAGCTCTTCCCATAAGGTTGAAAGTATTGGAGCTATAGCTTTAGCATCAGTCCTTTCAATGAACATTCAGAGTTGGTTTCTTTTAGGATTGACTAGTTTGATCTTCTTGCAGTCCAAGAGACTCTCGAGAGTCTTCTCAAGCACCATAGTTTGAAAGCATCAATTCTTGAGTGCTGACCCTTCTTTTATGGTCCAACTCTCCTGAATGTAAATGACCACTGGAAAACTGTAGCTTTGACTATATAGACCTTTTTGTCTCTTTTAAAAAATATGTTCCTTAGATTTGTCCAAGGAGCAAACATCTTTGAATGTCATGGCTGTAGTTGCCATCTACAATGATTTTAGAGCCCAGGAAATTATAATCTGCCACTGCTTCCACTTTTTTTCCCCTCCTATTTGTCATGAAGTGATGGGACTGGAGGTCATCATCTTAATTTTTTGAAGGTTAAGGTTTACACCAGCTTTTTTGCTCTCCTCTTTGACCCTCATCAAGAAGCTTTTTATCTCCTCTCCACTTTCTACCATTAGAATGATATCATTTGCATATCTAAGGTCCTTGGTATTTCTTCCAGCAATTTTTATTCCAGCTTGTGATTCATCCAGCCCAGCATTTCACATGATGTACTATGCATATGGGGGCTTCCCTAGTGGCTCAGTAGTCAAGAATCTGCCTAAAATGCACGAGCCACAGAAGATGCAGGTTTGATCTCTGGGTTGGGAAGAACCCTTGGAAGAGGGCATGACAACTCACTCCAGTATTCTTGCTTGGAGAATTCCATGGACAGAGGAGCGTGGTGGGCTGCAGTCCATAGGGTCACAAAGAGTTGGATAGGACTGAAGCAACTTTTTGTGCACTTGCACTCTGCATATGAATTAAATAAGAATGGTGACAATATACAGCCTTGTTGTACTCTTTTCCCAATTTTGAACCAGTCAGTTGTTCCATGCCCATTTCCAACTGTTAGTTCTTGATGCACATACATGTTTCTTGGGAGACAGGTAAGATGATCTGGTACTCTTATCTCTTGAGGAATTTTCCACAGTTTGCTGTGATCCACACAGTATCAAAGGCTTTAGCATTGTCTATGAAGCAGAAGCATTGTCAAGGCAGCAGAAGTAGATGCTGAACGTAGTTTTTCTGGAACTCTGTTACTTCCTCCATGATTCAACGAATGTCGGCAGTTTGATTTCTGATCCTCTGCTTCTTTGAAATCCAGCTTTTACATCTGGAAGTTCTCGGTTCATATATTTCTGAAGCCTAGCTTGGATGATTTTGAGCATAACCTTGCTAGCATGTGAAATGAATACGATTGTATAGTAGTCTGAATATTCTTTAGCATTGCCCTTCCTTGGGATTGGAATGAAAACTTTTACAGTCCTGTGGCCACTGCTGAGTTTTCCGATTTTGATGATATATTGAGCACAGTACTTTAACAGCATCATCTTTTAGGGTTTGAAATAGCTCAGCTAGAATTCTGTCACCTCCACTATCTTTTTTTAAATAATGCTTCTCTAAGGCTCACTTGGCTTCACACTCTAGAATATCCAGCTCCAAGTGAATGACCCCACCATTGTGGTTATCTTGGTCATTAAGACCTTTATTTGTATAGTTTTCTGTGTATTCTTGCTATCTCTTCTTAACCTCTTCTGCTTCTATTAATTCCTTACCATTTCTTTCTTTTATTATGTCCAACCTCACGTGAAATATTCCCTTAATATCTCCAGTTTTCTTGAAGAGATCTCTAGTCTTTTTCATTGTACTGATTACCTTTATTTCTTGCATGTTCATTTAAGAAGGCCTTCTTATCTTTCTTTGCTGTTCTCTGGAACTTTGCATTCAGTTGAATATATCTTTCCCTTTCTTCCTTGCCTTTTGCCTCTCTTCTTTACTCAGTTATTTGCAAAGCCTCTTCAGATAACCACTTTGCCTTTTTGCTTTTCTTTTTTTGGGGGGATGGTTTTGGTCACTGTCTCCTGAAAAATGTTATAAACTTCTGTCCACAGTTTTTCTGTTAACAGTTCTCTCTACCAAATATAATCCCTTGAATCTATTTGTTATCTCCACTGTATAATCTTAGGGATTGATTAGGTCATAGCTGGATGACCTAGTTGTTTTCCCTACTGTCTTCAATTTAAACCTGAATTTTCCAATAAGGAGCTCATGATCTGAGCCACAATCAACTTCAGTTCTTATTTTTTCTGACTCTATAGAGCTTCTCCATTTTCTACAGCAAAGAACATGATCAATCTGGTTTCAGAATTGACCATCTGGTGATGTTCACATGTAGAGCTGTCTCTTGAGTTGTTGGAAAGGATGTTTGCTATGACCATTGTGTTATCTTGGCAAAACTCTGTTAGCCTTCATCCTTCTTCATTTTGTATCTCAAGACTATTTTTGCCTGTTATTCTAGGTATCTCTTGAATTCCTACTTTTGCATTCCAGTCCCCTATGATAAAAAGGACTTTTTTTTTTTTTTTTTAATATTAACTCTAGAAGGTGTCGTTCTTTTCATAGAACTGCTCAACTTCAGCTTCTTTGGCATCAGTGGTTGGGGCATAGACGTGGATTACGGTGATGTTGTATGGTTTACTTGTTAATTAATGATCTTGAACCACTTTTTATATACATAGTGACTATCTTTGTATTCTTGTCAGTGAGTTATCTGTCTCCAGTTTTAACAATGAAATAAAATTTAAAGTTTTGCTTTGAGTTATCTCTTGTTTATTGTAGTGGTGTATTGCTTAAGTTTATACTCAATCTTAAACTCTGTAGAAAGCCCTGTTATAGTTTCAGAATCATCTGAACCTTGTTACAGAAATAGATACAGAACCTTGTTACAGAAACAGATTTCATATCTTTTTGCTTCTCTCCACCCTAAAATCTCTGGCTTCTCATCAATGAGCCAAAAGATGGTTTCATATGCAGGAGAGCAGGTTGTTGGGACTCATAGTAT
Source organism: Bos indicus x Bos taurus (assembly GCF_003369695.1). NCBI lineage: Eukaryota > Metazoa > Chordata > Mammalia > Artiodactyla > Bovidae > Bos > Bos indicus x Bos taurus. Next base: position 48,355,219 of record NC_040101.1, on the reverse strand, counting down.
AATAATGAAAGAACATTCATTTTCTTTAATATTTCAACAATATATGCTTACCTTGAATATTGCTCTCTTTAGTTTCAGTTTTTATATAGGAAAGAGAATATCAGTGCCAACCCTTTATTGATATACCAGGCATTCTGAGGTGTATTCACAATGTAGGTGACCTCTACTCAGCTATTCACTAGAGTATATTCATATTTTTCTTCCAATAATACAGAATGAGCAAAAATGCTTTAGCTTAGAAACAACAAACCAAGTAAGCCAAAATAGTTATTATCAGTGGTTTTATAATTAATCTGGCTTTAGGAGAACATTTTCTAGCCATCAAATGTAATTTATAGACAGCTATTGCAAATGTGGTTTCTTGTGCTCTTACTATAAATCTGTTTAATCATAGTTTCTGAGGACAGACCCTGTGAAATCATACTGCTCTAACTTCTAGCGGTAGTGTTCTGGATATAAAATCAACTTTTTTTATTTTTAAAGATCAGACTGTTTGTGGAAGTAAATGAATTCTCATTGGTTATGGGAGTAAATGAGTCTTATGAGATGGAAATGATTTCTTGGCTACTTTAAGGCTTTATTGACCAAAGGGTAACTGAAAAAATGTTTGGGATGCAAATGATGACTTCAGTTAAAATAACTGGATTTCATCCCTCTAGAAATTGCCAGGAGGCAACAAAATTTGCTGAGACGGTGGTACAGTGGTCTCATACCTCTCAAGAGTTTTTGAGTATAGCGGAGGTTTTATATCTTGAAATCAATGTGAAAAACTTCTATTAGAAGTTATTTATTTATATATTCTACTCTATCCACAGTAATCTATATGAAAAGACACTTAGAGTAGAAATCATACCAATTTTAAATAGACAAGCAAGAAAATAGTACATGTACCTTGGTGCAGGGGTTAGTAGTCAACAGCCTGTTGCTCTGGCTAAGCCATGAGAAAATCACCATGGGAAAAGTATAAAAGCAAAATATAGCAATACAGCATAACCCAAATAAAAGTACATTGGGTTGATCAGTTGGGGTTGTCATGCCCTGCTAAGCTAAGGAAAAACATAATGTGGACCTTGGAACGCCAGGTCAGTGCAAGTTCAGACCACTGTTTGTGCACACACTATGACCTCCAGCTAGGTGATAGCCCTTGTACAAGAAAATAACAAAGATAGTTAAGTAATCAATAAAGTGGGAGATGTGACCGGGGACACAGGAGACTGACTTCATCGTAACACAACAGATATTTTCTGCTTGGCAGGACACTAAATAAAAGTGATGTGGTTCCAAGGAACAGGGCTCTTGACCCAAGAGGTCTTAAGTCCCCTGGTCTTATATATATAATATATATAATAATAACTATAATAATGATAATAATTTATAATGCAATATAATATTATTTATAATATTATCATATATTAATTTTATTATTAATTATTAATATAAATGTTATTTATTATATGAATTGCAATATTAATACATTATAATAATTATATGATTATAATATTAATATAATATATTAATACTACAAATTAATTATTATTAATATATTATTAATATGATGTATAATATATACTCATATATAATATAATATATCATTATATATATTATAAATAATATATATTATAATATATAACAAATATTATATTATAAAATATATATACAATAATATATATTATAATATATTATTCTATATAGTATATATAGAATAATATATATTATAATATATTATTCTATATAGTATATATAGAATAATATAATATAATATATAACATAATAATAATATATATAATATAATAGTATAATATATATTTTAACAATATATATTATATTATATACTATAATATATTTAATATATATTATGTATAAGATATATATTAATATAATACATTATAATAATATATTATACATAATTATTATAATATTATATATCATATATTATATAATATAATTCTATAAATAATATATATAATAATATATAGTATATTATAATTTTTATTATATACATTATATAATATATTATAATATACATTATATATTATAATATATATTAATTATAATATACAATATAAATGATAATATTATATATATTATATTATATATAATAGTGTATATTATACATTATATTAATAATAATTAATATGTAGTATTAATATATATTGTTATATTAATATTATAATCATATATATTTATTATGTATTATATAATTATATATAATATTACATATAATTATATAATTATTATAAAATATTAATTTCATAATTAATGTAATAAAATAAAGTTGATATTAATATTACATTGATTATAATTAATATATAATTATATTATATATTATAATATATGCTATATGTTATATTATAAAATATAAAATATTGTGTAAATTATGTATTATAGATTATGTATTATATTCTATATTATATAATATATATTATATTATATTATATTATATTATATTATATTATATATAATTATACCCACTTCAGTGTTCTTGCCTGGAGAATCCCAGGGATGGGGGAGCCTGGTGGGCTACCGTCTATGGGGTCGCACAGAGTTGGACACGACTGAAGTGACTTAGCATAGCATAGTATAGCATATATAATTATATATATAATATATATTTAGAATATATATATTATATATTATATATAAGATATAATACATATTTGTATATTATATATGTTATATATTATACATAAGGTGCACATATATAATATATATTATAATATATTATATATATAAATTGCACATATATATTATATATATATTATATATTAGTATCTATTATATATAACATATATATTATTATATATAATTATTATTATAATATATATTATATAGTATATAATGTAATATATATTACATATCATATTATAATGTATAATTATGATGTATAATATAATATTATAATATATTATATATGTTACATATTTGCTATATATATATAATATGTAATATATATAATATATATATAAAGTGCACATACACATAGGCAGTTATACCTGAGTGTATTCCTGTTTCATCAGTGCTGGAGAAAATACAATATGAATCTTTAAACTGTCATATTCTGCCCTCAAATGTGCTACTACATGATCCATGTAAAGACATTTACTTATAAAATGCTGTTTATTCCCTACCCCCATGTTTCGGTTGTCTTAAGTTTTACTTATATATATGTCACAAAACATATATAGTGTTTTGCATTTAACAGCCAATGTTCTTGTTCATGTTTGCCTAGATATATTTAATGTTCTGCATTCTTTCCTACAGATCCCAAACTCCATCAACCATCATTTCTCTTCATTGTGAAGAACTTCTGTGTGCATATCCCAAGGAGTAAGTGTGAAAACGCATCATCTCATTGTCTGTTTGAAGATATCATTATTTTGTTTTCCTCATTTTAAAGATAATTTTATTGGATATAGAACTTTTGGTTGACAGATTTTTTCATTCCTCATGTTTCATGTGATAGTTTTACTCTTGATACTTCTATTTACAACTGTTTTATAGTTTTCCTCTTTGGCTGAAAGTCAATATTTTTGGACAAGTTTTTTATGTCTTTATTACAACTACTTTATACTTTCTCTTACCATTCCAATATCTGAATAATTTCTTATCCCGATTCTGTTGATTTTTAGTCTCTTAAAGAGTTGCTACATTTTTTCCTATGTATTATAATCTTCATTTATGCCACATCATATGTAAATAAAAGGCACAGTTTTCTGCCAGGCAGCTAGAATGAGATCTGAGTCAATCTCATATGCAGTTGATGAGGATCTAGGCTTTGTTGCAGTTTTACTTTGGTGCAATTCTCTTCAAATGAAGGAGGAATCAGGTCTGTCCCTTTGATTAGATAAAAAATTAAGTAGTAGTAAAATACTGGAGGGGCTTTCACAATGGCTCAGTAGTAAACAATCTGCCTTCAGTGCAGGAGATGCAAGAGATATGGGTTGATCTTCTTATCTCTTGATAGGAAGAACCCCTGGAGGAGGAAATGGCAGTCCACCCCAGTATTCTTGCCTGAAAACAATCTCATGGACAGAGGAGCCGGGTGGGCTACCGCCCAAAGAATAGGACACGATTGAGTGACTGAGCATGAGCAAGAACAAAATACTGGAGACTCTTCTGGGTATTCTTCACAGCTGAGATGCTCACTCCCAGAGCTGAAGGAGGTTCCTTTCTGCTTTATAGCCCAGTTACCAGTTTTTTTGGTCACTAGAAGTTACTTTTACTCTCTTCTTCCTTCTTTTTTCTTCTTCTAAGGAATCTCCTTCAGTTCTCACGTTCCTCTCTTAGTATTGCAAAGGCTTTGGTCATGTATTCTTGAAAAAATATGTAATATATTGAAGGATTCTCCAGCCTCATTGTCAGTTATAGTTATTTCAAGTTGGAAGGGCCTCTGATGAATTAGACTCAGCTTTTTTTTTACCTTGCTTCTGCCTTCTGATGGAGTAGTATGCTTGTGAAAGGCTTGTGCAACCTCATAGGGATATCTCTCAGCTGTTATTTTTAAAGTTGGCAGGAGGATACAAGCATGTTTTATTAGTGAAGTTCCTTGGAAGTCTAATCTATCATGGTGGTTCGTGATAGTTTAGAATCAAAGATTAAGTTCAAAGTTCCTTAACAATTTGGGTGATTTTGCCATGGCTTGTTCAATGCAGATTTCTCTTCCTCACAAATGTCAACTTAAAAAAAAAAAAGTCAAAACCTAAAAGTTGAGAGTTGTATTTTATTTTCATATTATAATGCAGGAAAAATGGGGAACATGGATGCTAAATGGAGATAGCAAACAGCTAGGATTTGAACTAAGGGTTTTCTGATTAAAAATCCCAAGTTATTAAGTACTAAAATACTGTGCTTCTTCTCTTATCCTTCTCAGGAAAACAAAAAATGTGCTTGTGTGTGTTTTTGTGCATTTTTTTTTTTTTTGCAAGAGAAAGTAGGACTCCAGGTCAGTAATTCATAATTCAATTTCTAACAATGTATAACAATAACAATATACTTCTGCTCAGAGGTTAAAGCGTCTGCCTCCAATGCGGGAGACCTGGGTTCGATCCCTGGGTTGGGAAGATCCCTTGGAGAAGGAAATGGTAACCCACTCCAGTATTCTTGCTTGGAGAATCCCATGGACGGAGAAGCCTGGTAGGCTACAGTCCACGGGGTCGCAAAGAGTCGGACACGACTGAGCGACTTCACTTCACTTTCTGCCTTCTATGTACCAAGAAGATCTCCTGGAGAAGGAAATGGCTCTTTAAAGCAATCATATGGCATCATTGAGACTGAAGACGGACAACCAAAATATTCTAAAACTCTCGATGGGTCAAACTGAAATAATAATCTGGGAATGTGTAATCATTGTAATTACATTTTGATACGGTAACTCCCCTTTCCTCCACAAAATGAGACAAAAGAAATTAGACAAATATAACAGAATGAAGACTGAACTTCTGTAGATTTCAGCTTCAATATTTAGAATTTCATAAAGTAAAATAAAATGGTAAGATCATGCTTGAAAGGACTTGTTGAAGATTATCTTTCTCCATTCTCTTTATGATTCCATTGAGTCAGAAAGGTAGAGGAGGTAGCAGTAGATTTAACCAGCTTCCAGCAAAAAACACTTAGTTGTAGTAAATGGATTTTATTACCTCTTAACTGAATAAAATCTTTTTTTTTTCTTTTCTTTTGGTAATATAAGGGGAGAGGAAATCATATGAGGGAAATACATGATATTTCTGCTAATTTGGAATGGAAAAATGGAGGATTTTCATCTAACATTGTAAACACTCCTGATCCATAATGAAGTTCTATTTTTTTTATAGCTCTTGTCTCTACCTTATTTGTCACTATTTTAGAATAAATATGTCTTTCTCAACCTGATTACAAACAGCTTAAAGAAGCAAGCTTGTCTTTTGTGTTCACCTTTGTATCTTGCATATGATAGATATTCAAAAATGATTGCTGAATGAATGATGAGTACAAATGACTTAGTGTATTACTTTGCACATAATTATAATGTTAAGTAAATTTAAATAATGTTAAATTATTTTTCTTGTAATAGCAAAAGATTACCTTTGGAATGTAAACTCTCAGTAATCCATTCAAAAACATAGCGGGCTGAGAATGGAGGGGTTTATGGTTTGAAAATTTTAATTTAGTGTACAAAAATAAGTCCATGGTAAGAAGGAGGAGCCATTGAGATTGTTTATTGCTGGTTGTTTCAATTAATTAATTTGTGGGGGAAAAAGAGCACAAGCCCAATTATAAAATTCTCAATGTAGAATTTTGCTTTACATACCTATTTCCTATCAAAACCTAGGGCTGTGTCTGAAATAGAGAAGGTACTTAGTGAATGTTTACAGAGTGAGGAACTGCAGGTGTGTATTCAGTCTATGCACAAATGGTTGTGGTAGGTAACATAAAGATCAGGAAGTAATTTGAACACAGTTATCATGAAATCTAAGTGTCATTATCTGTAGTTATATTCCGAAAAGGGAGAGAGAATCTCTTAAATTATCATAAGCATCTTTTATTGTCATACCCTAGGCCCCACCCAATCTTCTAACATCACCCTGTTGGTATCCTTAAAGTCAGTAAATCATCAAAAATGGATTTGAGGATGCAGTCTAATTTGGGGCATTTCACTGTAGTTATGAGTCTGAAACAAACAAGATACCAATACCAAATGTTCACAACATCCAGAAAATCACTATGCACCTCATTTAAGATTCACTTTTACTCTGGATGTTTAATCTGGAGGTTAAAATTGACAATGTGTACTTCTGCTAATTGATACACCAGAGGTTTGCAAATCTCAGACAGTATCATTAATAATTTCCTGCCAGCAGCTCATGGCATGATCATTAGTAACGATGGACTTCACACTGGTGAGCTCTGACAGCAGTTGTCAGATTGTGCCAGCATTTCCATTCAGAATCCCTTGTCTCCTGTTGAGTGTGCAGAGTTGGACAGAATGCAAGAGGAAGGTGTCAGTGTTAAGTGATACCACTGGGCAGTATGTCAACTGATGGCATTTTCTCTGCCTACACTGAAAGAGCTCAGTAGGAGATGGAGTCCACATAATACCAAAAGCAATTAAGATAACAGACAATTATTGTGTTTCCTGTTTTTTTCACCTGTATCAAGTTAGAACAGGCATGCTTAAAAAAAAAAAAAAAAGCCTACAAGCAGTCTGTGTTGCTCTGTACACTTGGGGAGACTGTGTGAAAGCTTCTTGGAAGAGTTTTATTTAGTCAAGTTTTTTCATTCTTAAGGAACAGAGTTATTCAATTAGAATATTTATAAATAGAAGCAATTTTACAGAGTTTAGAGATATTGACCAGTCGTTAAAGGTCTTCCTTGGCTGGTAGTTTATGAGATATTTTTTGAAATACAGTTTGGTTTTTATGTGAAGTACTCATTTAGCTAAAATTTTATCTCAGCTTCTCAATCTTGCAATTATTAATATGAACAACTACAAATCTTGACCATTCTGCTCCATGTTCATTTGATTTGCCCAGTGTTCTGCAGATTAGGGGGAAAAAATTCCTCAGTCTAAATGAATGTACTGATGTGGAGGCACTGGCTGATAAGAGCCATATTTTTCTTCCAATAACATTTACTTATACTTTGTTTTTATTCCTTTAAAATGGAAATGCTTTAACATGTCATTTTCTAATTCATACTGATACTGAATTCATGAAAAAAGAGCTATGTGAAAGTCCTTTCTATTACATATGGAAAACATTTAAGTATGTACAACTTGGTTTTATTGTTTTCAAAATTATGTAGATTGTGCATTCTTCATGGCTATCCTGCAATTTCTTATTCTGAATATTTTTTATTCTAACTATATGCTATGCTAAGTCACTTCAGTCGTGTCTGACTCTGTGTGACCCGATAGACGGCAGTCACCAGGCTCCCCTGTCCCTGGGATTCTCCAGGCAAGAACACTGGAGTGGGTTGCCATTTCCTTCTCCAATGCGTGAAAGTGAAAAGTGAAAGCCAAGTCGCTTAGTCATGTCCGACTCTTAGCGACCCCATGGACTGCAGCCTACCAGGCTCCTCCATCCATGGGATTTTCCAGGCAAAAGTACTGGAGTGGGGTGCCATTGCCTTCTAACGATAGTCATCTTTATTTGAATACAAGTCTTTCTTGTTTGTGTTTGCTTTTCTTTTTTTTTTTTTCTTTTTTATCTCCATCAGTCTCTGCAGAGCTCCATGGTTCTGAAATACAAGCCACAGTGCACTTAAATAGAGGAATATATGGTTGGGGGAAAGTCGTTTATATGGCTTGTCCAGACTATCTTGCTGAGTCCAATTTCACAAGCTATTAACATTTTGAAAGGAAACAATTAATTTGGCTGTCATATTCTAGAAAGGGGGACAAAATGTTAGAAAATACTGTTCAGTTGCTTTGGAAGAGACAGCTTGGTATAAGATGCATTTATATTATTATAAATTGAGGAAATACATTCCAAGAAAGAGGTGAAACATTATCTTTAAAGTTATTATATTTATTAATTTCAGGAACTTCCTTTTTGTCCTTGGGGAAGTACCAGGACAAATTAGAGAAAGCAATGTAGACAGCATAGACAGCATTATAAAACTCAGCAATAAATAAGAACATGTAGGACATGTGGAATGAGATGCATGTAACTAGGGAGACTATAAAGCATTATAGAATTAGTATCAGGGATTCTAAAACATAGAAGGATATGCTGTTGGGCGCATTCAAAGACCACAAGTTGAACTTTAAATGTAACAACTGTTGTAGGAAGGGGGACCCCTTCCAGGGCCTGAAACTGGGCTCTTGCCTAACACTCGGAAATGAATTGTCCAAGGAGACACATGTGCTGACAAAGCAAGAGATTTTATTGAGAAAGGGCACCCAGGTGGAGAGCAGTAGGGTAAGGGAGCCCAGGAGAAACTGCGTGGCTCACAGTCTCAGGTTTTATGGTGATGGGATTAGTTTCCAGGTGGTCTTTGGCCAATCATTCTAATTCAGAGTCTTTCCTGGTGGCGCACGCATTGCTCAGCCAAAATGGACGCTAGCGAGAGGGATTCTGGGAAGTGGACGGACACCAGGTGTGTCCTTTCGACCTTTTCCAAACTCTTCCAGTTGGTGGTGGCTTATTAGTTCCATATTCCTTATCAGGATCTCCTGTCATAAAACAAATCATGCATTTGGTTACTATGGTGCCTGGCCAGCGTGGGCGGTTTCAATCAGTGTGCTTCCCCTAACACAACCACATAAGAAGAGCAAATGAGCAGGATTTGACTAGCTACTTAGAACTAGTGATAATTATTTAAAAAATGAAAAGTAGAACTATATATTGTTAACTTTTATTTTTATATTTGATTTTTAAAGTTGACATATGTTTGCATATCATAACATGCCCATGTATCCCACATATTAAAAAGACTGTATCTTTAATTTTGCAAATTTATACAAATATTTCAGGGCTTCCCTGGTGACTCAGTGGTAATGATCCACTTGTAAGGCAGAAGATGTGGATTCAGTCACTGAGTCAAGAAGATCCTTTTGTATAGCCTATATTTTAAAATTACTAATATATTACTTTACAGTAATGATTGACACTGGTTTATTTTCTTGCCACAAAAAAAAAAAAAAGAAAAAAACCAAACACACAAAATAAATTAGTTCAAACACAGGAAAGGTATGAAAGATCTTAAAGGAAAATAAATACTGTGCCCTTAAGCTAAGTGATATCCTGATCCCATTTGGCTCCTCTGATTGTTTCCTAGTGCCCTTCATTCCCTTGATTTTTTTTTTTTTTTTGGTCTGTCTAATATCAGGTTTTCAAATATCAGGAGAGTTAGTAATGAGGAGCCAGTTTAAAGATATAGCATGAACTTTGAAGTAAAGCAGATATGGCTTGAAATTCCAGCTGTGTCACGTTAGTTTATTGGTAAGGACTGAGTAACCTCTTAGTGCCTCAGTTTCCTCAGCTATATTAAGAAGAATGAGTATATTATTTGGCACCTTGTAGTGGCTCAGAAAATGTTAAGTTACTTTCTTCTCCGTTCCCCCATCTCTTCTGATTCTGGGCTAGCTCTGACTGCTGCTCTCATTGCTTCCCCATAATCTACCTAGAGTTAGGTTGGCTAGAATTCAGACCAGGGTAGAACTTCCTAATATATAGTCATTTTTTTCTGTGTGTTAATTGTAGAGGGTGTTTTAGGTCTTCATAAAACAGGTGAAGTTCAGCTTCTTCACTATTAGTGGTTGGGGCACAGACTTGGATTACTGTAATGTTGAGTGGTTTGCCTCAAAAATGAACTAAGATCATTCTGTGATTTTGAGGTTGATCCATGAAGAAGATACTTAATGAATAACTTCACCTAATTTTCTAAAAGCAAAACCTTATTTTGGGTGAATGAAGGAGGAATGAATCACTGGAAAAAATGATACAAAACCAAAAAGGGAGAAACAACAACAACAACAACAAATAAATTCATGGGGACTTTTGAAGCTTAGAGTTTCCCTGTGTTGCAGTTCTCATAAAAGAAACACAAGTAGAAATAAAAAAGTCAAGAGGATGTTTTGCATGTAAGCTCCTCCCTCCCCCCATTCTTTCTGACTTAACATGGATGTATCTCTACATTTTTGGAGAGATAGGCTTGCTGGAGTAGCTCATATGCACAGAATAAAAAATGATTTCAATGCAGTATGTCTAAGAGAAGGAGATGAAGGGTATCTTTACTCAAGAGGCCAATAGTCTTGATGGAGAGGAAGGCAACAACAGAGTTTCCTAAAGTATCATGGAATGAGAAGTGAAAAGAAAGAATCTATGTGGATTCTCTGGCAAGGGACCTGCTAGGAAATACTCCAGCTAGAGAGGGAGATCTGGACTGTAGGGGTCTGGGCAATAAGAAACATGACTGTCCTCTGACAGGAGGGAACTGCAGTAGGGAGGCTTAAATTCAAATTTTGACTCAAGTACTTGCTAACAGTGTAACACTGTTTCTTATATTCCATATTTTTTAATTATATTGTCTTTAAATAACTAAAATAAATAATTTCACAGATATTCACATGTGAAGATAACATGAATGATCATGTATCAAGCACATATCATATGTATTTGAAGTTTACTAATGAGAGAGAATAAAAAGAGAAAGGTTGACTTGTTCTTTTATTCATTTAAAATATTTTTATATAATTTAAAGGTTACTTTCCATTTAAACTTACTAAAAAATATTGGCTAAATACCCTGTGTTGTACAGGACATCCTTGAGCCTGTGCTGTGCTGTGCTTAGACACTCAGTGAAGTCTGACTCTTTGTGACCCCATGGACTATGGCCCACCAGACTCCTCTGTTCATGGTGATTCTCCAGACAAGAATACTGGAGTGGGTTGCCATGCCCTCCTCCAGGGGATCTTCCCAACTCAGGTCTCCTGCATTGCAGGTGGATTATTTACCATGTGAGCCACCAGGGAAGCCCAGGAATACTGGAGTTGGTAGCCTACTGGGGACACTTTGCAACCCAGTAATTGAACCAGGATCTCGTGCATTGCAGGATGATTCTTTACCAGCTGACCTACTCAGGAAGCCCTCTTAACACTTAATACTTTGTACTGCCTACTCCCAAATCTGTATATTTCCCACAACCACCCCACCACCAGTAAACACTAGTTTGTTCTATTTGTGAGTCTGCTTCTTTAATGTTATAGTCACTATTTTGCTGCATAGGATTAACTTGTTCTTGATAGTATTATGGAGATAGAGAACTGTCTGGAAGATTTAGAACTGTGAAAGAAAGCCCTTCATTCCCAGAAAGGCCCTTTTCCATGCCCAGAAAGGTAGTAGGAAAATACTAAGTAAAACTGATTTCAGTATCTCCTAAGGTTATGGTATGGACCTAACAGAAGCTGAAGATATTGAGAAGAGGTGGCAAGAATACACAGAAGAACTATACAAAAAAGATCTTCATGACCCAGATAACCACAATGGTATGATCACTCACCTAGAGCCAGACATCCTGGAGTGTGAAGCCAAGTGGGCCTTAAGAAGCATCACTATGAACAAAGCTAGTAGAGGTGATAAAATTCGATCTGAGCTATTTCAAATCCTAAAAGGTGATGCTGTGAAAGTGGTGCACTCAATATGCCAGCAAATCTGGAAACCTCAGCAGTGGCTACAGGAATGGAAAAGGTCAATTTTCATCCAAAGAAAGGCAATGCCAAAGAACGTTCAAATTACCACACAATTGCACTCATCTCACACACTAGCAAAGTAATGCTCAAAATTCTCTAAGCCAGGATTCAACAGTACGTGAACCATGAAGTTCCAGATGTTCAAGCTGGATTTAGAAAAGGCATAGGAACCAGAGATCAAATTGCCAACAACAATTGCATCATGGAAAAAGCAAGAGAGTTCCAGAAAAACATTGACTTCTGCTTTATTGACTACACCAAAGCCTTTGACAATGTGGATCACAACAAACTGTGGAAAATTCTTCAAGAGATGGGAACACCAGACCACCTGACCTGCCTCCTGAGAAATCTGTGTACAGGACAAGAAACAACAATTAGAACCGGACATGGAACAACAGACTGGTTCCAAATCAGGAAAGAATACATCAAGACTGTATATTGTCAACCAGCTTATTTAAATTATATGCAGAGTAAATCATGTGAAATGCTGAGCTGGATGAAGTACAAGCTGGAATCAAGATTGCTGGGAGAAATATTAATAACCTCAGATATGCAGATGACACCACCCTATGGCAGAAAGTGAAGAAGAACTAAAGAGCCTCTTGATGAAAATGAAAAAGGAGAGTAGAAAAGTTGGCTTAAAGCTCAACATTCAGAAAACGAAGATCATGGCATCTGGTCCCATCAGTTCAGTTCAGTTCAGTTCAGTCGCTCAGTTGTGTACGACTCTGCGACCCCATGAATTGCAGCAAGCCAGGCCTCCCTGTCCATCACCAACTCCCAGAGTTAACTCAAACTCACGTCTGTCGAGTCAGTGATGCCATCCAGCCATCTCATCCTCTGTCTTCCCCTTCTCCTCCTACCCCCAATCCCTTCCAGCATCAGAGTCTTTTCCAATGAGTCAACTCTTTGCATGAGGTGGCCAAAGTACTGGAGTTTCAGCTTCAGCATCATTCACTCCAAAGAAATCCCAGGGCTGATTTCCTTTAGAATGGACTGGTTGGATCTCCTTGCAGTCCAAGGGACTCTCAAGAGTCTTCTCCAATGCCACAGTTCAAAAGCATCAATTCTTCAGTGATCAGCTTTCTTCACAGTCCAACTCTCACATCCATACATGACCACTGGAAAAACCATAACCTTGACTAGATGGATCTTTGTTGACAAAGTAATGTCTCTGCTTTTCAATATGCTATCTAGGTTGGTCATAACTTTTCTTCCAAGGACTAAGTGTCTTTTAATTTCATGGCTGCAGTCACCATCTGAAGTGATTTTGGAGCCCCAAAATATAAAGACTGACACTGTTTCTACTGTCTCCCCATCTATTTTCCATGAAGTGATGGGACCAGATGCCATGATCTTCGTTTTCTGAATGTTGAGCTTTAAGCCAACTTTTTCACTCTCCACTTTCACTTTCATCAAGAGGCTTTTTAGTTCTTCTTTGCTTTCTGCCATAAGGGTGGTGTCATCTGCATATCTGAGGTTATTGATATTTCTCCTGGCAATCTTGATTCCAGCTTGTGCTTCTTCCAACCCAGCATTTCTCATTATGTACTCCACATATAAGTTAAATAAGCAGAGTGACAATATACAGCTTTGACGGACTCCTTTTCCTATTTGGAACCAGTCTGTTGTTCCATGTCCAGTTCTAACTGTTTCTTCCTGACCTGCATATAGGTTTCTCAAGAGGCAGGTCAGGTGGTCTGGTATTCCTATGTCTTTCAGAATTTTCCACAGTTTACTGTGATCCATACAGTCAAAGGCTTTGGCATAGTCAATAAAGCAGAAATAGATGTTTTTCTGGAACTCTCTTGCTTTTTCCATTATCCAGCGGATGTTGGCAATTTGATCTCTGGTTCCTCTGCCTTTTCTAAAACCAACTTGAACATCAGGAAGTTCACAGTTCACGTACTGATGAAGTCTGGCTTGGAGAATTTTGAGCATTACTTTGCTAGCATGTGAGTTGAGTGCAATTGTGCGGTAGTTTGAGCATTCTTTGGCATGGTCCCATCACTTCTTGGCAAATAGAGAAACCATGGAAACAGTGATAGACTTTATTTTGGGGGGCTCCAAATCACTGCAGATAGTGACTGCAGCCATGAAATTAAAAGATGCTTGTTCCTGGGAAGAAAAAGTATGACCAACCTAGACAGCATGTTTGGAGAAGGTAATGGCAACCCACTCCAGTACTCTTGCTTGGAAAATCCCATGGATGGAGGAGCCTGGTAGGCTGCAGTCCATGGGGTCATGAAGAGGCGGACACGACTGAGTGACTTCATTTTCACTTTTCACTTTCTTCCATTGGAGAAGGAAATGGCAGCTCACTACAGTGTTCTTGCCTGGAGAACCCCAGGGACAGGCGAGCCTGGTGGGCTGCCATCTATGGGGTCACACAGAGTTGGACACGACTGAAGTGACTTAGCAGCAGCGGCAGACAGCATATTAAAAAGCAGACTCATTACTTTGCCAACAAAGGTCCATCTAGTCAAGGCTATGGTTTTTCCAGTAGTCATGCAAGTGTGGATGTGAGACTTGGACTATAAAGAAAGCTGCTGCTGTCTCTTCAGTTGTGTTGAGAGGACTCTTGAGAGTCCCTTGGACAGCAAGGAAATACAACCAGTCCATCCTAAAGGAAATCAGTCCTGAATATTCATTTGGATCATTGATGATGAAGCTGAAACTCCAGTATTTTGGTTACCTTATGTGAATAACCTACTCACTGGAAAAGACCCTGAAGTTAGGAAAGATTGAAGGCAGGAGGAGAAGGGGATGATGGAGGATGAGATGGTGGACGTGAGTTTGAGTAAGCTCTGGGAGTTGCTGATAGATAGGGGAGCCTGGCGTGCTGCAGTCCATGGGGTCACAAAGAGTCAGACATGACTGAGTGACTGAACTAAGGTAATGGTGATATACTATGCATATAGTGATGTTGTAAGTAAGGTATATTAGAAATATTTTCCTCAAAGAATTGTCACACTGTAATAGGGTGATATATTGTAATGTTGTATAAAGGAACATAAAATTTTACAGATGTTGGATATTTTTATGTGAATAAATTTTATGAAATGAGATAAATGTAAGAATGGAATATAAGGAAGAAAGGTTAGAATTTCTGCTATAATCTGCTTCTTAGACATGAAATTATTTTAAGGAAAAATGTTTACAAAGCCTTCCACTTTTCAACCCTTCTCCACTATTTTCCTCTGCACCTAGAACTACAATACTTTTTTCAAACTAATTTTTCTTTTGACAACTTTTGTTATAGACACGAAAAGTCAAATATAAGTAAAACATAGAAAGAATTAAAATTGGAAATTATAATAAGAACTAAATTAATTTTACCTTCAAAATCTTGACATTTTAAATCTACATCATATGCAAGCAAACAGGTGTCAATAGATTTTTATTTGAAGTAATTGTCGATTAAATATGAAGAGATAAAAATCAAAACACATTTTTGATTCTAGTTGCTTTTCTTTGTTTCTTTTATCCTAATATATCATGGAATTATCCAGAAGAAACAGAAAAGTAGCTAGAATAACACTTCGTTTTGAACACTGCATATATCATTAAAATTAAATTAGCACTGAAACATTTAAATTATTAATTCATTAATATTAATTTCTTAAATGGTGGCTGTTGTTGTTTAGTCACTAAATCATATCCAACTGTTTGTAACCCCATGAACTGTAGACCTCTAGTTTTAGATGGTTACTTCTTTGGATTTTCCAGAAAAGTCAGCATCCAAAGATATTCCCTATAATAAATAACAAAGAATCTTAGGATATCTTAGAATCAGGAAACAGTTTTAGTTATAAAATAAGTCATCTTTTTAACCTTAAAAATGATGATACGGAGTACATCCATTCTTTGGAAGTTCAGGAAATTAAAAACCATTTTTTAAAAAATTCACACTTCTATTTGAAGTAATTCTCCTAATCTATTTCACTCAGCTCTGGTGGTTGCAGTGTGGAAGACTGCAGGAAAAGTTTAGTAGTCATCCTTTTATGACTTCTTAGAATAGTACTTGTTTAATTGCATATTAAATAATTATCACAACTTTATTTCAAACACAAAATTATTATATACTATAACTAAGGGATAGAAAAAGCACTGCCAATATTTTTGGCTATTGTGTACAGTTAATAAAGATATGTAGGTTTTTTTTTTTTTTAATTTGGAAGTATTGATCCAGCTATAGCTCTTAATTTGAATGTCCACTGATTAATGGTTAATGAAATAGTAATTGAGTTCAGTTCAGTTGTTCAGTCATGTCTGAATCTTTCCTACCACATGGACTGCAGCATGCCAGGCTTTCCTATCCATCACTAACTCCCAGAGCTTGCTCAAACTCATGTCCGTCAAGTTGGTGATGCCATTCAACCATCTCATTCTCTGTTGTCCCCATCTTCTGCTGCCTTCAATCTTTCCCAGCATCAGGGTCTATTCCAATGAGTCAGTTCTTTGTTACCAGATGGCCAAAATATTGGAGCTTCAGCTTTGGCATCAGTCCTTTCAATGAATGTTCAGGATTGATTTCCTTTAGGATGGACTTGTTTGATCTCCTTGCAGTCCAAGGGACTCAAGAGTCTTCTCTAATACCACAATGAAAAAGCATCAGTTCTTTGCTGCTCAGCATTCTTTATAGTCCAACTCTAACATCCATACATGATGAGGGGAAAAACCATAGCCTTGACTAGACCTTTGTTGGCAAAGTAATGTCTCTGCTTTTTAATATGCTGTCTAGGTTGGTCATAACTTTTCTTCCAAGAAGCTAGTGTCTTTTAATTTCATGGCTGCAGTCACCATCTGCAGTGATTATTATGTTATACTAATCATGGTCTTCTGCAATCTAAAGCCTAAATTATTATTTTCATTTTTTTGAGTCTAATATTTTTTGCTGTTGTTGTTATTATTTATTTATGTATATATATTTTTTACTTTACAATATTGTATTGGTTTTGCCATACATCAACATGCATCCACCACAGGTGTGCACGTGTTCCCATGCTGTACCCCCCTGCCACCTCCTTCCCCATACCATCCCTCTGGGTCATCCCAGTGCACCAGCCCCAAGTATCCTGTATCGTGCATCAAACCTGGACTGGTGATTCGTTTCTTATATGATACTATACATGTTTTAATGCTATTCTCCCAAATCATTCCCCCCCCCCCACAGAACCCCAAAGACTGTTCTATACATCTGTGTCTCTTTTGCTGTCTTGCATACAGGGTTGTCGTTACCATCTTTCTAAATTCCATATATATGCGTTAGTATACTGTATTGGTATTTTTCTTTCTGGCTTACTTCACTCTGTATAATAGGCTCCAGTTTCCTCCACCTCATTAGAACTGATTCAAATGTATTCTTTTTAATGGCTGAGTAATACTCCATTATGTATATGTACCACAGCTTTCTTATCCATTCATCTGCTGATGGACATCTAGGTTGCTTCCATGTCCTGGCTATTATAAACAGTGCTGCGATGAACATTGGGGTACACGTGTCTCTTTCAATTCTGGTTTCCTCAGTGTGTATGCCCAGCAGTGGGATTGCTGGGTTGTGTGGAAGTTCTATTTCCAGTTTTTTAAGGAATATTTTTGAATAGTGGTTGAGATTTTATTCTGGTATATTCTTATTAAGTGTATATTAAGAACATCAACAATAAAGTGATTTACTTAAATATTGCTTAAATAACACTTGAATTAAATTTCTTAGCATGATCGCTAAAGAGACATCTTATATTTACCTTCAATTTTTTTTGTCTCCTATATTACAGAAAAGTAAATGGACAAAACAATCAACCACCACTCTCTTCCTTTCATTTGATCATCTTCAAATAACCTGAATATTTACCTTCTGAAAAGATAACTTATCCAGAGCAGACATTCCCTTAGGGAAAAGTAGGTTATACTGAGAAATAAATAAAGCAAGGGTTTAAGCTTTAATCTTAATGAATTATACTGAGATGACTTCAGTATAACTCTCCCATAAATTCTTCTGTATATATTTGAAGAAAGAAAGAGAAAAAGAAGGAAAAGAGGGAATGCTGGGAGGGAAGGAAAAAAGGAGAACAAAAGGAATAGGAAAAGGGGAGAGAAAAGAGAAGCTAGTAGGAAAGGAAAGGAGGAGTGGAAAGAAAGAGATGGAATAGGAGGAGGAAATTTTATTCTGTAATTATTAATGAAAATCAATATCTATTCATGTTAAACTCAAGTTCTAATCTCTACATCAATCCTCCAAGAAAAATGTGCTTTGAAGACCTGCAGTTCAACTTCTAGTCACTATTCTTTATCCCAGTCCTTCTTCAATAGCTTTCATATTGTATATCTTTTCATTTCTTTTTTAAAAAAATAATTTAATTGATTAGTTCCTTTTATTTTTGGCGGTGCTGAGTCTTCGTTGCTGTGTGGGCTTTTCTATATTTGCAAAGAGCAGGGGCTACTCTAGTTGTGGTGCATGGGTTTCTCATTGCAGTGGCTTCTTTTATTGTGAAGTATGGGCTCTAGGGAACAAGGGCTTTAGTAGTTGCTGTGCTTCTGCTCAGTAGTTGCGGCTCCCAGGCTCTAGAGCACAGGCTCAATAGTTGTGGCTCAAGGTTTTAGTTGCTCCTGGCATGTGGGGCCTTTCTGGATCAGGGATCAAGCCCATGTCTCCTGCATTGGTGGGCAGATTCTTCACTGCTGAGCCACCAGGGAAGCCCCCTCCATTTCTTTTTGACTGATTAAGAGTAAAGCTTATTTAGTAGTTTCATTTACTCAAAATAACCACCAAGAATTCAACCAGAGAAATGTAAACACAATGTACATAAAAAAATTGATCCTTGTGTCAGATCATCCAGGTATTGTGGATACTGCTTCATGAACCATCCAGACGTTTTCTCTGTTGTCTATCCACAAGTTTTGTTGTGTTTATATGGTCAAAAGCTTTTATTTTCATTTCTTCTGGTTGTGTGTGAAATATCATGAGGCTAGAGATGAATGAGTTGGTGATTATGAATGCATTCTTTGGGCTTTCCAAGCTCAACAGATGTAACAAGCAATATTCCCTGAATTGCAAGCAGAAAGACTCACATCTGCTAAATTTACAAGAATCACATTTATAACAGCAATAAACAGCAACAATGAAGTTCAGCACTGTCTTTAAGGAAAACTGTGTTAGCAAGTAAACAAGAGAAAAGAGAGTTTTCATCATGACCAAGAAGGCAGTTTTTGTCTTCCTAGCACGTTTCGTTTGCTATTATGACAGATATCTGAGAAATGCAGGGGGCAAACTGCTTTATATCTATAGACAACATGTTGAGAAAAATATGTGACTCCAGTATTTGTAAGTACCTATCACTTCTTGGCTAAGTAGTATATTTTCTTTAGAGCTAATCAGAAATCAGAAGTCAGGTTGTATTTGACATATTATATCCAAAACTAGGATTTAAAAATTTCTGCAACAAATGTTTGATATTTCCTTTGTGTAAGTAATTTTTAGCAGAGAAAATGCATAGAAAAGTTAAAAGTTACAAAGTATATTTAAATTTTTTGTATCACTTGGAACTAATCCTTAACTAAGATTTAGATGTTTGTTTCCTACAAAAAAGGCTATTCTTCTACACAACTGCAGTGTAACCCAGGAAATCACCATTGATACATTATTTTCTACCCCTCATACACCACTGGAGTTTTGTCTAGTGTCAATATAATGTCTTCCATGCTTTTGAATTGTGGTGTTGGAGAAGACTCTTGAGAGTCCCTTGGACTGCAAGGAGATCCAACCAGTCCATCCTAAAGGAGACCAGTCCTGGGTGTTCATTGGAAGGACTGATGTTGAAGCTGAAACACCAATACTTTGGCCACCTGATGAGTAGAGCTGACTCGTTGGAAAAGACCCTGATGGTGGGAAAGATTGAGGGCAGGAGGAAAAGGAGACGACAGAGGATGAGATGGTTGGATGGCATCACCGACTGGATGGAAATGGGTTTGGGTGGACTCCGGGAACTGGTGATGGACAGGGAGGCCTGGCGTGCTGCGGTTCATGGGGTCGCAAAAAGTCCGACACGACTGAGCGACTGAACTGAACTGAACTGATAGTTACTGGATCAAATTAAGAATTTTTTTTTAACTTTTATCACTTTGACACCTGAAAATATTCTGGAACATTTTTACAGATCTCCCTTTAATTTGGGCTTTTGTCTTGTTTCTTCATCATTAGTTCAAAGGTGTACATCTTTGGCAGGAATGTCAGAGAAATTCTTCATTTTTTTCATTGCTTCCCAGATTTTGACTTGTCCTGCTAATGATGCTGTTTACTTTCATCATTTCCAATAGGTGGTGTCTGCAAAGTTTCTCTGATGTAAAATGTATTCCCTTTTCCTTTGTAATTCATTTTTTTTTTGAGGAAATACTTTGAGATGATATGAGTATTTTATTCCTATTAAATGGTCAGTTTAATCTTTATTAGTATTTCACATGAACTCATGGTTTCCTGTATTATACAAAGAATGACAGTCTGTTAACATATATGTGGGCAGACTGGGATTACAATTGTCTTCCCTCTGCCTCCAAATTCAAGGCCTTGGCTGCTCCTCCGTGTGAATGCGTTACTCATCCTGCTCTGAGACACCATGCTAATCCTGTTCTCTGTGGCCTGGACCTCCTCAGCCTACATATATCTCCCTCCTCCTATATGTATGTTTGGCTTCCTCAGGTTGCCCATATTCTGCTCCCCATACAAATTAAAATGTTTATTCTTTGCAAGCTTACATGAATGCATGAAAGGACAGGCTACATACTGGGAGAAAACTTATGCAAGCTACAAATCCTTTAAAGACTCAGTATCTAGAACGTATCAAGAACTACCAATGGTAAAAAAAAAAATTACACAATTAGAAAACAGGCAAAGGATATGAATAGGCCACTGGATAAATATTTGAAATTAAAGCTTTCCCATATTTTAGAGAAAAATGATAGTCCTGATCTTTAGTTACATTGCAAAAAGACATAGTGTATATATATAGTATATTTATTTATAATACATGTGTGCACATATATCATGTTATATTTAATATACACATATGTATGATAATGCTGATGGATCAGACAGTAAAGAATCTGCCTGAAATGCAAGAGGCCCAGATTTGATCCCTGGATCGGGAAGATCCCCTGAAGAAGGGAATGTCAACCCACTCTAGTATTCTTACCTGGAGAATCCCATGGACAGAGGAGCCTGGAGAGCTACAGTTCATGGGCTTGCACAGAGTCAGGCACAACTGAGCAATTAACACTTTCACTGTCATAATAAATATATAGTGTATTTATGTGTATATGTGTGTGCATGTGTACACATTATGTTTGCTAAATTGTAGGAAGAGCACAATTAAAATGAATAAAGGATAGATCTACAAATGACAAGCACAAGATTAAAATTTATGATCAAAATTTGTGTGTATCAGGGGTCAACATACTACGTGGGAAGTTTTTTTGTTTTTTTTTTTTAACTTTTGTAAATAAACTTTTAGTGGAACACAGCCATTCTCATCCCTGTGGGTATTTCCTTTGGCTACTTTTGTGCTATAGGAGCTTAGTTAATTACAACATAGATCATATGGCCTGCAAAGCCTTAAATGTTTAATAGCTAGCCCTTCACAGCAAAAGTTTTGGCAACTCCTTACTTACTTGGTTAGTATTCACAATGTCAAATAATGCCAGTATTTGCATCTCTGATTCTTTAAAGACACAATTCATTTTAGTTTTAATCACTAGTGTTAATTTTACTCCCTTATTCAATTTAAATTCTTAACTTTCTCCAAGTCTGCTACTTCTTGCTATTTGTAATAACTAACTAGCAATACTTTACATCTCAGATTGTCTGATAAATACTGTACAGACGAACACTTCATTATCCATAGAGGATGACAGTTCATGTCGGCCTAGGAATCTGAATATCTCTTGAAAGGCATAGAGAAAACTGAGAGCAAAGATGATGTGTTCACCGTTGGACACAATTTTGCTACATGACTTAGACTCAGTTTGGTTTTTTTTGTGCTTTTTTTTTCACTATTGATAGCATCTTCAAGTTAGGTAAAAATGTTAATTAAAGTTTGGTTTTCATTGTTCAAATGACAGGATAAGTGTTTATTCAAGGATCTCACTGGAGTTTGAAATAACCAAGAAAGGTCACTCTAAGAAATTAGAGTTCTAAAACAACTTATTTTCCTTCTAAATCTCAGCAATATTAGATTTCTCCCTTTATGTGTTTTGCCATTATAATCTGCATAAATGGAATGGAGGATACAGCTGAGTATCTCATTTAAGAGCAGGACTCCTTTTAAAAGTTCATTATATTAAATTTAGAAAAATAATGTGACATCATAACCTGTATAATGTTTTAATGGTTGTCACAATAAGTCACTTTGCCAACCTCTTATTTTAGAATTGGTATGAATTTCTTATACAGTGGCATTCTTTTCTTCATTTGAAAAACAAATCTTAATAAACAGCATACAAAATTACATTTTTAAAAACATAATTAGAATAAAATGTTACATTAATATAGTAATAAGCCAGTCTGTGTATGTTAAAGTCGCTTAGTTGTGTCCAATTCCTTGCGACCCTATGGACTATAAAAGTCCATGGAATTCTCCAGGCCAGGATACTGATGTGGGTAGCCTTTCCCTACTACAGGGGATCTCCCTAATCCAGGGGTCAAACCGAGGTCTCCCACATTGCAAGCAGATTCTTTTCCAGCTGAGCCACAAGTGAAGTCAATAAATCAGTCTAGTATATTTCAAAATCATTTCCAACATGGAATATATTTAAACTGCTCTAACAATATCATCAGTTTTTAATGGGAGGTAAATCAATGGCTTTCAAATCGCTCTCATCATTGTATATAAGAAATACATACAAAAAAGAAAAGTATATGTTAAAGTAGAAATATACACAGATAATCTTGATTCCCTTTGATGTTTATAGCATTTAATATAAATTTAAAAGTTCAATGTCAGAAGTAGTCTATTGCTCTTTAAACATATCACAGCATATAATACACACTTATTTTTGTAGCATGTAATATGTACTTTTTCTTTTTTGCAGAACATTGTGGATGTACTTAGACAACAAAATAAAATGTTAGTGATATGGGCACTATACCTTCTTGCAATAAGTTTCAGCATGAAGTATTCACTATGTCTCTTGAAGCACATATTTGATAAAAATGCAGCTTCAATATTTTCAAAGTGAAATTTAAGTTTTTTAAGTTAGACTTTTTTAAAAAATTCAGTTCCCCAAATGCATTTTCCCCAGAGTCAAATTTTTCAATTAAAAGTAATATTTTCAAACTACATTGTTAAACATCTTATAAAAGAAAATAAAAATGTACCATACAATAGGACTTTCATTTATAGGAGCTTTAGGAGAAACAGAGAAATTAAAAGAAAAATTAAACTAAAAAGACAGTAGATATGTCTTGTGTTTATATTCACCAACATTGATGTTTACTTTTAGAACTCACAAGATCAGATGCATGATGGTCACCTAATTGAACTACTTAGTTTATCCCTGAGCATGGAATCTTCTTTTTCAGTTTCCTGTGAAATTTAGGTATTGCTTTCCTAACACATCATGTCAAACAAGCTTGGTGTCTTTGATAAAGAGATGGATGTTAGCTATGAAAGTAACTTTCACTCATATGTCAGAACTGTGCAAATATTTAAAGAAAAGGGAATGACACCAGAGGTTTAGGGCTGACATTAAGTGGTAAGGGGTATAAAACATTCATGGAAGAGTGTGGGTCTTTAACATTCTCTGTGAAAAAAAAAAATTCCAAGCACTATAAAAAGGAAGATCTTTTTGTCTTGTAAATTTTCTCTAGAGTATAATGAATGCCCAGAGTATCATAATTTTTTAAAATTATTCATTTAGAATGATAAATCAACTTTCCTGATTCTACATTCATGTTCATTATATAAACACCAATTATAGTTTGATTTCTTGTTAGAAATTTTACTAGAAGACAAAGACATGCAGATAAGCCATCTGAGTATCTACTGTGCTTGAAATTAATAATTTTTATTGAAATTAATACTTTGGCATTCTGTATGTGTTTTAAACTATAACAATAGGAGCATTTATGAAAACAAAGGTAACTGGAATTGATTAATATGTCATCCATTTCTCTTCTTATTGGACAAGCAAGATATTATATTTTTCTGATAATATTTTTATCCAGTCAGACATGCCTGTTCATATATTGCTGAAAGGGAAATGTTAAAATTTTGACTTATTTTGTCACTTATTAGCAAAACATAATGCATCTATCTAAAATGGACATTTATGGTTGCCATATAAATTTGCAAAGTTCAAAAGCTATAGAATCGTCATTTAATTTCCTATAATTGTATGAGAATATATTAGAGTTCAGCAAAGTTGTTTATCTTTATCATATCATTTGTCTCTTTGTATAAAGATGTAGGGTATATTTCAGGAAATCCTTGAGTTTGTCATATAATTCACCTTAAATAGAGTAGGCCCTCAAAGATAGTACAAACTGCTGGCTGGTTTACATTCATGGTTTGATAGATTTGCGGAAGTGTTTCTGAAGAGGTTTTTGAAGGTAAACTTAAATTATTAAGTTACTGTTTTATTTAACTGAAGTATAGTTAACTTACAATATTACAGTTGACCCTTGAGCAACATGTGGGTTAGGGTGCCAACGATTCATGCAGCTACAGCTTGTCATTAGCCTTCAGTGTACTCTGTTCCTCTTTATACATGATTCCACATTTGCAAATTCAACCAACTTTGGATCCTGTAATACTGTAATTATTATTTTATTTTTTTAAATTTATTCATTTTAATTGGAGGCTAATTACTTTATAATATTGTATTGCCATTATAATAATATTACCATTATTATTTTAAAAAATACATGTATGAGTGTTACCAGGAAGTTTAAACCCCTGTTGTTCAAGAGTCAAATATATATTAGTTCCAGGTATACAACATAGTGGTTTTGATCACCATATTCAGTCTACAAAGTATCTATCACCATATAAAGTTATTATAATATTATGAACTATATTGCCTATGCTGTACTTTGCATTCTTCTGACATTTTATTTTTTATTGAAGTACAGTTAATTTACAACATTATTGTGTATTAGTTTCAGTGTCAGAGAAGGCAATGGCACCCCACTCCAGTACTCTTGCCTGGAAAATCCCATGGATGGAGGAGCCTGGTAGGCTGCAGTCCATGGGGTCACCAAGAGTCAGATACGACTGAGCGACTTCCTTTTCACTTTTCACGCATTGGAGAAGGAAATGGCAACCCACTCCAGTGTTCTTGCCTGGAGAATCCCAGGGACAGGGGAGCCTGGTGGGCTGCCGTCTCTGGGGTTGCACAGAGTCAGACACGACTGAAGTGACTTAGCAGCAGTTTCAGTGTAAAACACAGTGATTCAAAATTTTAATAGATTATCCTCCATTGATAGTTATTATAAAATATTGGCTGTAGTCCCTGTGCTGTACAACATATCCTTGTTGTTTATTTATTTTATACATAGTAGTTTGTACTTCTTAGTCACCTTCCTCTGTCTTGCTCCATCTGTGTACTCCTCTGCCTTCTGGAAACCACATGTTTGTTCTCTGTATCTGTGAGTTTGTTTCTGTTTTGTTATATTCATTTATTTGTTTTATCTTTTAGATTCCACAGGTAAGTGAAAACATACAGTATTTTTGTTTCTTTGTGTGCCCTACATCACTAAGTGTAATACCCTCCAGGTATATCCATGTTGTTGCAAATGGCAAAATTTCATTCTTTTTTATGGTTGAATAATATTGTGAGTATGTGTACCCCACATCTTTATCCTTTCATCTCTTGATGGACACTTAGGCTGCCTTCATATCTTGGCTTTTGTAAATAATGCTGCTATAAACATTGAACTGCGTGTGTCTTTTCAAATTAGTGTTCACTTATTTTATTTTTTGGCCATGCCAGACAGCATGTGGCATCTTGGTTTCCCAACCAAGGACTGAACCCACATCCCCTGCATTGGAAACATAGAGTTTTAATCACTGGACAACCAGGGAAATTCCACTTATTTTATAATTGCAAGTTTGTACTTAAGCTTCTTCACATGTTTTGCCCAACTCCTCACTGCTTTGTCAATCATCAGTTTGATCTCTCTGTGAGTCTCTTTTGGCTTTATTTTGTTTGTTCATTTGCTTTGTTTTTTAGATTCCACATAAAAGAAAAATCATTCTCTATTTGTCTTTACTTTTAGAATAATATTCTCTAGGTCCACTCATGTTGTTGCAAATGACAAGATTTCATTCTTCCTATGACTGAATAATATTCTTTTGTATATATGTATGCATATATATGTGTATGTATATATATATATATGTGTGTGTGTGTGTGTGTGTGTGTGTGTGTGTGTGTCTTCCTTCCTTCCTTATCTATTCCTTCCTTATCCATTCATCAGCTGCTGGACACTTAGGTTGCTTCCATGTCTTTGCTATTGTAAGTATGGGTCCACTAAACATAGAAGTGCATGTATTTTTTTAAATTCAGATTTTTGTGATTTTTGATAGACACCCAATAGTAGAAATTATGGATTGTATGGTAGTTTAATTTTTATTTTTTTGAGGAAATTCCATACTGTTTTCCATAGTGACTACACCAGTTTGCATTCCCACCAAGAGTACGTGAGAGTTCCCTTTTCCGCATCCTCACTGATACTTGTTACTTGTCTTTTTGTTAGCCATTCTGACAGGTTTGAAGTGATATCTCACTGTGGTTTTGATAGGCATTTTCCTTATGATTAGTGATGGTGAGCATCTTTTCTTGTGCCTGTTGGCCATATGTATATTTTCTTTGAAAATATGTCTATTCAAATCCTCTGCTTATTTTTAATTACATTTTTTATATTAAGCTGTATGAGTTCTTTGTAAACTTTGAATATTAACACCTTATAGAATACAGTATATGCAAATATTTTCTCCCGTTCAGTAGGTTGTCTTTTCTTTTGTTAATGGTTTCCTTTGCTGTACAAAAGCTTCTTAGATTGATGTGGTCCCATTTGTTTTTCATTTTTTGGCACTGGTTGTCCTTGATTGGGTAGTCAGATCCAACAATTATTTCTTAGGTAGATGTCAAAGAGTATGCCACCTAGGTTTTCTTTTCCCCTAGGAGGTTTATCCTTTCAGGTCTTACATTTTAGTCTTTAAAACATTTTAATTTTAATGTTGGATAAGGTGGTGATTCAATTTGATTATTTTAGAGGTTGCTGTCCAGTTTTCTCAATATCATTTATTGAAGAGGCTGGTTTAACTTCTTTATGAACTTCTTTAGCTTTTTCTTGTTCAGGAAACTCATTATCTCTCTTTCAATTCTGAAAGGGTCTGTGTACTTTCTTGTTATGTTTAGCCTGTATTTGTTGTGACCACGCTGTCGCTGGCCCCCAGTTCAACTATGTGGCTCCTCTTTCTCCTATGGTCTGCCCCCATGGTGGGTGAGGTTGGCTCAGGGACTAGTGTAGGCTTCCTGGTTTGAGGGACTGGTTCCTGTGCTCTAGTGGGTAGAGCTGAATCTTTTCCCTCTGACAGCAGGGCCATGTCAGGTGGTGTGGTTTGGGCTGTCTTTGAGCTTAGTACAACTTGAAGCAGCATGTCTGCTGATGGTTGGGACTGTGTTCCCATCTTGCTGGTTGATTTATATGAGGTGTTTAGCACTGGAGCCTACAGGCAGTTGGGTGGAGCCAGGTCTTAGTGTTGAGATGGATACCAAGCCAATCATAGGGATTTAATCCATGCCTTGTACAGCTGCATGAAAGAGATTTCTGTTCCTCTTCCTTAGTCCCACTGCCCCTCAAAACTTGATTTGTGTTCACTGTCAGCCTCCACAGAGTGAGAGTGTCTCAGATTGGTGCCTGGTAAAGGTCTCTGGGATGGAGATTTGCAGACAGGACCTTCCTTAATGAGTGCTCTGTTGTTGGATAGATGGAACCACCAAAAAGTTATCTAAAAGGTCTCCACCAAGAGGTGGGAGCTCAGATGGCTCTTTAGAATTGTACAGTATTTTTATTTTTTTTTAATTTAATTTAATTTTAGTTTTTAACTTTATATATTGTATTGGTTTGTCATATATCAAAATGAATCCTCCACAGGTATACATGTGTTCCCCATTCTGAACCCTCCTCCTACCTCCTTTCCCATACCATCCCTCTGGGTCGTCCCAGTGCACCCAGCCCCAAGCATCCAGTATCGTGCATCGAACCTGGACTGGCGATTCGTTTCATATATGATATTATACATGTTTTAATGCCATTCTCCCAAGTCATCCCACCCTCTCCCTTTCCCACAGAGTCCAAAAGACTGTTCTATACATCAGTGTCTCTTCTGCTGTCTCATATACAGGGTTATTGTTACCATCTTTCTAAATTCCATATATATGTGTTAGTATACTGTATTGGTCTTTTTCTTTCTGTCTTACTTCACTCTGTATAATAGGCTCCAGTTTCATCCACCTCATTAGAACTGACTCAAATGCATTCTTTTTAATGGCTGAGTAGTACTCCATTGTGTACATGTACCACAGCTTTCTTATCCATTCATCTGCTGATGGACATCTAGGTTGCTTCCATGTCCTGGCTATTATAAACACTGCTGCAATGAACATTGGGGTACACGTGTCTCTTTCAATTTTGGTTTCTTTGGTGTGTATGCCCAGCAGTGGGATTGCTGGATCATAAGGCAGTTTTATTCCCAGTTTTTTAAGGAAAATCCACACTGTTCTCCATAGTGGCTGTACTAGTTTGCGTTCCCACCAACAGTGTAAGAGGGTTCCCTTTTCTCCACACCCTCTCCAGCATTTATTGCTTGTAGACTTTTGGATCACAGCCATTCTGACTGGCGTGAAATGGTACCTCATAGTGGTTTTGATTTGCATTTCTCAGATAATGAGTGATGTTGAGCATCTTTTCATGTGTTTGTTAGCCATCTGTATGTCTTCTTTGGAGAAATGTCTACTTAGTTCTTTGGCCCATTTTTTGATTGGGTCATTTGTTTTTCTGGGATTGAACTGTAGGAGTTGCTTGTATATTTTTGAGATTAGTTGTCAGTTGCTTCCTTTGCAATTATTTTCTCCCATTCTGAAGGCTATCTTTTCACCTTGCTGATAGTTTCCTTTGTTGTGCAGAAGCTTTTAAGTTTAAATAGGTCCCATTTGTTTATTTTTGCTTTTATTTCCAATATTCTGGGAGGTGGGTCATAGAGGATCCTGCTGTGATTTATGTCAGAGAGTGTTTTGCCTATGTTCTCCTCTAGGAGTTCTATAGTTTCTGGTCTTATGTTTAGATCTTTAATCCATTTTGAGTTTATTTTTGTGTATGATGTTAGAAAGTGTTCTAGTTTCATTCTTTTGCAAGTGGTTGACCAGTTTTCCCAGCACCACTTGTTAAAGAGATTGTCTTTAATCCATTGTATATTCTTGCCTCCTTTGACAAAAATAAGGTGTCCATATGTGTGTGGATCTACCTCTGGGCTTTCTATTTTGTTCCATTGATCTATATTTCTGTCTTTGTGCCAGTACCATACTGTCTTGATAACTGTGGCTTTGTAGTAGAGCCTGAAGTCGGGCAGGTTGATTCCTCCAATTCCATTTTTCTTTCTCAAGATTGCTTTGACTATTCAAGGTTTTTTGTATTTCCATACAAACTGTGAAATTATTTGTTCTAGTTCTGTGAAGAATACCATTGGTAGCTTGATAGGGATTGCATTGAATGTATAGATTGCTTTGGGTAGTATACTCATTTTCACTATAGTGATTCTTCCAATCCATGAACATTGTATATTTCTCCATCTATTAGTGTCCTCTTTGATTTCTTTCACCAGTGTTTTATAGTTTTCTATATATAGGTCTTTAGTTTCTTTAGGTAGATATGTTCCTAAGTATTTTATTCTTTTTGTTGCAATGGTGAATGGAATTGTTTCCTTAATTTCTCTTTCTATTTTCTCATTATTAGTGTATAGGAATGCAAGGGATTTCTGTGTGTTGATTTTATATCCTGCAACTTTACTATATAGAATTGTACAGTATTTTTAAACTGAATTATTGACTGACTTCTGCGGTAAGGTTTTCAACCACTATTATAAATTTGATTGGCTTTATCATCTAAAAATTCACTAAAGATACAATCTACACAGTTATATCACTCAATAGATATGCTGTATATTTAGTCACTTAATAAATGTCTTATTTTTTAATCTTTTAAAAATCACAACAAGCTGTTTTATACACATTTATATAAATTGAAATGGTAATATATTGAAATATTATCACAGCATTGGTACATTTTAATTTTGAGACTCTCAAAGTCTTGATAAGAGGAAAGAAAAAAATAGGCTTAAATCCTTTAACAATATAAGCATCTATTTTCCCTCACATTATTTATTGATTAAGAATTTAATAGTAGCTCAGCTAGATAATTATGTCTTAGGGTCTCTTAGAGTTTGCAGTGAAGACACTGGCTGGAGCTGAAATTATTTGAAGGTTTAACTGGGAATGGAAGATGGTTTTCCAAGGTAATTTATTCAAAATTCCTGACAAGTTAGTCTTGCTGTTGACATGAAGCTTCAGTTGCTTGCCCTGTAGGCCTTTCCGTAGTACTTTTTGAATGTCCTCATGACATGCAGCTGATCTCTATAGCAAGTGACCCCAGAAAGCAAGGCATAAGCCACAATGATTTTTATGACCTGGCTTCAGAAGTCAGACCTGCCATTTTTACAGTATCCTGTTGGCTACACAGGTAAGCCCTATTCAGAGATAGAGAAAACTACACAAGGAATGAATGCCAGGAAGTAATAATCCCAGGGGGATGGACTTTTCAGAGGCTGTCTATAACTGTCATTCAGGTCCGAAATTCAAATTCATGTAGTCCAATTCCAGAACCTTATTTAATCTGGATCTTCCAGTCACTAGCAATATGATTTTGTTAAATTGCTTCACCTCTCAGGGTTTTTTCATTCAGAAAAAGGAGACAGAATATCTCCCTAATAGAGTTATTTGCTGCTCTCAGGATCAAGAAAAGTGTTAAGTAAACTTGTTATCAACCAAATTTGTTGAACATCATAGGAAGTTAATATGGAGAATTTAAGCCAATAACTGCTTTTTCATCATCTATTGGCATCTTGAATTTAAGGGGGGGAAAAAAGTGACAAATGAAACAAATATATGGGACTATGACATAATGTGATTAGAGTCATGCTTAACCTACCTGAGAATCTCAAAGAACTGAAAACGTTGAATGAAAATCAATATAAAAGGGAAATAAGTTCTGCGATTTACCCACAATGGGGATATGAAGATTCAGCCACTTGGTATATTCTTCTTACCATGTGCAGCTATTAATTTTTCTCAATGTAAATTTTATTTCCAAGGATTACATGTGGGAATTTCTAAGAGCAGTATTATGTTAAATTTCTTTAGTTTTGCTTTCCACAATTCAGAAAGATTATTGGGGCTTTTACTTGTTTTATCATGCTTAATAAGGATAATTTCACCAAGGTGAGCCCTTAGAATCACAATATCTTAATGTACTAGAGTAGAGGAAAGCATCTAAATAGTATCCATCAGTCTTATCATTACAGTTTAGAGAGAAAGAGCCTTTAGAAGTGAATGCCTTTGTCAAAGTTTGAAAAGGATCTCCAGGGATCTCTAGTGTCCTCAAAATTTTATCATGAGAAGTTGATAGAATGTTCATCCTTTGCAAATATGAAAGTTTAACAAATAATTTTGTGAAAGGTAAAATCATGTACACATAAAATGAACACATCAGATTTTATGAAGCTCATTAATGAGAGAAATCCTAAAATGTTTCAAATATTCAGAGAACTTAATGGACTGGGTGTTTATAGGCAATGCTATGATTGATTGTTGTATACAAAACTGGTTAATATCTCCCCCAAAACCAATACACTGTTAACACTGGCATTATCTGTTCCATTGGACAGAAATTATTTGAATCTCTACTAAATCAAAATCTATATAATAAACTTTGACCCTGAAAGAAATGTAATATAGACCATATAGTATATAGTCAATCTCAGCACTTCACTGAAATAACCCCCAGGAATTTATTTACCTTCTTTCTACCTTTTGAATTATTTTTTGTGATAGTCTTTGTAGAAAGTATATTTCCAAAATATAGACATTTCTGTATAGTTTTGCCTTCAGGGTTTTTAAGAATTGCATGCAATGGAATATTATAAGTGAAAAACTGACTGTAAACAAAAAGTACAGATACATTGTGTTACTTCATAAATATAAATATTCATTTTGTAGAAAAATATAATTTTTTTAGT
This sequence comes from Bos indicus x Bos taurus, assembly GCF_003369695.1. NCBI lineage: Eukaryota > Metazoa > Chordata > Mammalia > Artiodactyla > Bovidae > Bos > Bos indicus x Bos taurus. The sequence continues at coordinate 48,322,702 of NC_040101.1, read as the reverse complement.
TTTGATGTTATAAATTAGCTATTTCCTTGTAATGAAATTTTCTCTTGAATTCCAATCAGTGAAGTTTGTAGAGCAAACTCTTCCACTCCACACAGATACATCACAAGCCCCAAGCCTTGTCAAGTGGCAGTCTTTCCTTAACTATAAAATTAAAGTGTGTCATCTGTCTCTCCAAATCTCTTGACGTGTCTGTGCTTTGCAGAGTATAGATTTTGTGAACTCTCCTTTGCAGTTAAGGAATTGTCACATTTATATATTTTTATAGTTTCATTTCAGTGAATTATTGGCTATCATATGATGACAATGTGTATTATTAAAAATATAATTGAGGAATTCCATAGCATTTTTGCCAATTACTTCAGTGTTTTGTATTAAGAATGACCATTTTTAGCAGAAATACTCTCCTTAAGACCCTGCAGTTGACCTTGTGCTTGCCTGTTTGGTGAATTGAAAGGTCAGGGCCCAGAGGCAATGTCAATTTTTGATCAGACAAAAAAAAAAAATAAAAAAGAATAAAAAAAGGTACAAGTAGTAGTCTAATTCCTTATTGACAGAACATTTTTAAGCCCGTTTGAGAGAGACTGTCAGCTCTCTGCAAATGTCAAGTCCATGCCTGATGCTTCTGGACAAATGAAGAGTAATACTTAGAAAAGTGTAAAGAAGGTTAAGTTTTTATTTGGAACCCTTACACATTCCCTTTTGTAAATCTCCCTTCACTTTTATATTCTTATTCATTGTGAACCTTTAAGATGCAAAATATAAAAACTATTAGATGCAAGCCCTATGCAGATCAGGAAGATAATAACAGTGCACATGTGAAGTATGATGGATATTGAAGGAAACTTGAGTGTGTATGTGTGTACGTGTATTTTAAGACATGAAAATTTCCTTTGTGTTTTGATGTGGTTAAACTTCTTTGTGAGCTGTATGCTGCTAGAAATTCCAGTTTTTCAAAAAAAACTAGAAATCTATAAGTGAAATATTTTAATTGGCTTAATTTTTATAAGATATAAATAATGGTCAAATAAAAAATGATATATGGCAAAACCAATACAATATTGTAAAGTTAAAAAAAATAATAAAAAAAACAACCCAAAGAGGAAAAAAAAAATCTGACTAAATTATAGACATGCCTCAGTTCAGTTCAGTTGCTCAAGGAGTGTCATGTCGTAGACTCCAGCACACCAGGCCTCCCTGTCCATCACCAACTTCCAAAGTTTACTCAAACTCATGTCCATTGAATCAGCGATGCCATCCAACCATATCATCCTCTGTCATCCCCTTCTCCTCTCACCTTCAACCTTTCCCAGCATCAGGGTCTTTTCTAATGAGTCAGTTCTTTGCATCAGATGGCCAAAGTATTGGAGTTTCAACACCAGTGATTCCAGATTCCAATGAATATTCATGACTGATTTCCTTTTGGATCGACTGGTTGGATCTCCTTCCTGACCAAGGAACTCTCAAAAGGCTTCTCCAACACCACAGTTCAAAAGCATCCATTCTTTAGTGCTCAGCTTTCTGTCTAGTCCAACTCCACATCCATACATGACTATTGGAAAAACCACAGCTTTGACTAGATGGACCTTTGTTGACAAAGTAATGTCTCTGCTTTTTAATATGCTGTCTAGGTTGGTCATAGCTTTTCTTCCAAGGAATAAGCGTCTTTGAATTTCGTGGCTGCAATCAACATCTGCAGTGATTTTGGAGCCCCAAAAATAAAGTCAGCCATTGTTTCCACTGTTTGTCTATCTATTTTCCATGAAGTGATGGGACCAGATGCCATGATCTTCGTTTTCTGAATGTTGAGCTTTAAGCCAACTTTTTCACTCTCCCCTTTCACTTTCATCAAGAGGCTTTTGAGTTCTTCTTTGCTTTCTGCCATAAGGGTGGTGTCATCTGCATATCTGAGGTTATTGATATTTCTCCCAGCAATCTTGGTTCCAGCTTGTGCTTCTTCCAGCCCAACATTTCTCATGATGTACTCTGCATAAAAGTTAAATAGGCAAGGTGACGATATACAGCCTTGACATACTCCTTTTCCTATTTGGAACCAGTCTGTTGTTCCATGTCCAGTTCTAACTGTTGCTTCCTGACCTGCATACTGGTTTCTCAAGAGGCAGGTCAGGTGGTCTGGTATTCCCATCTCTTTCAGAATTTTCCACAGTTTGTTGTGATCCACACAGTCAAAGGCTTTGTCATAGTCAATAAAGCAGGAGTAGATGTTTTTCTGGAGCTCTCTTGCTTTTTTGATGATCCAGCATATATTGGCAATTTTATCTTTGTTTCCTCTGCCTTTTCTAAATCCAGCTTGAATATCTGGAAGTTCACAGTTCACATACTGTTGAAGCCTGTCTTGGAGAATTTTGAGCATTACTTTGCTAGTGTGTGAGATGAGTGCAATTGTGCAGTAGTTTGAGCATTCTTTGGCATTGCCTTTCTTAGGGATTGAAATGAAAACTGACCTTTTCCAGTCCTGTGGCCACTGCTGAGTTCTCAAAATTTGCTAGCATACTGAGTGCAGCACTGTAACAGCATCATCGTTTAGGATTTGAAATAGCTCAACTGGAATTCCATCACCTCCACTAGCTTTGTTCTTAGTAATGCTTTCTAAGGCCCACTTGACTTCGCCTTCCAGCATGCTTTGCTCTAGGTGAGTGATCACACCATCATGATTATCTGGGTCGTGAAGATCTTTTTTGCATAGTTCTTCTGTGTTTTCTTGCCACCTCTTCTTAGTATATTCTGGTTCTGTTAGGTCCATACCATTTCTAATCTTTATTGCGCCCTTTTTGCATGAAATATTCTCTTGGTATCTCTAATTTTCTTGATGAGATCTCTAGTCTTTCCCATTCTATATAGACATGCCTAGATTATCTTAAATCTTGAAACTGTTCTTCATGGCACTAGCATGGCCAAATTTAAAAATATGCTTAGAAAAAAAATTAAAAAAATAAAAATATGCTTAGCTATCTCAAAGAGTTGTAAAATTCATTTGATATTCAGGTGGTAGGAGCAGTATTTAAAAATGAAAGAAAATTATTTGACAAGTACAATATTTATGATAAAAATAAGCTCATTTATAGTAAATACCAGGATAAACTATGCAACAATATGTAAGTAATCTAAGAAGTACAATTAAAGATTTTTAAAATGTGTTATTCACTCATCTTTTATCTATTTATTTAGAAATAAAATTTCATTACTTGGAGATATGGCTTAAGAGATGTTTTGAGTATTCATAGTATGACAGGTCCAAATGCTTTGACTGAAATGTCATGTCAGTTTAGGTAAAAATAAATGGCCTAGAATCTCCAGTACCAAAGCATCACCACTCAGTGAATTTACCAAGATCTTAGTGACTACTTAGAGTGAATAAATCATACAAAAACTAATCAGATAAATTTCCCCTGGATACTCTTAGAATCCTTGCTTAAGTTAAAGTGCACAATCTGATGTTTTGGACTGGCCAGACTGAAACCACATCTCTTGCAGATGATATATACATTCTTTTCAGCACCAATTACTGTTCCAGGAGCCAAAATATCTTATAATATTTAGCAGAAGTAGTTTTTCTTGACAAGAATCCTGGGTCGAGTCAATTAACCTCTTAATTCTCAGTATCCTCATTTATTATTTTTCTTTTTTTAAAAAATATAGGAATACTATAATTTCTAGTTTCTATTCCTGAAAAATAATTTTTAAATGTATGTCATAGAAGTAGATGATCCTTTGGTAGAGACCTGTCACCTCGGGGAAAGTGAGAAATGTATTGTTACAGTAGAAATGTAGTTTTGGTGTTGCTGATTTTAAATACACTGATATTAAGAATAAAATCACCTTTGTAACATGTTTACTACTTCATCCCCTACAGATACGGTGAGGTTTTGCTTATTTAATTAATCAGGCATCTAAATGATTTAATCTTAAAGAACTTAGAAAATGCCCAATTAATACATAATGAATTCATACATAAGTCTACCAGATATCTTTGGTCTATTCTTAAGAATCTTAAAGAGCTAGTCATGATTTGCTGTATTATTTACTATACTCACTAGAGAAAAAAATAATAAATATTTAATAATATAAAGAATAAGTTTAAAATGCACATTACTCTACCACTCAGTTATAAACACAATATCATAGCAGATTTCCAAGTTTGCAATACATCTATATTTTTTTCCTATTTAGTGTTGGTATAGCTCACATATGCAATAACTTATTTTTCAATTAGTTTTGTAATATAGGTGTGTCATATAATTTGTAAAGTTCTCATAAACAGCATATCATGGCAACAAAAACTTCTATAACAAGTAACAAATTACCAAAAACTTAGTGACATAAAACAACATAAATTTATTCTTACCCAGTTATGAGATTCAAAAGACTAAAGTGCCTTTAGAACCTAGCATTTCTTCTGGAGACTGTAGAGGAGAATCTGTTTCCCTGGATTTCTAATTTTAAAGGCAGCCTGCATTTCTTGGCTTGTGACCCCTTCTCCATCTTCAAAGCCAGCAGTCTAGAAATTTTTCTTCTCTTATTTCCTTCCTACCTCTCATAAAAGACCTTGTAGATTTTATCATGCAGATTTAGAGAGGATAATTCAGGATAGCTAATTTCAAAATTCTTGATTAAATCCCACCTACATCATGAGAAACGCTGGGCTGGAAGAAGCACAAGCTGGAATCAAGATTGCCAGGAGAAATATCAATAACTTCAGATATGCAGATAACTCCACCCTTATGGCCGAGTGAAGAGGAACTAAAAAGCCTCTTAATGAAAGTGAAAGGAGAGTGAAAAAGTTGGCTTAAAACTCAACATTCAGAAAATGAAGATCATGGCATCTGGTCCCATCACTTCATGGAAAATATATGGGGAAACAGTGAAAACAGTGTCAGACTTTATTTTTTTTAGGCTCCAAAATCACTGCAGATGGTGACTGCAGCTATGAAATTAAAAGACACTTACTCCTTGGAAGAAAAGTTATGACCAACCTAGATAGCATATTCAAAAGCAGAGACATTACTTTGCCAACAAAAGTCAGTCTAGTCAAGGCTATGGCTTTTCCAGTGGTCATGTATGGATGTGAGAGTTGGACTGTGAAAAAAGCTGAGTGCCGAAGAATTGATGCTTTTGAACTGTGGTGTTGGAGAAGACTCTTGAGAGTCCCTTGGACTTCAAGGCGATCCAACCAGTCAACCCTAAAGGAGATCAGTCCTGGGTGTTCATTGGAAGGACTGATGTTGAAGCTGAAACTCCAATACTTTGTCCACCTGATATGAAGAGCTGACTCATTGGAGAAGACCCTGATGCTGGGAAAGATTGAGAGCAGGAGAAGTGGGTGACAGAGGATGAGATGTTTGGATGGCATCACCGACTCAATAGACATGAGTTTAGGTAAACTCCGGGAGTTGGTGATGGACAGGGAGGCCTGGAGTGCTGCGGTTCATGGGATCACAAAGAGTCGGATACGACTGAGCAACTGAAACTTAACTGAACTGATTAAAACTAGGCAACTGACATAGGTACATTGTGGTCATGATTACAGGGCAAGCTGCATTGTATGAAATGTGGGTCTTCCTAGGTTTGTGAGAAAGCACAGCTTTTGGAGCCTTTGGGATATGGGTACTTTTGAATTTGTTTATTTTCTATAAGATTCCCATAGTTCACAACCTAAATACAGCAGACAAAATTCATTATTGTTATATTTTCTCTGGGAACTTCTCAGGTGTTACACGGTAAAGAATCTGCCTGCTAATGCCGGAGACGCAAGACACGTGAGTTTGATTTCTGGATGGGGAAGATCCCCTGGAGAAGGAAATGATAACCTGCTCCAGTATTCTTGCCTGAAAAATTCCATGGACAGATGGGCCTCGAGGGCTATGGTCCGTGGGGTTACAAAGAGTCAAACATGACTGCGCATGCATGCAGATATTTTCTCTGGGATTTCTTCATAACTAATTTGCAGTGTGGGAAGTCACTAATTTTAAAGCAACTCAAAGATATTAAAAGAGGTTCTCGGAATAGGGAACCAAAGCTATGTTACTCTAATAACCTTAAAAAAAAAAAAAAACTTTTAATTTTTTTAAAGGATTTAGATCGGAATAATTCCTAGTGAACCTCATGTTTAACATTCTGTGATTATGTATACCTTCAAGATATAAGCATTAAAGTCTGAGGAGTTTGCATATGATATGCCTAATTTGACAGTTCTCATTTAGAAACTCAATAACATCCCTCTTGCCAAGAGAAGATAGTCTTGTTAAATACAATTATATTTTACTTTATCTAAGTGATACTAGTAATCTTATTCAAAAGATAAGCAATAAAATGATGATATGAAGAGTATCTTGCTGATATGTGGGAAAACACATTATTTGCTCTATGATTACACGTATTATCAGAATAAAAGCTGTATTTATTTTGACTGTCAATCATTTGAATGTGCCAGTGACATTATAGGACGTCTTGATTTAAACATGAGTGTCTAACAAATATATTTGCTTCTTCCTTCTTTCTAAATATGCTAATATCTTTATGGAAAATTATAAAAAAGGTGAACTAATTGCTAGACTCTGATATTTTAATATAAAAGCATATGAAAAGATAAATCATTGCCATAGGAACAATTCTACTATTCTACAGTGTAATTATCATTGTGATAAAAGATCCAGATTTTGCTCCTTATAACAACAATATCTTGTTCTTAAAATTCATTCTGCCATATATCTTTTAACAATAATATCTGAAACTTTTTAAAAAGCAACACTGTAACAAGACTATGAATTACATGGAAGTTTTTGAGGGTATATGTTGGTATATTATTTTATTTAAAAATTTTTTTGACTATCAACTATTTGATAGGTACTGTGGCTTAGAATCTAAAATATCACTAGCCTCCTTCTTCTGGTTCTCACTATTCATGCCTCTTTACTATAAAGTTTAATAAAACAACATGAAGTTCAAATACCCATCACTTTTCTTTGTGGCCACCATTCCTTGCTTCTTTGTTGTATACCTCAAGACCTGACAGACAAACACAGACACACCCTCTCACCTTTTCTCTCTATAAATTACTCAAAATGAACAGGATAATTATAGTATATGTGGTAATACTGTCAAACATAATCAATAATTCTAGATTAAGTGTGATTTTTATGACAAAATACAATTATTTATAATTGATTCTTATATGCTTAACGCTATTGAGTATAGAGCTTAGCTAATAATAAACTGCAGTTTATCTAGAAATAGTATCTGTAATAATTAGATAATAGGGAATCGATCACTTTTGTATAAATAAGAAAATAGTGGGGGTTTTTTTGTTTGTTTTAATTTAAGGTAAGCAGCTTTCTCAAAAATACAGACAGATACACACACACACAAACACACACACACACACATGATTCTTATAGGATAGCTTAGAAATTAGCACATATTAAAATGATGGAGGATGCGATGTTTGGATGGCATTGCCGACTTGATTGACATGAGTTTGAGCAAGCTCCAGGAGTTGGGATTGACAGGAAGGGCTGACATGCTGCAGTCCATGGGGTCGCAAAGAGTCGGACAGGACTGAGGGACTAAACTGAACTGAATGCCAAAGTGTAGAGCTTCCCAGGTGACTCAGTGGTAGAGAATCCTCCTGTGTATGCAGGAGAGGCAGGTTTGATCCCTGGGTTGGGAAGATCTCTTCGAAAAGTTTTTGCTGAACGACCCAAAAACACCAGGATTTTTGGCCTCCAGAGAAGAAGAATTCAATTTGGGCCCAGAGACGAGGCTTGATCGCTCAGAGCTTTTGTGTAATAAAGTTTTATTAAAGTATAAAGGAGATAGAGAAAGCTTCTACATAGGCATGAGAAAGGGGCAGAAAGAGTACCCACTTGCTAGTGTTAGCCATGGAGTTACATACTCTCTAATTAGTTATTAGAAAGAAAGTGAAAGTGAAGTCGCTTATTCGTGTCCGACTCTTTGCGACCCCATGGACTGTAGCCTACCAGGCTCCTCCCTCCATGGGATTCTCCAGGCAAGAGTATTGGAGTGGGTTGCCATTTTCCTTCTCCAGGGGATCTTCCAGACCCAGGGATCGAACCCAGGTCTCCCACATTGGGGGCAGATGCTTTAACCTCTGAGCCACCAGGGAAGCAGTGAATCAAAAGAATGTCTGGAGATTGTAAAGACCTCACTAGACCTACTCCCATAATTTCCACCTTAAGATAACAGGATTAGCCAGAAGGTTTTTTCCAGAGACTATCCTCAAGCAGAATATATTATTGTTATATAATCCTAAGGAATGTAGAGAGACAAAAAAGTTTGTCCTTTCCTGCTCCTTGAGAAATCCAGACCCCTCTTTCCTTGGGGACCCCTGGACTTGTTATCAGTCTGCTTAGGGAATGACTCTCTCATTCCCCCCTTTTCATTTAGGAGAATTATGTTACCAAGAAAAAGGGACGTTGTTTTATTTCCATAATTACTTCCTGCTGTTTAGGGGCATGGTCCCTAAAATTTTAAGGCAACATATTCTCCTAACCCTAATAGTGAGGGTCTGTGATCCAGGGACCTCAAGTAATAGTTGGAGGAGGCTGTGGCACACATAGGAGCTTGGACAACCATTTATAACTTAAAAGCTTTTAGAAGGTTAGAAAACCCCATTATACAGTTACAGATGTAAGGCAAAATAGTCATTAAACCAAGTTAAAATCAAAATGAAAAGTCACATTATGTCCATAGTTACATCAGTCTATCTTAAGGTTGTTCAGTTCAATTCAGTTCAGTTGCTCAGTCGTGTCCGACTCTTTGCGACCCCATGAATCGCAGCACGCGAGGCCTCCCTGCCCATCACCAACTCCTGGAGTTCACTCAGACTCACGTCCATTGAGTTGGTGATGCCATTCAGCCATTTCATTTTCTGTTGTCCCCTTCTCCTCCTGCCCTCAATCCCTCCCAGCATCAGAGTCTTTTTCAATGAGTCAACTCTTTGCATGACGTGGCCAAAGTACTAGAGTTTCAGCTTTAGCATCATTCCTTCCAAAGAAATCCAGGGCTGATCTCCTTTAGGATGGACTGGTTGGATCTCCTTGCAGTCCAAGGGACTCTCAAGAGTCTTCTCCAACACCACAGTTCAAAAGCATCAATTCTTCGGCACTCAGCTTTCTTCACAGTCCAACTCTCACATCCATACATGACCACTGGAAAAAACCATAGCCTTGACAAGATGGACCTTGGTTGGCAAAGTAATGTCTATGATTTTCAATATGCTGTCTAGGTTGGTCATAACTTTTCTTCCAAGGAGCAAGCATCTTTTAATTTCATGGCTGCAGTCACCATCTGCAGTGATTTTGGAACCCCAGAAAATAAAGTCTGACACTGTTTTCACTGTTTCTCCATCTATTTCCCATGAAGTGATGGGACCAGATGCCATGATCTTCGTTTTCTGAATGTTGAGCTTTAAGCCAACTTTTCTACTCTCCTCTTTCACTTTCATCAAGAGGCTTTTTAGTTCCTCTTCACTTTCTGCCACAAGGGTGGAATTATCTGCATATCTGAGGTTATTGATATTTCTCCTGGCAATCTTGATTCCAGCTTGTGCTTCCTCCAGCCCAGCATTCCTCATGATGTACTCTGCATATAAGTTAATCCTGAAAGATGATGCTGTGAAAGTGCTGCACTCAATATGCTAGCAAACTTGGAAAATCAGCAGTGGCCACAGGACTGCAAAAGTTCCGTTTTCATTCCAATCCCAAAGAAAGGCAATGCCAAAGAATGCTCAAACTATAGCACAATTGCACTCATCCTACACTCTGGTAAAGTAATACTCAAAATTCTCCAAGCCAGACTTCAGCAATACGTGAACCGTTATGTTCAAGCTGGTTTTAGAAAAGGCAGAGGAACGAGAGATCAAATTACCAACATCCACTGGATCATGGAAAAAGCAGGGGAGTTCCAGAAAAACATCTATTTCTGCTTTATCGACTATGCCAAAGCCTTTGACTGTGTGGATCACAATAAACTGTGGAAAATTCTGAAAGAGATGGGAATACCAGACAACCTGACCTGCCTCTTGAGAAACCTGTATGCAGGTCAGGAAGCAACAGTTAGAACTGGACATGGAACAACAGACTGGTTCCAAATAGGAAAAGGAGTATGTCAAAGCTGTATATTGTCACCCTGTTTATTTAAGGTTGTTAGATGTCATCAGTTTAAGAAGAGGCATCACACACGATTGTTGTTGAAAGTATTCACAGATTTGGCAAAAGTCTTTCTCTTGAAGTGGATATGTCCACCGCCGGAAGCCTTCCACTGATGAAGAAGGGAGCACTCCACAGACCCAGGAGTTAGAATTGATTGTGAAATTCTGCATAGGAAGTGAGCCCAGGACAAGAAGGCATTGTCTTGAGGATCAAATGGCAGATTCAGGATTGTTGGAGTCAGCAGAAGTAGGCTCACATAGATTATCAGGCCCATCTGAAAAGTACAAAGTAAAAGCATAGAAAGTAAAGACATAAAATGATGCCACTTAGTTCTGGTCAGGGTGCCACCTCTTAACTCGAGTGTGATGTACCCACGAATCAATTCCTGGCACTTTGACAGCTGTGGGAAAAGAAAGAATAACCTAGTAAGGGCCTTCCCAGGGGGGCTCAAGGGATGGGCCCCCAGACCCCAATGTTTTTATGAGGACCTCAGTTTCTGGCTCAAAGGCTTCCTGGCTAGAGGCTTGCTTAACTCAGAGGCTGGGTCAGGAGTCATCCCCTGGAGTTCTGTTAATGCCTATTGAAAAGCTGAGGGCTGAGTTACATAACGAGTTAATTCCAAGGCTTCAGGGTCTATAACAATGTCTGTGCATAAGAAAGGCCTTCCATAAATACATTCAAAGGTGGACAGTTCAAGCCCTCATTAAAGCTATGGTAGGGCTTTAATCCAGTGTCCTGTGTTTCTTGAGTTAATTTGTGCAGATGTCTTTTGATAATGTCACTAGCTTTTTCAACCTTTCCTGAGAATTAGGGTCTCCAGGAACAGTGTAAGTGATATTCTATTCCTAGAGCTTTAGACACCCCCTGAGTTACAGCAGCTTTACAGGTGGAGCCATTGTCACTCTGAAGGCTCCGTGGTAGCCCAAACCTGGGGATAATTTCATGGATTAAAATCTTTATAACTTCCTTAGTCTGGTCCCTACAACAGGGAAAAGCCTCAATCCATCCAGTAAAAGTATCTACCCAAACTTGTAAGGAAGAATATCCATTAGCTTTTGGCATATGAGTAAAATCAATTTTCCAGTCCTCTCCAGGATACTTTCTGCTTCGTTGTAATCCAGATTTTGCTAGCTTTTCAGTCTTTGGGTTATTTTTCTGACAAACCTCACACCTTTTGGTAATGTTCTTTAAAGTTTTCATTATATTTTTACCTTCAAACAAATGAGAAGCCATCTGGTAAGTACTCTCTGCACCCACTGAAAACTCAGGTGTAAACTCTTAAGAATTTTTCATTAAGCACTTTCAGGAATTATTAATTGCCTATTTTCAGACTGTAACCATCTTTTATCAGTGATCTTTGCTCCTCTTTTCTCATATCTTTCTAATTCTTCCTCAGTATATTGTGGTTTTCCTGTTCCACAGGACCTGTCCAGATCGAAGGTGTCTGTAGTGAAGGGGAATTTCCTAAAGTGCTGCTTTTCAGGCTTGACAGTCAGCCAGCTGATTGATTACCTTCAGCTACTTTACTCCCATCCCTATTGTGTCCTTTGTAATGCATAAAAGCTACTTCTTTAGGGCAATATATAGCAGTTAAAAGTCTCTTGATCTCTCTGAAATGTTTAATAGGTTCTCCTGTTGTTGTTTTAAACTGTCTTTCTTTGCATATTGCAGCATGAACATGTAAAGTCAAATAAGCATACTTAGAATCAGCGTAGATATTTACCCGCTGCCCTTTGCTTAACTCTAGAGCTCAGGTCAGAGCCACAGGCTCTGCTAACTGAGCACTGGTTCCGTGGTGGAGAGATTTTGCTTCTAAAACCTGTTCAGCAGTTACCACAGTGTAACCTGCTTTATGCTTTTCATCGCAGACAAAGGAACTGCCATCAGTAAATACTTCTATGTCAGGATTGTCTAATGGGGTATCCATTAGATCTTTCCAAGCTGCATAGATTAAAGTTAGGAATTGGGAACAATCGTGATCAAGTGTTTCATTTTACTTCTCAGGAAGGAAAGTGTCAGGATTTAAATTTACACAGACTTTAAGATTATTTACTGGTCTTTCTAAAAGCAATGACTGTTATTTAAGAAGCCTATTGTCTGTGATCAAATATTAACCTTAGAATTTAAGATTCCACTCACATCATGAGAAGTCAGTACAGTAAGATTCCATTCATTAATTATTTTTAAAGTTTCAGGTCATGAAACTAGAACACTTTCTAACACCATACACAAAAATAAACTCAAAATGGATTAAAGATCTAAACGTAAGACCAGAAACTATAGAACTCCTAGAGGAGAACATAGGCAAAACACTCTCCAACATACATCACAGGACTATCCTCTATGACCCACCTCCCAGAATATTGGAAATTAAAGGAAAAATAAACAAATGGGACCTAATTAACCTTAAAAGCTTCTGCACATCAAAGGAAACTATTAGCAAGGTGAAAAGATAGCCTTCAGAATGGGAGAAAATAATAGCAAATGAAGCAACTGACAAACAACTAATCTCAAAAATATACAAACAACTCCTACAGCTCAACGCCAGAAAAATAAATGACCCAATCAAAAAAGGGGCCAAAGAACTAAATAGACATTTCTCCAAAGAAGACATACAGAGGGCTAACAAACACATGAACAGATGCTCAACATCACTCATTATCAGAGAAATGCAAATCAAAACCACAATGAGGTACCATCTCGCACCAGTCAGAATGGCTGCAATCCAAAAGTCTACAAATAATAAATGCTGGAGAGGGTGTGGAGAAAAGGGAACCCTCTTACACTGTTGGTGGGAATGCAAACTAGTACAGCCACTATGGAGAACAGTGTGGAGATTCCTTAAAAACCTGGAAAAAGAACTGCCTTATGATCCAGCGATCCCACTGCTGGGCATACACACTGAGGAAACCAGAAGGGAAAGAGACACGTGTACCCCAATGTTCATCGCAGCACTGTTTATAATAGCCAGGACATGGAAGCAACCTAGATGTCCAACAGCAGATGAATAGATAAGAAAGCTGTGGTACATATACACAATGGAGTATTACTCAGCCATTAAAAAGAATACACTTGAATCAGTTCTAATGAGGTGGATGAAACTGGAGCCTATTATACAGAGTGAAGTAAGCCAGAAAGAAAAACACCAATACAGTATACTAACACATATATATGGAATTTAGAAAGATGGTAACAATAACCCTGTGTACGAGACAGCAAAAGAGACACTGATGTATAGAACAGTCTTATGGACTCTGTGGGAGAGGGAGAGGGTGGGAAGATTTGGGAAAATGGCATTGAAACATGTAAAATATCATGTATGAAACGAGTTGCCAGTCCAGGTTCGATGCACGATACTGGATGCTTGGGGCTAGTGCACTGGGACGACCCAGAGGGATGGTATGGGGAGGGAGGAGGGAGGAGGGTTCAGGATGGGGAACACATGTATACCTGTGGCGGATTCATTTTGATATTTGAAAAACTAATACAATTATGTAAAGTTTAAAAATAAAATTAAAATTAAAAAAAAAAAAAAAGGTTTCAGGTCCCAATAAAGCTGCTGCCCCAATTACTCTTAGGCAGTGGGGCCACCTACATGAAATTATATCTAATTATCTGCTTAGATAAGCAATAGGTTGCTGGTGAGGCCCTCGGAGTTGTGTCAAAACTCCCAAGGCCACACCTTTTCTTTCAGTTCAGTTCAGTTCAGTCTCTCAGTCCTGTCCGACTCTTTGCAACGCCATGAATCACAGCATGCAAGGCCTCCCTGTCTGTCACCATCACCGCAGTCCACTCAAACTCATGTCCATCGAGTCGGTGATGCCATCCAGCCATCTCATCCTCTGTCGTCCCCTTCTCCTCCTGCCCCCAATCCCTACCAGCATCAGAGTCAACTCTTTTCCAGTGAGTCAACCCTTCGCGAGAGGTGGCCAAAGTACTGGAGTTTCAGCTTTAGCAGCACTCCTTCCAAAGAAATCCCAGGGCTGATCCCCTTTAGAATGGACTGGTTGGATCTCCTTGCAGTCCAAGCGACTCTCAAGAGTCTTCTCCAACACCACAGTTAAAAAGCATCAATTCTTCAGCTCTCAGCTTTCTTCACACTCCAACTCTCACATCCATACATGACCACTGGAAAAACCATAGCCTTAACAAGACGGACCTTTGTTGGTGAAGTAATGTCTCTGCTTTTGAATATGCTATCTAGGTTGGTCATCACTTTCCATCCAAGGAGTAAGCGTCTTTTAATTTCATGGCTGCAATCACCATCTGCAGTGATTTTGGAGCTCCCCCAAAAAAGTCCGACACTGTTTCCCCATCTATTTCCCATGAAGTGATGCGACCAGATGCCATGATCTTTGTTTTCTGAATGTTGAGCTCTAAGCCAACTTTTTCACTCTCCTCTTTCACTCTCAAGAGGCTTTTTAGTTCCTCTTCACTTTCTGCCATAAGGGTGGAGTTATCTGCATATCTGAGGTTATTGATATTTCTCCCAGCAATCTTGATTCCAGCTTGTGCTTCTTCCAGCCCAGCATTTCTCATGATGTACTCTGCATAGAAGTTAAATAAGCAGGGTGACAATATACAGCCTTGATGTACTCCTTTTCCTATTTGGAACCAGTCTGTTGTTCCATGTCCAGTTCCAACTGTTGCTTCCTGACCTGCATATAGGTTTCTCAAGAGGCAGGTCAGGTTGTCTGGTATTCCCATCTCTTTCAGAATTTTCCCCAGTGCATTGTGATCCACACAGTCAAGGCTTTGGCATAGTCAATACAGCAGAAAGAGATGTTTTTCTGGAACTCCCCTGCTTTTTCCATGATCCAGCGGATGTTGGCTATTTGATCTCTGGTTCCTCTGCCCTTTCTAAATCCAGCTTGAACATCTGGAAGTTCACAGCTCATGTATTGCAGAAGCCTGGCTTGGAGAATTTTGAGCATTACTTTACTAGCGTGTGAGATGAGTGCAATTGTGATGTTGTTTGAGCCTTTCTTTGGGGAGGAATGGAAACGGACCTTTTCCTGTCCTGTGGCCACTGCTGAGTTTTCCAAATTTGCTGGCATATTGAGTGCAGCACTTTCACAGCATCATCTTTTAGGATTTGAAATAGCTCAACTGGAATCCCGTCACCTCCACTAGCTTTATTCGTAGTGATGCTTTCTAAGGCCCGCTTGACTTCTCATTCCAGGATGTCTGGCTCAAGGTGAGTGATCATACCATCGTGATTATCTTGGTTGTGAGGATCTTTTTTGTATAGTTCTTCTGTATATTCTTGCCACCTCTTCTTAATATCTTCTGTTCTGTTAGGTCCATACCATTTCTATCCTCTATCGAGCCCAACTTTGCATGAAATGTTCCCTTGGTATCTCTAATTTTCTTGAAGAGATCCCTAGTCTTTACCATTCTGTTGTTTTCATCTATTTCTTTGCATTGATCGCTGAAAAAGGCTTTCTTATCTCTTCTTACTGTTCTTTGGAATTTTGCATTCAAATGCTTATATCTTTCCTTTTCTCCTTTGCTTTTCGCTTCTCTTCTTTTCACAGCTATTTCTAAGGCCTCGCCAGACAGCCATTTTGCTTTCTGCCATTTCTTTTCCATGGGGATGGTCTTGATCCCTGTCTCCTCTACAATGTCATGAACCTCAGTCCATAGTTTATCAGGCATTCTATCTATCAGATCTAATCCTTTAAATCTATTTCTCACTTCCACTCTTTAATCATAAGGGATTTGATTTAGGTCATACCTGAATGGTCTAGTGGTTTCCCCTACTTTCTTCAATTTAAGTCTGAATTTGGCAATAAGGAGCTCATGATCTGAGCCACAGTCAGCTCCCAGGCTTGTTTTTGCTGACTGTATAGAGCTTCTCCATCTTTGGCTGCAAAGAATATAATCAATCCGATTTCGGTGTTGATCATCTGGTGATGTCCATGTGTAGAGTTTTCTCTTGGGTTTTTGGGAGAGGGTGTTTGCTATGACCAATACATTCTCTTGGCAAAATTCTATTAGCCTTTGTCCTGCTTCATTCTGTATTCCAAGGCCAAATTTGCCTGTTACTCCTGGTGTTTCTTGAATTCCGACATTTACATTCCAGTCCCCTATAATTAAAGGGACATCTTTTTTGGGTGTTAGTTCTAAAAGGTCTTGTAGGTCTTCATAGAATCGTCCAACTTCAGCTTCTTCAGCTGTTGGGGCATAGACTTGGATTACTGTGATATTGAATGGTTTGCCTTAGAAATGAACAGAGATCATTCTGTCGTTTTTGACCTTGCATCCAAGTACTGCATTTAGGACTCTTTTGTTGACTATGGTGGCTACTCCATTTCTTCTAAGGGATTGCTGCCCACAGTAGTAGATATAATGGTCATCTGAGTTAAATTCACCCATTTCAGTCCATTTTAGTTTGCTGATTCCTAGAATGTCGACGTTCACTCTTGCCATCTCCTGTTTGATCACTTCCAATTTGGCTTGATTCATGGACCTAACATTCCAGGTTCCTATGCAATATTGTTCTTTGCAGCATCAGACCTTGCTCCTATCACCAGTCACATGCTCAACTGAATATTGTTTTTGCTTTGGCTCCATTCCTTCATTCTTTATGGAGTTATTTATCCACTGATTTCCAGTAGCATATTGGGCACCTACTTACCTGGGGAGTTCCTTTTTCAGGATCCTATCATTTTGGCTTTTCATACTGTTCATGGGGTTCTCAAGGCAAGAATACTCAAGTGGTTTGCCATTCCCTTCTCCAGTGGACCTCATTCTGTCAGTGACAAACAAATTAAATTCTGACCCTGTGGGCAAGCTCAAAGTGGGAGCTTGCAGGAGAGCAATCTGAAGAACCTTAAAAGCCTTTTGAGCTTCTGGAGACCAAACCAGTTTGTCGGTTTGGCCCTGCTGAGTTTCAGCTATAAGTTTATATAAAGGCTGGGCAAGTTCCCCATAACCCGGAATCCAAATGCGACAGTAACCTATCATTCCCAAAATTCCTCTCAATTGTCTTAAAGTCATAGCTAGGGGATGATTTAGTATAGGTTTAATTCTCTCGGGGCCTATGGCCCTAGTCCCTTCTGGTATGATTTGGCCCAGATATCTAACAGATTGTTGACAACTGAGCTTCTTCTCTTGATGCCTTGTAACCGCAGCCTGCCAGAAAGTTTAAGAAATCTTCTGAGGCTTATGAACAAGCTTCCTCTATCTCAGCACAGAGCAAAATATCATCTACATATTGTAACACCACTGCTTCGGAGCTATTAAAATTTTGTAGATCCCGTGATAAACTTTGTCCAAATAAGTGAGGACTGTCACAAAATCCTTGGGGCAAAACTGTCCAGATTAATTGAGAAGCTGGCTCCGTAGGGTCCACAAAGGCAAATAAAAATTGACTTTCCTTCGCCAAAGGCACTGAATAGAGGGCATCTTTCAAATAAATTACAGAGAAATATTTGGCTCCTTCAGGAATTTCAGACAATAGAGTATAAGGATTAGGCACCACAGGATGTAAAGTAACTACAGCCTCATTTATTATTCATAAATCTTCAACTAGTCTCCACTTACCATTTGATTTCTTTATACACAAAATAGGAGTGTTGCATGGACTGTTACAGGGAATTAATAGTCCCTGCTCCTTTAAATTCTCAATGATGGGTTTTAACCCTTCCTTAACCTCAGGTTTCAGTGGGTACTGCTTCTTATGTGGAAATAATTGCGGGTCTTTGAGCTTGACAACTACAGGAATAGCATTCTGTGCTCGACCCACAAATTTTCCATCAGCTCATACTCTAGGATTTACATTTTGTTCAATTAAAGGGAGAGAAAGGGAAGGCTCCATATTCATGAAAACAGAGGCATGGACCTTGTTCAGTATATCCCTCCCCAAAAAGGGTGAGGGAGATTCTGGCACAATCAGAAACTCGTGTGAAAATAGCACAGAGTCTAAGTCTATAACAGAGTTATAGCTTAAAGAACAACTGAAGTAATACCTTTTGGTTCATCAAGACAGTCTCATTATGGAAGCGGATTGGGAAGAAAGCGGGCCAGGGGCTTCAGTAAGCAGGGAGTAAGTTGCCCCAGTACCTAAAGGAAATCGATGGATTGGCCCCCTACAGTTACTAATACCCAGGATTCCTCAGGTGTAATTAGGACGGGAACTTATGTGGGGACCCCCGGGCACCTTCAGTCCTGATTGTCTTGAGGGTCTGACCCCTGAAACCTACGCTTCTGGGGGCAGTCTCTCTTCCAGTGTGGTCCTTTGCAGACTTGACATGGAGCCAGGGATGGCTTAGATGCCTGAGGGCAATGCCGCTTGAGGTGCCCCTCCTTTCCAGAGTAATAGCCAGCCCATCCCTTTTCACCTGGGTCCCTCTGGGCATTTTTCTCAAGCTGTTCAAGAACAGTTTTCATAGCCATATCTGAGTAACCTTTAACCTCAGAGATGCTCTTGGAGCTAGAGCTCCATCTAGCTTCCAAACTTTCCATGCCTAGTGAGGCTAGGCGCTTCTTGACTACCAATCCAAGCTTAGGATGTAGGTAACAGTACACAGTAACAGCATAGACCACAAGTCCCTTGAAAGTCTATGATCCGACAGATGAGGTTAGTACTTCTAATTCCCAAGGAGTTATGAAATGGCCAAAGAGACCAAAAAGTTTGACCGAGAAAGGAGAGTTCAGTCCACATCCTTTGGCCATTTCTGATCTGTTCCCAAAGTAGACATTGGGTGCCTCTTGGGATTGGCAGGTCAGTATAAACCCCTGACAGGTTTCTGCCATAAGGTGTAGGAGGTTGACGTGGAACCGCAGAGCAGGGCTCCTCACTTGCTTCACGCAGGGCATTTCATTCATTCACACAAGCACACAGTAGAGTTAGTAAAGTACAGCAGAAAACGTGTTCGCTAGGAGAACAAAGAACTAGAGCTCCAAGCATCCTTACCTTGTCCTGAAGAATCCCAGATGAGCCACCAAATGAAAGGTTGTTGCTGAATGACCCAAAGACACCAGGATTCTTGGCCTCCAGAGGAGAAGAATTCAATCTGGGGCCAGAGATGAGGCTTGGTCGCTCAGAGCTTTTGTGTAATAAAGTTTTATTAAAAATAGTATAAAGGAGTTAGAGCAGAGAAGGCAATGGCAACCCACGCCAGTACTCATGCCTGGAAAATCCCATGGACAGAGGAGCCTGGTAGGCTGCAGTCCATGGGGTCACTAAGAGTCGGACATGACTGAGTGACTTCACTTTCACTTTTCACTTTCATGCATTGGAGAAGGAAATGGCAACTCACTCCAGTGTTCTTGCTTGGAGAATCCCAGGGATGAGGGAGCCTGGTGGGCTGCTGTCTATGGGGTCACACAGAGTCGGACACGACTGAAGCGACTTAGCAGCAAAGGAGATAGAGAAAGCTTCTGACATAGGCATCAGAAGGGGTCAGAAAGAGTACCCGCTTGCTAGTGTTAGTCATGGAGTTATATACTCTATTACTTATTACCGTGAATCAAAAGATTGTCTGGAGGTTGTAAAGAGCTCACTAGACCTACTCCCATAATTTACTCCTTAATATAACAGGATTAGCCAGCAGGTTTTTTCCAGTGACTATCCTCAAGCAGGATATATTATTGTTATATAATCCTAAGGAATGTAGACAGACAAAAAAAGTTTGTCCTTTCATCCTCCTTGAGAATTCCAGACCCCTCTCTCCTTGGGAACCCCTGGATTTCTTATCAATCTGCCTAGGAAATGACTTTCTTACCTTGCAGAAGGAAATGGCAACCCATTCCATTATTCTTGCCTGGGCAATCCCATGGGCAGAGGAGACTATTTGGTTACAGTCCATTGGGTTGCAAGAGTTAGACACAACTGAGCACATGCACGTGCACACACACACACACACGCTAGAGGATAGAGAGTAGATTCATTAGATTTCTTTTAAAAAAGTATTTGCTTGAGAGTGATTTCCAGAGGGAGCTCCAGTATTTATTAAGTACTATGTGTTTGTTGAGTCGCTAAGTCATGTCTAAATATTTGTGACACCATGAACTATAGCATGCCAGTCTTCCCTGTCCTTCACTATCTATATGTTTTAAATTGTTCTAAAATGTTCAGAAAAAAATCACAAAACAGTTTGTCTATAAGGTGTATTTAGCTTATTTTAAGAAGTAAATCAAGTCACATGAAGTGAATAGTCAAAATATAGCTTTATGTGAAATAGTAAAGACACTCTGTAGTTTCCTAGATCAGAATAAATGAAAAAAAGAAACCATTTAGTCAACAGCATCTTACGAGATTTTATTAACTGCAGATAATCCCCAATTATTGGTTTTATGTAAAATTCCCTACCAAATACCGCCTAATATGGGGGCTTTTTATCCATTCAATAAGCTTAAAATTTATATAAACTTCTTTAGTCCCATATCACTCTGAACACCCAACATTCCCTTCCTTTGTCTTATTCCCATTTAACTATGGGAGACTTCCCTAGTGGCTCAGACGGTAAAGCATCTGCCTACAGTGTGGAAGACCCGGGTTCAATACCTGTCAGGGAATGTTTGATGGGAGGATTCCTATGTGCTGTTTCTCATAAATCCTCTGTTCCTTATCAGCTTGTGCCAGAAGCGAGTAGAACTACAAGCAGCTCTCAAAGACTGAGGTCACTGTGTGAGGCAGGGTTGGGTCTCCTTTAGTAAACATTCTCTTTATGACAAAACTGCTTAGTCTCGTCCCCCTTTTTCTTGAGATATGGATTGTCTCTTGACCTTGTGACCATCATTATCCCTTGTTCCCTTGGTAACGGTTACTGTACGTTTGGTTTTCTGATCTTTATCACTGATGAAAGAAATTTCTTGTGCTACAGCCTATATATACTCACAGAAAAATCATTTAAGCACCTTTGCTCCATCAGAGCTTAGGTCGCTGTGTCATTTCTCTCTCTCTCTTTCTCTCACACACACTCTCTGGCTAATTCTCTGGAGCGTAGAGACGCGTCACGCTCATTCTTGGGCCTGGGCTTCTAAGACCCTCTTGTGAAGGAACTCTGTACCTTCACCCCCTCGAGAGGGCACCTGGTGCCTTCCTTCATAAACGATGCAAGCTCTGTACCAAGAGCTTTACTGGTTTTCTGCATAAACCAGGAAATAACAGCCTCTTTCTCTCTTTCACTTACTTATCATCAACTCTGGACCACAAGGTTCTGGTCCATTAAGGTCCCCAACAAATCCCTGGGTCGGGAAGATCTTCTGGATAAGGAAATGGCAACCCACTCCAGTATTCTTGCCTGGAAAATCCCATGGATGGAGGAGCCTGGTAGGCTACAGTCTATGGGGTCACAAAGAGTTGGACACGACTGAATATCTTCACTTCACTTCACCTCACTTCATAGGGGACTGAGATTGTGTAAGCAGAAGGGCATGCTTTTTTCTATAACTAAATGACATAATACTTCACAGGAATTTTACTGCTCTTTCCTCTTTTCCCATTATTTACTCTAGGTTTTATGAATGCAGACAGCTTTGCTCATCATTCTCAATTTCATTTATGTGCCAGACCTTTGCTTTGCACATACTTGTCATTTAATAAATATTTTAAAGAATGAAAGAAATAGTCTACTTCATTTCTAAGTGAGTGCTCTTCAAAATTGTGCTACAATTATTGTCTAATTTTAGACTTTCAGGGGAGCTTATAAATCATATCATCCACACATTTGATTGTACTAATGAAAAGTTTAATAACTTGTCAAGGGAAACATAATTAGGTAAGTGAAAACTTTATAACTTACTCCCGGGGTGTGTGTGTGTGTGTGTGTGTGTGTTTCTATTCCTTCTGAGACTAAACCTTGATTTTCTCAGGGATTATTTCTATTAATATATAAGACTTTCAAATCCCATTCACATTAGTTTACTTTAACCTATTGTGAATGTTCAGTCTAGGTAAGCTTTGTAGCACCCTCATTATATGTTACACATACTTAGCCTTTGATTATCTAAAAATCTAGATCTTTTCTCACATGGGATAATGCTGTATTTCTCTATATTACATTATGTGTTAATGCTGTGCACTGAATTAATAGCCAAAGTTTTTACAGCATACTCTGTTGGAGAAGGCAATGGCAACCCACTCCAGTACTCTTGCCTGGAAAATCCCATGGACAGAGGAGCCTGGTAGGCTGCAGTCCACGAGGTCACAAGGAGTGGAACATGACTAGCAATTTCATTTTCGATTTTCACTTTCATGCATTGGAGAAAGAAATGGCAACCCACTCAAGTGTTCTTGCCTGGAGAATCCCAGGGACAGGGGAGCCTGGTGGGCTGCCGTCTATGGGGTCACACAGAGTCAGACACGACTGAAGTGACTTAGCCGCAGCAGCAGCAGTTTGATGCTGACATTTTGTTTGTTTGGAGGCTTCTCTCTGTTATACTAAAGTGAACGTGTTGGCAATCATCTTACTTGTAGATGTTGTAATACTAATTATTGGTAGAGAATCCTAACTCCACTAACATAAAATGGCTTTATGTACTCTAACAAATTCCCAATGAAAAATGTGAGTGATCTCTAATTTCTATGCAGGTTAACTTTAATAACACTGAAACAATATACAGATTGTAAAGAACAACAACAACAAAACAAACAAACAAAAACTATGATGGATTGGGGTTTGTTGAGAAATGATTAAAATCCACTTAGCAAGAGTCTTACATATGTATGTGCATAAAAGTATGTGTGAGTGTTTTATACATAAGTACAAGAAGTGAATGCTGTACAGTGCTGTGCTTATCACTTTGTTGTGTCTGACTTTTTGTGACTCAATGGACTGCAACATGCCAGGCTTCCTTGTCCTTCACTATCTCTTGGAGTTTGCTCAAACTTATGTCCATTAGGTCAGTGATGCCATCCAACCATCTCATCTTTGGTTGTCCCCTTCTTCTCCTGCCCTCAATCTTTCCCAGCATCAGACTCTTTTCCTCTGTTGACTTTTTGCATCAGGTGGCCAAAGTATTGGAGCTTCAGCTTCAGCATCAACCCTTCCAATGAATATTCAGGGTTGATTTCCTTTAGGATTGACTGGTCTGATCTTGCTGTCCAAGGGATTCTCAAGAGTCTTTTCCAATACCATATACAAAAGTATCAAATCGTTTTATACTTAAAACTAATATAATATTTTCAGTCAACTATACTTCAATTAAAAAAATGTAAAATGGAAATAAAAGAACAATCAGAAAATAAAACAAAGTAGTAAAGGGAAATATTAATATATTGGTCATGAGTTCAAATGAAATAATCCAACTAAAGTGCTCAAGTCATGAATTAATAAAAGGGATAAAACACTGAGTGGTCATTAACTATGTATTAACCTTTATTGCTATTACCACAATTATCACAAAATATGGTTCTTAAGAGATGTTATCAAAAGTTAAAAAATATGATAATTACAACCAGGAAAAGATTTAAAGTGGTTTCTAACAAATGACATAAATTTTAAAAAAGAGGAATAGTAACAGTTTAGGAGAAAGTATATTGAAGTTTTACTAGTAGATATGTTAGCAAGATCACATGCCCATTGCTATTTTATATGTAATTCACTATGTTTTCCATTATCCTTGGAAAAAATAGGCATTTTTTCAATAATTAGGGAAAAATGCCCTACTGTGATGCCTACAATACAATATTGTTTATTGTCATACACTATGATAAGATTTACATGAAATTTATTACTTAATTCTTAGAAAATATGAATTCTGTAACATATAATAAATGTATTCAAACACAACATGTTTCTATCTTCTTATAATAACATTCAGTTCAGTTCAGTCATTCAGTCGTGTCTGACTCTTTGTGACCCCATTAACTGCAGCACAACAGGCTTCCCTGTCCATCACCAACTCCTGGAGATCACTCAAACTCGTGTCCATGGTGTCGGTGATGCCATCCAATCATCTCCTTCTCTGTCTTCCCCTTCTCCTCCTGTCTTCAATCTTTCCCAGCATCAGCAATCTTTCCAGTGAGTCAGTTCTTCCCATCAGGTGGCCAAACTATTGGAGCTTCAGTTTCAGCATCAGTCCTTCCAATGAATACTCAGGACTGATTTCCTTTACGATCATCTGGTTGGATCTCCTTGCTGTCCAAGGGACTTTGAAGAGTCTTCTCCAACACCACAGTTCAAAAACATCAATTCTTCAGTGATTTAGTTCTGTTCAGTTGCTCAGTTGTGTCCGACTCTTTGCGACCCCATGAATCACAGCACGCCAGGCCTCCCTGTCCATTACCAACACCCAGAGTTCACTCAGACGCATCGAGTCAATGATACCATCCAGCCATCTCATCCTCTGTCGTCCCCTTCTCCTCCTGCCCCCAATCCCTCCCAGCATCAGAGTCTTTTCCAATGAATCAACTCTTCACATGAGGTGGCCAAACTACTGGAGTTTCAGTTTTAGCATCATTCCTTCCAAAGAACACCCAGGACTGTTCTCCTTTAGAATGGACTGGTTGGATCTCTTGCAGTCCAAGGGACTCGCAAGAGTCTTCTCCAACACCACAGTTCAAAAGCATCAATTCTTCAGTGCTCAGCCTTCTTCACAGTCCAACTCTCACATCCATACATAACCACAGGAAAAACCATAGCCTTGGCAAGATGAACCTTTGTTGGCAAAGTAATGTCTCTGCTTTTGAATATGCTATCTAGGTTGGTCATAACTTTCCTTCCAAGGAGTAAGCACCTTTTAATTTCATGGCTGCTGTCACCATCTGCAGTGATTACCTTTCTTTATAGTTCAACTCTCAAATCCACACTTGATGACTGGAAAAATCATAGCTTTGACTAGACAGACCTTTGTTGGTAAAGTAATGTCTCTGCTTTTTAGTATACTGTCTAGATTGGTCATGATTTTCTTCCAAGTAGCAAGTGTCTTTTAATTTTATGGCTGCCATAACCATCTTCAGTGATTTTGGAGTTCAAAAAAATAAAGTCTCTCATTGTTTCTAATGTTTCCCCAACTTTCTGCCATGAAGTGATAGGACCAAATGCCATGATCTTCGTTTTCTGAATGTTGAGTTTTAAGTCAGCTTTTTCACTCTCCTCTTTCACCTTCATCATGAGGCTCTGTAATTTCTCTTTGCTTTCTGCCATAATGATTGTGCCATATACATATCTGAGGTTATTGATAATTCTCCTGGCAATCTTGATTCCAGCTTGTGCTTCATCCAGCCAGAATTTTGCATGATGTATCCTGCATATAAGTTAAATAAGCTGGCTGACAATATACAGTCTTGATGCACTCCTTTCCTGATTTGGAACCAGTCTGTTGTTCCATGTCCGATTTTAACTGTTGCTTCTTGACCCATGTACAGATTATTCAGGAGGCAGGCAGGATAGTCTGATATTCCCACCTCTTTAAGAATTTTCCACAGTTTTTGGTAACCCACACAGTCAAAGGCTTTGGTGTAGTCAAAAAAGCAGAAATATATATATATATATATATATATTTTTTTTTTTTTCTGGAACTCTCTTGCTTTTTCTATCATTCAACAGATGTTGTCCTCTGTCTTTTCTAAACGCAGACTGAACATCTGGAAGTTCACAATTCACGTACTGTTGAAGTCTATCTTGGAGGATTTTGAGTATTACTTTGCTAGTATGTGAAATGAGTTCAATCATGCAATAGTTTGAACATTCTTTGGCATTGTCTTTCTTTGGGATTGGAATAAAAACTGACCTTTACCAGTTCTGTGGCCACTGCTGAGTCTTTCACATTTTCTGGCATATTGAGTACAACACTTTCATAGTATCATCTTTTAGGATTTTATATAACTCAGCTGGAATTCCATCATCTCCACTAGCTTTGTTCATTGTGATGCTTCCCAAGGCCCATTTGACTTTGCCTTCCAGGATGTCTGGCTCTAGGTGAATAATCATACCATCGTGGTTATCTGGGTCATTAAGATCTTTTTTATATAGTCCTTCTGTGTATTCCTGCCACCTCTTCTTAATATTTTCTGTTTCTGTTAGGTCCATACTGTTTCTGTCCTTTATTGTGTCCATCTTTGCATGAAATGTTTCCTTGGAATTTCTAATTTTCTTGAAGAGACCTCTAGTCTTTCCCATTCTTTTGTTTTCCTCTCTTTCTTTTCATTGTTCACTCAAAAAGGCTTTCTTATCTCTCCTTGGTATTCTTTGGAACTCTGCAATCAGATGCTTATATCTTTCCATTTCTCCTTTGCCTCTCACTTCTCTTCTTTTCTCAGCTATTAGTAAGGCCTTCTTAGACAGCCATTTTGCATTACCCTCCCCACCCCACCCCCGCTGTGGGGATGGTTTTGATCACTGCCTCCTGTGTAATGTTATGAATCTCCATTTGTACTTCTTCAGGCACTCTATTAGGTATAATCCCTTAAATATATTTGTTACTTCCAGTGGATAATTGAAAGGGATTTGATTTAAGTCCTATCTGAAAGGCCCTACTTTCTTCAATTTAAGTCTATTTTTCAATAGGTTTTTCATGATATGAACAACAGTCAGCTCTCAGGTTGGTTTGGTTTTTTGCTGACTCTATAGTGCTTCTTCATCTTTGGCTGCAAAGAATATGATCAATCTGATTTTACTATTGACCATCTGGTTATGTCCATGTGTAGAGTTGTCTCTTGTGTTGCTGGAAAAGGATGTTTGCTGTGACCAGTGCATCTCTTGGCAAAACACCATTAGCCTTTGCCATGCTTCCCTGGGGGTTCTCAATCCCTTTGCCAGATCCCAAGTTTGGGAATTTGGCAATAAAGAGCTCCTTATTGCCAAATTCAGACTTAAATTGAAGAAAGTAGGGAAAACCACTAGACCATTCAGGTATGACCTAAATCAAATCCCTTATGATTATACAGTGGAAGTGAGAAATAGATTTAAGGGACTAGATCTGATAGATAGAGTGCCTGATAAACTATGGACTGAGGTTCATGACATTGTAGAGGAGACAGGGATCAAGACCATCCCCATGGAAAAGAAATGAAAAAAAGCAAAATGGCTGTCTGGGGAGGCCTTACAAATGACTGTGAAAAGAAGTGAAGTGAAAAGCAAAGGAGAAAAAGAAAGATATAAGCATCTGATACAGAGTTCCAAAGAATAGCAAGGAGAGATAAGAAAGCCTTCCTCAGCGATCAGTGCAAAGAAATAGAGAAAAACAATAGAATGGGAAAGACTAGAGATGTCTTCAAGAAAACTAGAGATACCAAGGGAACATTTCATGCAAAGATGGGCTTGATAAAGGACAGAAACGGTATGGACCTAACAAAACAGAAGATATTAAGAAGAGGTGACAAGAATACACAAAAGAACTGTACAAAAAAGATCTTCATGACCAAGATAATCACGATGGTGTGATCACGCACCTAGACCCAGACATCCTGGAATGTGAAGTCAAGTGGGCCTTAGAAAGCATCACTACGAACAAAGCTAGTGGAGGTGATGGAATTCCAGTTGAGCTCTTTCAAATCCTGAAACATGATGCTGTGTAAGTGCTGCACTCAATATGCCAGCAAATTTGGAAAACTCAGCAGTGGTCACAGGACTGGAAAAGGTAAGTTTTCATTCCAATCTCAAAGAAAGGCAATGCCAAATAATGCTCAAATTACCACACAATTGCACTCATCTCACATGCTAGCAAAGTAATGCTCAAAATTCTCCAAGCCAGACTTCAGCAATATGTAAACTGTGAACTTCCAGATATTCAAGCTGGTTTTAGAAACGGCAGAGGAACGAGAGATCAAATTGCCAACATCTGCTGGATCATGGAAAAAACAAAACAGTTCCAGAAAAATATCTATTTCTGCTTTATTGATTATGCCAAAGCCTTTGACTGTGTGGATCACAATAAACTGTGGAAAATTCTGAAAGAGATGGGAATACCAGACCACCTGACCTGCCTCTTGAGAAACCGATATGCAGGTCAGGAAGCAGCAGTTAGAACTGGACGTAGAACAACAGACTGGTTCCAAATAGGAAAAGGAGTATGTCAAGGCTGTATATTGTCATCTTGCTTATTTAACTTATATGCGAAGCACATCATGAGAAATGCTGGGTTGGAAGAAGCACAAGCTGGAATCAAGATTGCCAGGAGAAATATCAGTAGCCTCAGATATGCAGATGACACCACCCTTATGGCAGAAAGTGAAGAGTAACTGAAAAGCCTCTTAATGAAAGTGAAAGTGGAGAGTGAAAAAGTTGGCTTAAAGCTCAACATTCAGAAAACAAAGATCATGGCATCTGGTCCCATCACTTCATGGGAAATAGATGGGGAAACAGTGGAAACAGTGTCAGACTTTATCTTTTTGGGCTCCAAAATCACTGCAGATGGTGACTGCAGCCATGAAATTAAAAGATGCTTACTCCTTGGAAGGAAAGTTATGACCAACCTAGATAGCATATTCAAAAGCAGAGATATTACTTTGCCAACAAAGGTCCATCTAGTCAAGGCTATGGTTTTTCCAGTGGTCATGTATGGATGTGAGATTTGGGCTGTGATGAAAGCTGAGTGCCGAAGAATTTATGCTTTTGAACTGTGGCATTGGAGAAGACTCTTGAGAGTCCCTGGGGCTGCAAGGAGATCCAACCAGTCCATTCTGAAGGAGATCAGCCCTTGGTATTCTTTGGAAAGAATGATGCTAAAGCTGAAACTCCAGTACTTTGGCCACCTCATGCGAAGTGTTGACTCATTGGAAAAGACTCTGATGCTCAGAGGGATTGGTGGCAGGAGGAAAAGGGGACAACAGAGGATGAGATGGCTGGATGGCATCACTGACTCGATGGACGTGAGTTTGAGTGATCTCCAGGAGTTGGTGATGGACAGGGAGGCCTGTCGTGCTGAGATTCATGGGGTTTCAAAGAGTCAGACATGACTGAGTGACTGAACTGAGCTGAACTGAAGGTTGGGAAATCTCTTGTGTACTCTAAAACTTTTGCAAAAGTGCAAGAACTTCTTTGGTATAATTATTCTCCAGCTTGTGGGTGATCTGCTTGTTGGTTCCATAGTGGAGCTAATGGTGACCCTCATCAAGAGAAGTTATGTCACACGCCTCCCAGGTGTGCTGCAGCCAGAGACCCTGTCCCCGCAGCCAGCTTCTGCTGACTCATGTCTCGTCAGGAGACATTCAGAGATTCAAAGGCAGGTCTGGCTCACTCTCTTGTGGAAGCAATTGCTCCTTTTCCTGGTTCCTGGTGCACACAAGCTTTTGTTTGTGCCCTCTGAGCATCTCTTGAGAGTATGAGATTTGATTTTTAAATATGATTGTACTCCTCCTGCCATCTTGTTGGGGCTTTTCCTTTGTTCTTGGATTCAGGGTATCTTTTTTTTGTTGGTATCCAACATTCTCCTTTTGATGGTTGTTCAGCAGCTAGTTGCAATTTCAGTGTGTTCTCACAGGAGAAGATGAGTGCATGTCCTTCTACTCCACCATCTTACTTTTCTTAGGCCATAAGCAGGTGTGAGATTAGTGAAACAGTAAAGTTCAAAATTTGGGTTTTTGCTTCAGTCTCATCCTCTATCAACAGGTTTTTCATCTTCTTTATCTTGAGTTAATGCATCTGCTAGGTTTTATTCTAAAAATGTGACTTTGGAATAAGTCATAGCTTTTCTGTGTTATAATCTGGTGCCTACACCCTTCCCTATAATTTTTTTTTTAGTTATTGCCTTTTATGGAAACTCATAATCAATGTTCTTGTTTAAAAAAGTCTTTCAATAAAGGTGGTTGTTAATACTTCACTCAACAATCTGATGCAGCAATTATGGTATGTTATTATAAAACTTTTTTAATCATATAAATATGGGAGAGTAAGTTTAAAATTTTCATTAGTAAATATTATAGCTTCTTTGATTATAATCACCTTATCTATAGAAGGTTGATGGACCTATGGGCACAGGACTCAGTAGATATGTTTGGGAAAAGAATGATACAATTTAAAGATATTTATAACATATTTATATAACTATGTATGAAAGACACATTTCTATTTATCTTCAGTTTAAAGTTACACTCAGCCATTCAACTAGTACCTGATGATGTCTCCTATTGCTCTCAAAAGAAATGGTCTTACTATTATTTTCTGGTATCATCTGATAAACTTAGATAATTACTGAATCAGTCTTTCTAGGAACTTGCAAAAGAAAATTTTAAAAAATGGAAACCTTATTAATGCTAATAGGTCGCTGTGGTAACAGGAAATTATTGCATCCACTGAGTCCTGTTGGATAGAACATTGACCTTGTAACTTAAAACAGTTAATATAATTTACCTATTAGAATTTAATTACAACTAGTATTGTGTTCTCTTGAAGCAATGTGTTGCTTATTTTCAGATGGCAGTAAACACTCTCAGTCTCACATCTTCACATTTGCTTCAGCAAGTCGTGCGACAGTAGTGTTATTTAGATGGTTACTATTGGCTGCCTTCATTGCTGACTTAGTCACTTTTGACCCTCAACAACCACCTTGTTAGAGACCAAAGATTATGCAGGCAAATATAGGAGTGTTATATATAACTATCCAAATAAATAGGTCAGTAAATAAGGCAAGAACAGCATCACCATCATGTTCATTTGTCACTGTTTACTTGTTGGACATTCTTCCTCTAAAAGTGATTAGTAATCAACTTAAAGTTAAGTCAAGCATACAATATGTGGATGGCCTACATGGGGGTTGTAACTACTCACTACCCACTCATTACTCATTCAAATGCTGTATTATCTACTAGTGGCGTGCCAATGTTTATTATACCTGGAGCAGAGAATTTTAAAAGAAAAAAAAAATCTTTCTATCATAGGACATAATTATTTTCTATAATTTGTGCTATCTCAGGAAAGTAGTTGTTTTGTTCTTTATTTTTGTTTTTAGTTCTAAAGAGACAACAACCCAAGACATACAGATAGCCCCACAGACTATGAGAAGATACTTAACATCACTAATCATCAGGAAAATGAAAATCAAACTCACAGTGAGATATAACATCACATATGTTAGAATGAATACCAACAGAGACATAAAAAATATGTGTTGGTGAGTATGTGGAGAAAAGGGAAATTTGGATTATAAACTGTTACAGCCACTATGGAAAACAATATGGATGTTCCCCAAATGATTTAAAAATAGAACTATAGTTGAATCCATTGTTCCATTTCTAGATATTTACCATAGACATAAGAAAATGAAAATATTAATTTTCAAGAAATTAAAATTAAAATTCAAGAAAGATACATGTACCCTAATGTTCACTGCAGCACTCAACCATAAAAGAAGGAAATTATGCCATTTGCAGTAACATTGATAAACCTAGAGATTATAATACTAAATGATATGTCAGAAAAAAACAAATATTATATCACTTATGTTAGGAAGAAATTATGCTAAAGCTGAAACTCCAGTACTTTGGCCACCTCATGCAAAGAGTTGACTCATTGGAAAAGACCCTGATGCTGGGAGGGATTGGGGGCAGGAGGAGAAGGGGATGACAGAGGATGAGATGGCTGGATGGCATCACTGACTCGATGGACATGAGTTTGAGTGAACTCTGGGAGGTGGTGATGGACAGGGAGGCCTGGCCTGCTGCAATTCATGGGGTTGCAAAGAGTCAGACATGACTGAGCAACTGAGCTGAACTGAACTGAACTGATATGTGGAATCTGAAAAAAAAAAAAAAAAAGATACAAATGAACTTATTTAAAAAAACAGAAATAGACCCACAAACATAGAAAA
The DNA here is from genome assembly GCF_003369695.1 of Bos indicus x Bos taurus. Lineage (NCBI taxonomy): Eukaryota > Metazoa > Chordata > Mammalia > Artiodactyla > Bovidae > Bos > Bos indicus x Bos taurus. The sequence continues at coordinate 48,290,816 of NC_040101.1, read as the reverse complement.
TAAATTTATGGTTAGGAAAATAGGGAGGAACAAATTAGGAGGATTAACATATACACAGTACTATACATAATATAGCCTGGAGGAGGACATGGCAACACTCTCCAGTATTCTGGCCTGAGGAATCCCATGGGAAGAGGAGTTAGAGATCTACAGCCCACAGGGTTACATAGAGTTGAACATGACTGAAGCCACTTAGCATGCACATACATAGTAGAGATAACCAACACACACCTATTGTATACACAGAGAACTATAGTCAGTATTTAAAATAACCTATAAGGGAAAAGAATCTGAAGAAAGAGTAGATAACTAGGTAGGTAGATAGAAGCATAACTGAATCACTGTGATACCCCTAAAACTTATATGACATTGTAAATCAATTATACTTCAATTACATAAAGCCAACTGACAATGAAGCTTAAGCACATTCACAAAATACCACAACAGCATATAATTAGCATTTTATTGAATAACTGGTTACTGCAGCCTAGTAAAGTTGACACATCAAAAGATCATCACTCATTGTGGTATGTGAAAGTGAAAGTGAAGTCGCTCAGTCATGTCTGACTCTTTGCGACCCCATAGACTGTAGCCTACCAGGCTCCTCAGCCCATGGGATTTTCGAGGCAAGAATACTGGAGTGGGTTGCCATTTCCTTCTTCAGGGGATCTTCCTGACCCAGGGATAGAACCTGGTCTCCAGCATTGTAGGCAGATGCTTTACCGTCTGAGCTACCAGGCTGATTTTCACGTTAACCAATGTTGCAAACCTAGCTTGAGGACAATAGTTATTATTTTCATTGTGCAAATAATGAAGCAGACTTGGAGAAATAGTATCACTTGCTCAATGTCATAAAGCTCAAAAGTGATGGAGCTCAAACTGGTACCCATGTCCTAAGACTATAATGTTGTCAATCTAACTCTCGATTAAAATACTAAAGTTCTAAGTAATATTTGAAATCCAGGAAGAGCTTTAGAAGAAAATATAGTAGTTTTATGACTATTAAATTTTAGAAGTTGTTAAAAATAAGGTAGAAAGAATGACAGGCTTTTTTATTTTGCCAAACAAATGCAAATGAAAAAATAAATATAATCAAAATCACTATATTATCATTAAGCAACATTTAACTCCAAGAAACTTAAAGGACATAATCTTAAAGTACTATACAATTTGTCTCAAGAAAGTAGATGGTATTCTTTAATGACAAGAAGATACATTGCAATTATATTTACTTTCCTCATTTGATTATCAGCATATGAAAATGTCTCAGACTTTCATTGGGGAACTTCTGGTTTGTAAATAATAATGTTGACAGAGGTTGGAGGAAGGGAGAGAGAGTGACAGAGAGAGGGAGAGACAGGATATGTATGTAAGGAATATGAGGGCACAAAAATTACTAAAGAAATTGTAGAGACTTCACTCATCTGGAAAATATAAAAAGCAGACAGTTGACTTTATCTACAACCTAACTAAAATGCTTTAAAGCTAATCCTGGGAAAAGACTGTCCTTTATAAAGTTTTTTAAAAAACTGAACTTCAAATTTCCATTTGTATTTATAAATAAACCGAACTTCTGTTCTACAACTTTTCTTTCAGATTCACACTAGTGAAAATGACATTCTGAAACACCACTGGCAAGACAGTTGCTGGTGTCAGAATAATGAAATATGAACCACAAAGCAAAGAAAGTTAATAGTCAAATTAATTAGATCCTTGTATTAATATATATTTTATATATCTGTATATTATGAAAGCAATGCTATATTTCTTAGAATGTCATTTTGAAATTGAAAAACTTTACAAAATCCCTGAATGTAATGAAAAGTCTGGCATTTTCAGTAATAAACTCTAAGGAAATACGAAAATGTAGAAGTGAATAGAAACAGGTAATATATTTAATATTTAGAAGACTCTGTAGGTAAATGGCACCATGACTGTTCAATTGTCACAGAAACTGTGTGGAGTGTCAAAGTACAGGTTGATGTTGAACATCTCCCCTGCACATAACCCTCAAATACCAGCATTACATGATCACTAATTGTTGGCATATCAAGACTACTGACCATAGTTCCATAAACATACCAGGGAGGCAGGTTATGGCAAGATCTGACCACAGGGTGGAATTTGTTTAAGGTCATGCTTTGGTGTTTCAGTTTCTAAGAAAAAGTAGATAGTTTGTTTGTAAAGCAAAAGACTTTTTTTTTTTTTAATTTTTTTATTATTATTTTTTATTTCTTTTAATTATAAATTTCAAAATGAATCCACCACAGGTATACATGTGTTCCCATCCTGAACCCTCCTCCCTCCTCCCTCCCCATACCATCCCTCTGGGTCGTCCCAGTGCACCAGCCCCAAGCATCCAGTATCGTGCATTGAACCTGGACTGGCATCTCGTTTCATACATGATATTTTACATGTTTCAATGCCATTCTCCCAAATCTTCCCACCCTCTCCCTCTCCCACAGAGTCCATAAGACTGTTCTATACATCAGTGTCTCTTTTGCTGTCTCGTATACAGGGTTATTGTTACCATCTTTCTAAATTCCATATATATGCGTTAGTATACTGTATTGGTGTTTTTCCTTCTGGCTTACTTCACTCTGTATAATAGGCTCCAGTTTCATCCACCTCATTAGAACTGATTCAAATGTATTCTTTTTAATGGCTGAGTAATACTCCATTGTGTATATGTACCATAGCTTTCTTATCCATTCATCTGCTGATGGACATCTAGGTTGCTTCCATGTCCTGGCTATTATAAACAGTGCTGCGATGAACATTGGGGTACACGTGTCTCTTTCCCTTCTGGTTTCCTCAGTGTGTATGCTCAGCAGTGGGATTGCTGGATCATAAGGCAGTTCTATTTCCAGTTTTTTAAGGAATCTCCACACTGTTATCCATAGTGGCTGTACTAGTTTGCATTCCCACCAACAGTGTAAGAGTGTTCCCTTTTCTCCACACCCTCTCCAGCATTTATTATTTGTAGACTTTTGGATCAAAAGACTTTTATATTTAGAATTTCATGAGTGAATATTAAGAGTTACTATTACAATGTTAATAATTGATTGAGCTTTAAAATAAGAACCAGATTGTACTACATTAAATTTAGGTAATTTGGCATAATAACAATGGACAGTGACTTCACTCAATAATATGTTTTATAATTTTGAAAATAAAAAAATAACACTACTTTTTAATTCTAAAACATGGAACAACAGACTGGTTCCAAATAGCAAAAGGAGTATGTCAAGGCTGTATATTGTCATCCTGTTTATTTAACTTATATGCACAGTACATCATGAGAAATGCTGGGCTGGAAGAACCACAAGCTGGAATCAAGATTGCTAGGAGAAATATCAATAGCCTCAGATATGCAGATGACACCACCCTTATGGCAGAAAGTGAAGAGGAACTAAAAAGCCTCTTGATGAAGGTGAAAGTGGAGAGTGAAAAAGTTGGCTTAAAGCTCAACATTCAGGAGACGAAGATCATGGCATCTGGTCCCATCACTTCATTGGAAATAGATGGGGAAACAGCGGAAACAGTGTCAGACTTTATTTTTCTGGGCTCCAAAATCACTGCAGATGGGGACTGCAGCCATGATATTAAAAGACGTTTATTTCTTGGAAGGAAAGTTATGACCAACCTAGATAGCATATTCAAAAGCAGAGACATTACTTTGCCAACAAAAGTCCATCTAGTCAAGGCTATGGTTTTTCCCGTGGTCATGTATGGATGTGAGAGTTGGACTGTGAAGACAGCTGAGCGCTGAAGAATTGATGCTTTTGAACCGTGGTGTTGGAGAAGACTCTTGAGAGTCCCTTGGACTGCAAGGAGATCCAACCAGTCCATTCTGAAGGAGATCAGCCCTGGGTGTTCTTTGGAAGGAATGATGCTAAAGCTGAAACTCCAGTACTTTGGCCACCTCATGCGAAGAATTGACTCATTGGAAAAACTCTGATGCTGGGAGGGATTAAGGGCAAGAGGAGAAGGGGATGACAGAGGATGAGATGGTTAGATGGCATCACCAACTCGATGGACGTGAGTTTGGGTGAACTCCAGGAGTTGGTGATGGATAGGGAGGCCTGGAGTGCTGCGATTCATGGGGTCGCAAAGAGTTGGACACGGCTGAGCGACTGAACTGAACTGAAAAGTTAAAAATGTGATTCTATCCTTGTAAAATGTGAACAAGATAATTATGGTAATCTGATATATATTTTAAAATTTCATGAGTAAAAATATCTTGCATTAAGTTCAAAAAGTATTATGATAAGACTTTAACCATACAAGCTGTAATTTAGGTCAAAACTGCTCCTTCTGAACTTCAGTAGCCTCTTTTGTCAAATGAAGGGTTTCTGTCTCTGGTCTGTAAAGATTCTCCTTTTAAAATGAACATTTTTAGCTTCTAGAGAAGAAAACTACACATTTCTAATAACAATTGATTTGAATAGTAACATCTTATCTACTAGATGTTCTAACTAAAATAAAAACATTTCAAATTTTTATGGCAAACTTAGCCAAAATTTTCAAGTTAATTTTTCAATATTGATTGGATGATTATATAAATATAATGGGTACCCCATCCAGAATGCTAGAGGTGAATTAGGAAAGATGTTGACCCTTGAGAAAACTATGGTAAAGCAGTCATGACTGTAAATTAATCATCTAAATTAGTCTGTGTGAATCTATTAAAGACACAGAGATGGATAGATGAAAATAGATTGATATACCAAATTTTCCTACCAAAATTCCAAAGAAACCAAAGTATCTTCATATACCAGGACTTTTTCCAATAGTAAAATTCTAAACTCATTAAAATGTAAAAATCTGAATATAAAGTTCTTTGGTTGATCTTAGTAACATGTGTAATACATTTTGTCTCAACTTTGGTTTTGTTCTTTTGTCTTCAAAGTTTCAACAGGCTTCTTTCAACTTCAGAGCTTAACTTTTAAAACCTACACTTTAAAACTTAAATTCTTCTCATTTAATCTAATCTCTGTCTATCTTTGAAAAAGTTATAGTGAAAGCACCTGATTACATATCGGTGAAAATTGTACTTGTCTTTGAAAGTAATACAATTAATGAGTCAATTTATTCTTGGGTTCATTCCAGGTTAACAGTGTAATTTACACATTAGCTCTGGGTTTTATGTTTTTTATTTATTTTTTTTTTGTCTGCTGTAGGTATTTGTAATGTTGGGTTTTCTTTGTTTGCTTTTCTTGTTTTGTCAGTTTTGCTGGACAAAGAGGCCCAGGTATTTGGTCAAACGTAAATCTGCATGTTTCTGTGAGGGTGTTTCTAGATAATACTGACATTTAATAGTTAACCTTTAGTAGATTTTGAGTAAAGGGGATCGATTTCTATAATGTGGGCCTCATCCAATATATTAAAAGTCTGAACAAAGCAAAAAAGCCCAGCATCCTTAGAGCAATAAAATATTCTTCAGTAAATTGCCTTCAGGCTTCACCTGTGACATTATCTTACTGTTTCTATAGCAGATGGGTTTCAGACTTGCATTGAAATATCAGTTCTCCTAAGCATCCAGCTTTTTGCCAGTCCTGCAGAATTTTCATGTTGGACTTACCAGCCTCAATAATTGTGTGAGCTAATTTGTTTAAAATAAATCTACCTGTATTTGTATCTATATTTATACCTATGTCTATGTGCTTGTGTGCTCAGTCATTCAGTTATGTCCAACTCTTTGTCACCCCATGGACTGTAGCCCAACAGGCTCCTCTGTCCATAGGGATTCTCCAGACAAGAATACTGGAGTGGGTTGTCACGCCCTCCTCCAGGAATCTTTCCAACCCAGGGACTGAACCCAAGTCTCCCCCATTTTAGGATTCTTTACGTCTGAGCCACCAGGGAAGTGCATCTATATCTAAAGTTATATCCTATTGCCTCTGTTTTTCTAAAAAAGCCTAACATAGATTCAGTACAGAGTGAGTGATTAATGAGGAATAAAATCTTAAGGGTACACTTTCAAATCAGTTCTGGATGTTCTGTATCCTACAAAGTAAAAGGAGATAATAAAATAACAAGAAAACACAGAAAATTGAAGTTTTCCTTGTGATAAGTATGGTAGGCAAACTTCAAAATCCCCTCCTGTCTCTTGGTATTCACAACTTTATGTAATCCTCCTCAATTTGTGTTTGATCTGTACCTAACCATTGCTTCTACCTAAAAGAATAAATAACCAGTAAAGGGATATCATTTTCATGTTTAGGTTACAAAAAAGTAGATAGTCCACTTACTAGAATTCTCTCTAAATTTTGCTAGTATTCTCCCTTGCCTCCTTGCTTTCTTGCTCTGATGAAGTTGTTTGACACCTTTTGAGATGCTCCACTAAGAAGTCCATGTGGCAAGCAACTGAAAGAGACCTTTGTTCCATAAATTCTGAGTAACCCAGGCCTTAATCCAACAAAATACCAGAAACTGAATCTTGTCAACAATTAAGTGAGTTGTCCTAGAAGTGGATCTTCTTCAGTGGAGACTTCACATGAAACTACATCCCTAGTTAACACCTTGATTGCAACTTTGTGAGACACAGGAATCTAGCTAAGCTGTATCCAGATTCTGGACCCACAGAAACTTTGAGATGTGGTTGCTTATTAAAATGCTAAATTTTTGCATAATATATATTTATTATGCATTAATAGATACATACTTGTCTGTTAATAGAAAAATAAAAAACAATACATAACTTAAGAAATTATTTCAAACGTATCTAAAATATGTAATTTGTTCCTTATTTTTAGCATGGATAGTAAAATAAATTATTTACTCTGGAGATAATTACAGTTTTGGTTAAGTAACCGAATTTAAAGGCCCACCTGTATTTTTTTCCTCTCCTATTTTATAAACTGTTTACAAATTTTAAATGGTTATTACTGTTAATCAGAAACAACAATTTTATGATAGGCAAACGTTTTCTAATAATTTTTCTGTAGCAATTGTTACCCTATATTGAGTGGGAAAAATAATTAAAGTTAAAATATAGTCAGTATTATTCCCCCAAATAATGCAGAGGAAAACTAATTATTCTTGATTTAATGAAGATGATCTGGTAGATATATAAATGTTATTTAATTGAACCTGATGTCTTGTTAAAAACACAGAGTGAAAAAAAAGGAAATTGATATTTCTAATTCTATGACACATTTACACATTTTTTTTTCTTACCAATCTATTTTCTGTCAATATAACCTAGCTAAGTGTTTATAGAATCCTGTGTAAATAAGATTATTGATTTTGTTCAATTGTGCTTTCTTTCATTCAGTAAAATTATTTAGGGTTTCATCTACCTTGCTGTTTATATCAATAAGAAAGAAAGAAGGTTAGTCATTTAGTCATGTCCAACTGTTTACATCCGTTTGGACTTTAGCCTCCCAGACTCCTCTGTCTATGGAGTTTTACAGGCAAGAATACTGGAGTGGGTTGCCATTCTCTTCTCCAGGAGATTTTCCCAACCTAGGGATCAAACCTGGGTCTCTCACATTGCAGGCTGATTCTTTACCATGCAAGCCACCAGAGAAGCCTCTATATCAATTAATCCATTTCTTATTATTGCTGAAAAGCTTTTAATTATATGAATATATTACAATTTGTTTATCTATTCACCTTTACAAGGACATTTGACTTGTTTTCAGGTTTTGGTTAGCAAAGATAAATCTGCTATAAATGTCTGTGTACAAGTCTGTATGGACATGTTGTTCAGTTGCTCAGTTGTGTCTGACTCTTGGACACCTCATTATAGAACTCCAGGCTTCCCTGTCCTTCACCACCTCCTAGAGCTTGCTCAAACTCATATCCATTGAGTCAGTGATGCCATCCAACAGTCTTGTCCTCTGTTGTACCCATCTCCCCCTGCCTTCAATCTTTCCCAGCATAAAGGTATTTTCTAATGAGTTGGCTCTTCACATCAGGTGGTCAAAGCATTGTAGCTTCAGCTTAAGCATCAGTCCTTCCAATGAATATTCAGGGTTGATTTCCTTTAGGATTGACAGGTTTGATCTCCTTTCAATCCAAGGGACTCTCAAGCGTCTTCTCCAACACCACAGTTAAAAAGCATCAATCTTTCTTTGTCGTTCAACCTTTTTTAGATCCAACTTTCAAATCCATACAATGACTACTGGAAAAACCATAGCTTTCACTATAGAGCTTTGTCGGCAAAATATTGTTTCTCCTTTTTAGTATGCTGTCTAGATTAATTGTAGCTTTTCTTCCAAGGAACGAGCATCTTTTAATTTCATGGCTGTGGTCACCATCTGCAGTGATTTTGCAGACCAAGAAAATAAAGTTTGTCACTGTTTCCATTGTTTCCCTATCTTTCTGCCGTGAAGTGATGGGACAGAATGCCGTGATCTTCGTTTTTTGAATTTTAAGTCATCTTTTTCACTCTTGTCTTCCACCTTCATCAAGTGGCTCTTTAATTCCCCTTCTCTTTATGCAATAAGGATGGTGTCATCTGTATATCTAAGGTTATTGATATTTCTCCTGACAGTCTTGATCCCAGCTTGTGCTTCATCCAGCCCGGCATTTCGCATGATGTACTCTGTATATAAGTTAAATAAGCAAGGTGACAATACACAGCCTTGATGTACTCCTTTCCCAATTTTGAATGAGTCCATTGTTCCATGTCCGGTTTTAACTGTTGCTTCTTGACTTGCATACAGGTTTCACAGAAGGCAGGTAAGGTGATCTGGTATTCCCATCTCTTTAAGAATTTTCCAGTTTGTTGTGATCCACACAGTCAAAGGCTTTAGCATAGTCAATGAAGAAGTAGATGTTTTTCTGGAATTCTCTTCCTTTATCTATGATCCAATGGATTTTGGGAATTTGATCTCTGGCTCTTTTTTTTTTTTTTTAAACTTTATAATACCATATTGGTTTTTGCCATATATCAAAGTGAATCTGCCACAGGTATACATGTGTTCCCCATCCTGAACCCTCCTCCCTCCTCCCTCCCCATACCATCCCTCTGGGTCGTCCCAGTGCACCAGCCCCAAGCTTCCTATATCCTGCATTGAACCTGGACTGGCGACTCGTTTCATATATGATATTATACATATTTCAATGCCATTTTCCCAAATCTTCCCACCCTCTCCCTCTCCCACAGAGTCCCAAAGACTGTTCTATACATCAGTGTCTCTTTTGCTGTCTCATATTCAGGGTAATTGTTACCATCTTTCCAAATTCCATATATATGCATTAGTATACTGCATTGGTGTTTTTCTTTCTGGCTTATTTCACTCTGTATAATAGGCTCCAGTTTCATCCACCTCATTAGAACTGATTCAAATGTATTCTTTTTACTGGCTGAGTAATACTCCATTGTGTATGTGTACCACCGCTTTCTTATCCATTCATCTGCTGATGGACATCTAGGTTGCTTCCGTGTCCTGGCTATTATAAACAGTGCTGCGATGAACATTGGGGTACACGTGTCTCTTTCCCTTCTGGTTTCCTCAGTGTGTATGCCCAGCAGTGGGATCGCTGGATCATAAGGCAGTTCTATTTCCAGTTTTTTAAGGAATCTCCACACTGTTATCCATAGTGGCTGTACTAGTTTGCATTCCCACCAACAGTGTAAGAGGGTTCCCTTTTCTCCACGCTCTCTCCAGCATTTATTGCTTGTAGACTTTTGGATCACAGCCATTCTGACGGGCGTGAAATGGTACCTCATAATGGTTTTGATTTGCATTTCTCTGATAATGAGTGATGTTGAGCATCTTTTCATGTGTTTGGTAGCCATCTGTATGTCTTCTTTGGAGAAATGTCTATTTAGTTCTTTGGCCCCTTTTTTGATTGGGTCATTTATTTTTCTGGAGTTGAGCTGTAGGAGTTGCTTGTATATTTTTGAGATTAGTTGTTTGTCAGTTGCTTCATTTGCTATTATTTTCTCCCATTCTGAAGGCTGTCTTTTCACCTTGCTGATAGTTTCCTTTGATGTGCAGAAGCTTTTAAGTTTAATTAGGTCCCATTTGTTTATTTTTGCTTTTATTTCCAATATTCTGGGAGGTGGGTCATAGAGGATCCTGCTGTGATGTATGTCAGAGAGTGTTTTGCCTATGTTCTCCTCTAGGAGTTTTATAGTTTCTGGTCTTATGTTTAGATCTTTAATCCATTTTGAGTTTATTTTTGTATATGGTGCTAGAAAGTGTTCTAGTTTCATTCTTTTACAAGTGGTTGACCAGTTTTCCCAGCACCACTTGTTAAAGAGATTGTCTTTTCTCCATTGTATATTCTTGCCTCCTTTGTCAAAGATAAGGTGTCCGTATGTGCATGGATTTATCTCTGGGCTTTCTATTTTGTTCCATTGATCTATATTTCTGTCTTTGTGCCAGTACCATACTGTCTTGATGACTGTGGCTTTGTAGTAGAGCCTGAAGTCAGGCAGGTTGATTCCTCCAGTTCCATTCTTCTTTCTCAAGATAGCTTTGGCTATTTGAGGTTTTTTGTATTTCCATACAAATTGTGAAATTATGTGTTCTAGCTCTGTGAAGAATACGCTTGGTAGCTTGATAGGGATTGCATTGAATCTATAAATTGCTTTGGGTAGTATACTCATTTTCACTATGTTGATTCTTTCAATCCATAAACATGGTATATTTCTCCATCTATTTGATTTCTTTCACCAGTGTTTTATAGTTTGCTATATATAGGTCTTTAGTTTCTTTAGGTAGATATATTCCTAAGTATTTTATTCTTTTCGTTGCAATGGTGAATTGAATTGTTTCCTTAATTTCTCTTTCTATAACACCTATCCTACTCAAATTCTTTCAGAAAATTTCAGAGGAAAGTAAACTTCCAAACTCATTCTATGAGGCCACCATCACCCTAATACCAAAACCTGACAAAGATTCCACAAAAAAAGAAAACTACAGGCCAATATCACTGATGAACATAGATGCAAAAATCCTTAACAAAATTCTAGTAATCAGAATCCAACAACACATTAAAAAGATCATACACCATGACCAAGTGGGCTTTATCTCAGGGATGCAAGGATTCTTCAATATCCGCAAATCAATCAATGTAATACACCACATTAACAAATTGAAAAATAAAAACCATATGATTATTTGACAAAATTCAAGATCCATTTATGATCAAAACTCTCCAGAAAGCAGGAATAGAAGGAACATACCTCAACATAATAAAAGCTATATATGACAAACCCACAGCAAACATTATCCTCAATGGTGAAAAATTGAAAGCATTTCCTCTAAAGTCAGGAACAAGATAAGGGTGCCCACTTTCACCATTACTATTCAACATAGTTTTGGCCACAGCAATCAGAGCAGAAAAAGAAATAAAAGGAATCCAAATTGGAAAAGAAGAAGTAAAACTCTCACTGTTTGCAGATGATATAATCCTCTACATAGAAAACCCTAAAGACTCCACCAGAAAATTACTAGAGCTAATCAGTGAATATAGTAAAGTTGCAGGATAGAAAATCAACACACAGAAATCCCTTGCATTCCTATACACTAATAATGATCTCTGGTTCTTGTGCCTTTTCTGAATCCAGCTTGAACATCTGGGGGTTCTCAGTTCATGTACTGTAGAAGTCTAACTTGGAGAATTTTGAGCATTACTTTACTACCATGTAAAATGAGTGCAAACATGTGGTAGTTTGAACATTCTTTGGCATTGCCCTTCTTTGGCATTGGAATGAAAAGTGATCACTTTTCCAGTCCTGTGGCCATTGCTGAGTTTTCTAAATTTGCTGGCATATTGTAATGATTTATGATTTACTTTTTCATGAGTGAACACTTCAGAGTAGAATGACTGGAATGGGTGCTAAGAATATGTTTACCTCTTCTTCAGAATATGTATACCTGTTTACAGTATAAGAAACTGCCTCACTTCTTCTCAAAGTAGTTGTGTATTTTACAATTCCAACATATAGCTGTATATATGTCTATATATATGTCTACATCAATATCTACATTATATTTGTATATGTGCATGCATTTATTTGTCAAATCTGATAGCCCTGAGTTTAAGTTCTATCTACAATATAGTATGATGTTATAGTAATAAGTTACTTATTTTTAATATTAATTTTCATAATGTTATAATTTGTCACTTCCACTGTATAATCATAAGAGATTTGTTTTAGGCCATACCTGAATTACCTAGTGGTTGTCCCTACTTTTTTCAATTTAAGTCTGAATTTGGCAATAAGGAGTTCATGATCTGAGCCACAGTCAGTTCCTGGTCTTGTTTTTGATGACTGTATAGAGCTTCTCCATCTTTGGCTGGAAAGAATGTAAAGAGTTTGATTTTGGTATTGACCATCTGGTGATGTCCATATATAGAGTCTTCCCTTGTGTTGTTGGAAGTGGGTGTTTGCTATGACCAGTGCGTTCTCTTGGCAAAACTTGATTAGCCTTTGCCCTTCTTTATTCTGTACTTCAAGGCCAAATTTGCCTGTTACTCCAGGTACCTCTTGACTTCCTACTTTTGCATTCCAGTCCTCTATAATGAAAAGGACATCTTTTATTGGGTGTTAGTTCTAGAAGGTGTTGTAGGTCTTCATAGAACCGTTCAATTTCAGCTTCTTAAGCATTACTGGTAAGGGCATAGCCTTGGATTACTGCGATACCGAATGGTTTGCTTTGGAAATGAACAGAGATTATTCTGTCATTTTTGAGATTGCATCCAAGTACTGCATTTTGGACTCTTTTGTTGACTATGATGGCTACTCCATTTCTTATAAGGGACTCCTGCCCACAGTAGTAGATATAATGGTCATCTGAGTTAAATTCACTCATTCCAGTCCATTTTAGTTCACTGACTCCTAAAATGTTAATGTTTCCAGTCTTGCCAACTCCTGTTTGAGCAGTTTCAATTTACCTTCATTCATGGACCTAACATTCCAGGTTCCTACGCAATATTGTGAAGATCTTTTTTGTATAGTCCTTCTGTGCATTCTTGCCACCTTTTCTTAATATTTTCTTCTTCTGTTAGGTCAGACATCCTGGAATGTGATGGAGGTGGAAGTGATGGAATTCCAGTTGAGCTATTTAAAATTCTAAAAGATGAAGCTGTGAAAATGATGCATTTAATATTCCAGAAAATTTTGAAAACTCAGCAGTGGTCACAGGACTGAAAAAGGTCAGTTTTCATTCCAATCCCAAAGAAAGGTAATACCAAAGAATGCTCAAACTACCACACAATTGCACTCATCTTACATGCTAGCTTAGTAATGCTCAAAATTCTCCAGGCCAGGTTTCAGCAATACGTGAACCGTGAACTTCCACATGTTCAAGTTGGATTTAGAAAAGGTGGAGGAACCAGAGATCAAATCACCAACATCTCTTGATCATGGAAAAAGCAAGAGAGTTCCAGAAAAACACCTAATTCTGCTTTATTGACTATGACAAAGCCTTTCACTGTGTGGATTACCACAAACTGTGGAAAATTCTTCAAGAGATGGGATACTAGACCACCTGACCTGCCTCCTGAGAAATCTGTATGCAGATCAAGAAGCAACAGCTAGAACTGGGCATGGAGCAACAGACTGGTTCCAAATTGGGAAAGAAGTATGTCAGGGCTGTATATTGTCACCCTGCTTATTTAATTTATATACAGAGTACATCATGAGAAACACTGGGCTGGATGAAGCACAAGCTGGAGTCAAGATTGCCAGGAGAAACATCAATAACCTCAGATATGTAGGTGACACCACCCTTATGGCAGAAAATGAACGTCTAAAGAGCCTCTTGATAAAAGTGAAAGAGAAGATTGAAAAAAGTTGCTTAAAGCTCAGCATTCAGAAAACTAAGATCATGGCATCTGGTCCCATCACTTAATGGCAAACAGATGGGGAAACAAGGGAAACAGTGACTGACTTTATTTTGGGGGGCTCCTAAATCACTGCATATTTTGACTGCAATTTTGAAATTAAAAGACACTTGCTTCTTGAAAGAATAATTATGACCAACCTAGATAGCATATTAAAAAGCAGAGATATTACTTTGCCCACAAAGGTCTGTCTAGTCAAAGCTATGGTTTTTCCAGTAGTCATATATGGATGTGAGTGTTGGGCTAGAAAGAAAGCTGAGCACCGAAGAACTGATGCTTTTGAACTTTAGTGTTGGAGAAGATTCTTAAGAGTCCCTTGGACAGCAGTGAGATCCAACTATTCCATGCTAAAGGAAATCAATCCTGAATATTCATTGGGAGGACTAATGCTGAAGCTGAAACTCCAATATTTGGCCACCTGATGCAAAGAAATGACTCATTTCAAAAGACTCTGATCCTGGTAAAGATTGAAGGCAGGAGGAGAAGGGGATGACAGAGGATGAGTTATTTGGATAGCTTCATTGACTCAATGGACATGAGTTTGAGTAAACTCTGGTAATTGGTGATTGACAGTGAGGCCTGGCATACTGCAGTCCATGGGGTCGCAAAGAATTGGACACGACTTAACGACTGATCTGCACTGATGCAATATTGTTCTTTACAGCATAGAACTTTACTTCCATCACCAGTGACATCCACAACTGGGTGTTGTTTTTGCTTTAGCTCCATCACTTCATCCTTTCTGGAGGTATTTCTCCACTGTTCTCCAGTAGCATATCGGGCACCTACCGACCTGGGGAGTTCAACTTTCAGTGTCCTTTTTGCCTTTTCATACTGTTCATGGGATTCTCAAGTCAAGAGTATTGAAGTGGTTTGCCATTCCCTTCTCCAGTGGACCATATTTTGTCAGAACCCTCCACCGTGATCCATCCGTCTTGGTTGGCCATGATTTCATTGAATTAGACTAGGCTGTGGTCCATATGATCAGTTTGATTAGTTTTCTGTGATTGTGGTTTTCAGTCTGTCTGCCCTCTGATTGATAAGGATAAGAGGCTTATGGAAGTTTCCTTATGGGAGAGACTGACTGAGGCGGAAATGTTCAGTAAATCTTTAATCCAATTTTCTGTTGATGGGAGGTACTGTGTTCCCTCCCTGTTGTTTGACTTGAGGCCAAACTATGGTAGAGGTAATTAAGATAATGGACCTCCTTCAAAAAGTTATGTGCAACAGTCAGTGTCCTGACCCTGCACCAGGCTGCCACTGACCTACACCTGCACTGGAGACTCCTGGACACTCATGGGCAAGTCTGGGTCAGTCTGTTGTGGGGCCACTGTTTCTTTCTTTTGGGTCCTGGTGCACACAAGGTTTTGTTTGTGCCCTCCAAGAATCTGTTTCCCCAGTCCTGTGTAAGTTCTGGTGGGTCTATGGTAGGGTTAATGGTGACCTCCTCCAATAACACATATGCCATACCCAAGCCTATTGCACCCAGAGCCCCTACTCCTGCAGCAGGCCATTACTGACCCATACCTCTGCAGAAGACACTCAGACACAGTTCAGGCTCAGTCTCTGTAGGATCTCTGGGTCCTGGTGTGCACAAAGTTTTCTCTGTGCCCTCCAAGAGTCTGTTTCCCCAGTCCTATGTAAGTTCTGACAGGCCATTGCTGACCCGTACCTCCACAGGAGATGCTTAAACACTCAAAGTCAGGTCTGGCTCAGTTTCTGTGGAGTCTTCTGGTGCACACAAGGTTTTGTTTGAGCCCTCTGAGCATCTCTAGCAGGTATGGAGTTTGATTCTAAATTTAATTTTGACCCTCCTACTGTCTTGCTTGGGCTTCTCCTTTGCCCTTGGATGTGGGGTGTATCTTTTTGGTGGGATCCAACATTCTGTTGATGGTTGTTCAGTAGCAAGTTGTAATTTTGGTGTTCTCTCAGGAAAAGATGATGAGCACATGTCCTTCTACTTTGCCATCTTAGTTAGCTAAGTGAACAATAATGCTGAAGAGGTGGCAAGAATACACAAAAGAACTATATAGAAAAGATCTTCATGACCCAGATAACCACAATGGTGTGATCACTCACCTAGAGACAGATATCCTGGAATTCAAAGTCAAGTGGGCCTTAGGAAGCATCAGTACAAAAACAGCTATTGGAGGTGATGAAATTCCAATTGAGCTATTTCAAACCCTAAAAGATGATGCTGTGAAAGTGCTGCACTCAATATGTCAGCACATCTGGAAAACTCAGCAATAGCCACAGTAATGGAAAAGGTCAGTAGCCCACCAGGCTCCTCCATCCATGGTATTTTCCAGGCAAGAATGCTGGAGTGAGTTGCCCTTTCCCTCTCCAGGGGATCTTCCTGATCTAGGGATCGAATATGGGTCTCCCTCATTGCAGGCAGACTCTTTACTCTCTGAGCCTTTAAAAACCATCATTAGACTTACCTCTCTGGAATAAATACCACCAGGGAATTGAAAATAATTCTTTTTATATATTCATTAACTCTATTTGCTAATATTTTGTCTTTTGAGTCTATATATATGAAGCACACTGGTCCATGATTCTCTTTCTTTCTTTCTTTTAAACTGTCTTTAGTGTTAAGGTAATCTCAGCTGCACAAATTAATTGGTAATTTTGTCTTCTTGTTTTTCTAGAATTGGATCCAAGACTTCTTTATTCATTTGGTAGAATTCTTCAAGGAAACCCTCTGGATCTTGGAATTTCTTTAGAGAGAGAGTCTTAAATACAATTTCAACTTCTTTAATACTGATGGGGCTCTTCAAATTATGCACTTCATAGTTGGTGAGTTTTGTAATTTTGTGTTTTTGTTTTTTTTTTTTAAGAATCATTACATTTAAGATATAATCATATATTTTGGCTAAGTCTCCCAGCTCATTTTTTGTTTTATGTTTGCTCCTTTGGTTTCCATTTCTGCTTTCATTTTCCTAATTTGTGTGTGTGTGTGTTACTCAAACAGCTTTTATAAATCTATTTTGTTTTACATACAGTATTTTTGAGTGCATCTATTTATGTAGCTTTCGAATAATAGTTCTAAGAGTTATATACATACAAACAGAGATAAAGATAAACTATAGATAGAAATGTTGATGTAGATATCATAGTCTTTTGGTGGTGTCATTTCCCAAGAAAGAATGAAGTATATAAGCCTTACCTCCTTCTACATCCCTTTACAGCTTCTTTCTATTTATAATTATGTTATTTTCTCAATATTCATTAAAAACCATTACAGAGAGTTTTATAATTTTGTTTCAATTGTTAAACATAATTTAAAAATTCAAGAAGGAAACACAATCCATTTTGTTTGCTCAATTTTTTGCTTACTGTACGCTTCTGTCTTTACTGATGCCTAAGAGGTTCATGACATTGTACAGGAGACAGGGATCAAGACCATCCCCATGGAAAAGAAAAGCTAAAAAGCAAGATGGCTGTCTGGGGAGGCCTTACAAATAGCTGTGAAAAGAAGAGAAGCGAAAAGCAAAGGAGAAAAAGAAAGATATAAGCATCTGAATGCAGAGTTCCAAAGAATAGCAAGAAGAGATAAGAAAGCCTTCTTCAGCAATCAATGCAAAGAAATAGAGGAAAACAACAGAATGGGAAAGATTAGAGATCTCTTCAAGAAAATTAGAGATACCAAGGGAACATTTCATGCAAAGATGGGCTCGATAAAGGACAGAAATGGTATGGACCTAACAGAAGCAGAAGATATTAAGAAGAGGTGACAAGAATACACAGAAGAACTGTACAAAAAAAGATCTTCACGAACAAGATAATCACTATGGTGTGATCACTGACCTAGGGCTAGACATCCTGGAATGTGAAGTCAAGTGGGCCTTAGAAAGCATCACTATGAACAAAGCTAGTGGAGGTGAGGGAATTCCAATTGAGCTATTTCAAATCCTGACAGATGATGCTGTGAAAGTGCTGCACTCAATATGCCAGCAAATTTGGAAAACTCAGCAGTGGTGACAGGACTGGAAAAGGTCAGTTTTCATTCCAATCCCAAAGAAAGGCAATGCCAAAGAATGCTCAAACTACTGCACAATTGCACTCATCTCACATGCCAGTAAAGTAATGCTCAAAATTCTCCAAGCCAGGCTTCAGCAATACATGAACCATGAACTTCCTGATGTTCAAGCTGGTTTTAGAAAAGGCAGAGGAACCAGAGATCAAATTGCCAACATCCACTGGATCATGGAAAAAGCAAGAGAGTTCCAGAAAAACATCTATTTCTGCTTTATTGACTATGCCAAAGCTTTTGCCTGTGTGGGTCACAATAAACTCTGGAAAATTTTGAAAGAGATGGGAATACCAGACCACCTGACCTGCCTCTTGAGAAATCTGTGTGCAGGTCAGGAAGCAACAGTTAGAAATGGACATGGAAAAATAGACTGGTTCCAAATAGGAAAAGGAGTACGTCAAGTCTATATATTATCACCCTGCTTATTTAACTTATATGCAGAGTACATCATGAGAAATGCTGGACTGAAATAAGCACAAGCTGGAATCAAGATTGCTGGGAGAAATATCACTAACATCAGGTATGCAGATGACACCACCCTTATGGCAGAAAGTGAAGAGGAACTCAAAAGCCTCTTGATGAAAGTGAAAGCCTGAAAAAGTTGGCTTAAAGCTCAACATTCAGAAAACGAAGATCATGGCATTTGGTCCCATCACTTCATGGGAAATAGATGGGGAAACAGTGGAAACAGTGTTAGACTTTGTCTTTTTGGGCTCCAAAATCACTGCAGATGGTGACTGCAGCCACGAAATTAAAAGACGCTTACTCCTTGGAAGGAAAGTTATGACCAACCTAGATAGCATATTCAAAAGCAGAGACATTACTTTGCCAACAAAGATCTGTCTAGTCAAGGCTATGGTTTTTCCTGTGGTCATGTATGGATGTGAGAGTTGGACTGTGAAGAAGGCTGAACACCGAAGAATTGATGCTTTTGAACTGTGGTGTTGGAGAAGACTCTTGAGAGTCCCTTGGACTGCAAGGAGATCCAACCAGCCCATTCTGAAGGAGATCAGCCCTGGGATTTCTTTGGAGGGAATGATGCTGAAGCTGAAACTCCAGTACTTTGGCCACTTCATGCGAAGAGTTGACTCACTGGAAAAGACTCTGATGCTGGGAGGGGTTGCGGGCAGGAGGAGAAGGGGACGACAGAGGATGAGATGGCTGGATGGCATCACTGACTTGATGGACGTGAGTATGAGTGAACTCCGGGAACTGGTGATGGACAGGGAGGCCTGGCGTGCTGTGATTCATGAGGTTGCAAAGAGTCGGACACCGACTGAACTGAACTGAACCGAACTGAATGGTATCTTAACTTACTGTTTCTTTTCTGTTAGGATGACTTTTGTAGACATTCATTTAAGATAGGTCTGATAATGATAAGAATCTGCCTGCCTAAGTAGGAGACACAGGAGATATGGCTTTGATTCCAGGGTCAGGGAGATTCCCTGGAGCAGTAAATGGCAACCCACTACAGCATTGCCTAGAGAATCCCATGGGCCCAGAAATCTGGTGGGTTACACTGTATGAGGTCGCAAAAAGTCAGACATGACTGAGTGGCTGAGCATGCATGCATGATAATAAGTTAGCTCAGCTTTCCTTCATCTGTTAATGTCTTGATTTCCCATTCATTACTGAAGTTTATTTACATTGCATATAAGATTCTGGGCTGACAATTTTTTGAGCACATTAAATACATTGTGCAACCTCCTCTTTCCTCCATGGTCTTAGTTGGAGAGAAATTCCTGTCATTTAAATTGTTTTCCCAGTTGGTAAATTGTGATTTTGTCTTGCTGCTTTCAGTATTTTAACTTTGGTTTCAGAATTTCAACTATCATGTCATGCAGATTTCTTTGACTATATCCTATTTTGGATTCATTCATCTCCTTAAATCTGCAGGTTAATGTCTTTCGCCAAATTTGGAAAATTTTAGCCATTAACTCTGCAAGTATGTTTCAGTTTCTCCTCACTTTCTTCTACTCCTAGGACTGTAATGCTTGATATTTTATTATAGTCTATTCATTTATTCCCCACTGTTTTATCTCTATTGTTTCAGTAATTTATATTGTTCTAGATTCCACTTCAATGATGCATTCTTCTACATTCTGCTTTAAAGTCCATTCACTAAGTTTTTATTTCAGTTACTTTATTTGCATTTGATTCTTCTTTTTAATTGTAATTTATTTGGTGAAATGTTCTATTATTTCATGTGTTTTAATTGTGTATGTAATTGTTCTTTTCTTAGTAATTTTGTTATGGCTACTTTGCAATCTTTGTCTGGTAACTAATTTCTCTGTCACCTCAGCATTTGCATCACTGAATTGTCCTTTTAAAATTCTGTTTGAAATCATTCTGATTTTTACTGTGATGTGTGATTTTCAATAGAAAATTTCATATTTTGGATATTAGGTTATGAGCTTCTGGACCTTATTTAAGTCCTCTGTTCTAACTGCCTTTCTCTGATACTGCTCTGTTGCAGGAAGTAGGGGGCCTCACCTCTTTACCTAGAAGTTGAAGAAGTGCATTTTCTTTATTCAGCCTGTATAGACTTGGAGGAATCCTCATTAATTTTGTGTGGGCAGTAGAATCAACTTGATTCCTCAGGGTTGTGGGCTTTTTATCCCCCTTTGGGGATGAATATCCCAATCCCTATCTGTCTATCTCTGACTTCACCCTAGCTTGCATGGCAGGCACCTTGTTACATCTTGGTTGGGGTAGAATAGCAGGCTCCCCATTTGGCCTTCTTTGGTGTGGGTCAGTGTACAACCTCTATTTTTCTGTGATATCTGTCTGGATAAGAACAATTATTGTCTAAATGTTTTCTAGGCCTCTAAATATATATATATATGCCATGCACACTTCAGAAATCTTTATATTTGATGTTATAACAGCCCCATAAAGTTGATACTACAGATATCGACTGTAGTATCAAGAAATCAAAGAGAAAAAAAAAATAAATGTTTGCCTAATGATCTAGGGCTGATGCTAAAGCTGAAGACATTTCTCATATAACATTATGAGAAATATTCTCATATTTCTCATATAATATTTCTCATTATACAGAGAAATGTTTTCTCTGTAGTTCTTTGGTAGAAGGATTATGCCTATTGTTGTAACTTCAACATTGGCTTCTTCAGTCATAACTTTATCTGAGTCAAAAAATACCCAGCAAAATCACTAATGTGCCCTTTCCTGAGTTTGAGGTCTTCAGAGAGTCTAGCTGCTTCTCTATACCTTTCAGAGAGAGTCTGTATAGATATATAGATTACTATGATTAATGTTCAGCACTTTGTATTATATTTAGTGGGAGTAATAGGGACAAGTATGCCTATTTTATCTTCTTGGAAGTGCTTTATAGCCTAGTTTTCAAAAGTTTTGTCTCTGAACTAAATGATTATGGATACAAATTCTGGTTCTGTTATATGAAAAATCTAGTCCATTGTTGTTGTTCAGTTGCTAAGACCTGTCCGACTCTTTGCAACCCCATGGACTACATCATTCCAGGCTTCCCTGTCCTCCACTGTCTCCTGGGGTTTGCTCAAATTCACGTCCATTGACTTGGTGATGCAAACCAACCATCTCATTCTCTGTTGCCCCCTTCTCCTCCTGCCCTCAATTTTTCCCAGCATTAAGGTCTTTTCCATCACGTGACAAAATTATTTGAGCTTCAGTTTTAGCATCAGCCCTAGATCATTAGGCAAACATGTAATCCTTTTTTTTTTATCTTTGATATCTTTGATACTACAGTTGATATCTCTAGTATCAACTTTATGGGGCTGTTATAACATCAAACATAAAGATTTCTGAAATGTGCATGGCATATATTTAGTATTCAATAAATTTTAGCTACTATGCATTTTCTGTATATTCAGAATTTTTATTAAAAAAGTTAATTGTGAGAAAAAGAAATAAAACAGTAAATTGAATATATTTAATTCTGAGTATCACCTACTTCAATAATTTGGTTTCCATGAAGACCCTATTCATAATCAGCTTTTATTTTCTCAGCTACTTTTGGATAGCATGTGTGTACCATCGCTGTCATTGTCCTGTTGCTGTTACCTGGATTTCAAATTTCCTCTCATCAGTAACTACAGTAACTATAAATTGTGGTGTAATATAGCTCTGGAACATTTCCTCTTTCTGCCTTTGTTGAAATTGTCATTTTAACTCCATAAGTTCAGCACACAGTATTGCTGTAGATCCTAATTTTATCACATTTCCTGCTTAAGCAAATTGTTACTCTCAGTCAAGGGACAATCTTTATGTGCAAAAACATGTGGAAAAATATTTGTGTCTTTCTCAAAAAATTACTATTTCTTTATCAGTAAAAAAGTAGCAGTTTGTTCTGAAGTATCTTTATAATACTTTAATTCTAGTATAGAGTTAAAATGCTCAACAATTGAGTACTGACATTTGGCATGATGCACCAGTGTATTATTTTAACGGATTTTTATACTCTGTTCAGTTCAGTTGAGTCACTCAGTAGTGTCCGACTCTTTGTGACCCCGTGAATTGCACAACGCCAGGCCTCCCTGTCCATCACCAGTTCCCGGAGTTCACTCAGACTCACGTCTATCAAGTCAGTGATGCCATCCAGCCATCTCATCCTCTGTTGTCCCCTTCTCCTCCTGCCTCTAATTCCGCACAGCATCAGAGTCAACTCTTTTCCAAGAGTCAACACTTCTCATGAGGTGGCCAAAGTACTGGAGTTTCAGCTTTAGCATCATTCCTTCCAAAGAACACCCAGGGCTGATCTCCTTTAGGATGGACTGGTTGGATCTCCTTGCAGTCCAAGGGACTCTCAAGAGTCTTCTCCAACACCACAGTTCAAAAGCATCAATTCTTTGGCACTCAGCTTTCTTCACACTCCAACTCTCACATCCATACATGACCACTAGAAAAACTACAGCCTTAACTAGATGGACCTTGGTTGGCAAAGTAATGTCTCTGCTTTTGAATATGCTATCTAGGTTGGTCATAACTTTCCTTCCAAGGAGTAAGTGTCTTTTAATTTCATGGCTACAATCACTATCTGCAGTGATTTTGGAGCCCGAAAAAAATAAAGTCTGACACTGTTTCCACTGTTTACCCATTTATTTCCCATGAAGTGATGGGACCACATGCCATGATCTTAGTTTACTGGATGCTGAGCTTTAACACAATTTTTTCACTCTCCTCTTTCACTTTCATCAAGAGGCTTTTTAGTTCCTCTTCACTTTCTGCCATAAGGGTGGTGTGATCTGCATATCTGAGGTTATTGATATTTCTCCTGGCAATCTTGATTCCAGCTTGTGCTTCTTCCAGCCCAGCATTTCTCATGATGTATGCTGCATATAAGTTAATTAAGCAGGATGACAATATACAGCCTTGACATACTCCTTTTCCTATTTGGAACCAGTCTGTTGTTCCATATCCAGTTCTATCTGTTGCTTCCTGACCTGCACACAGATTTCTCAAGAGGCAGCTCAAGTGGTCTGGTATTCCCATCTCTTTCAGAATTTTCCCCAGTTTATTGTGACCCACACAGTCAAAGGCTTTGGCATAGTCAATAAAGCAGAAATATATATTTTTCTGGAACTCTTTTGCTGTTTCAATGATCCAGCGGATGTTGGCAATTTGATCTCTGGCTCCTCTGCCTTTTCTAAAACCAGTTTGAGCATCTGGAAGTTTACGGTTCACGTATTGCTGAAGCCTGGCTTGGAGAATTTTGAGCATTACTTAACTAGTGTGTTAGATGAGTGCAATTGTGCAGTAGCTTGAGCATTATTTGGCATTGCCTTTCTTTGAGATTGGAATGAAAACTGACCTTCTCCAGTCCTGTGACCACTGCCTGAGTTTTCCACGTTTGCTGGCATATTGAGTGCAGCACTTTCACAGCATCATCTTTCAGGATTTGAAATAGCTCCACTGGAATTCCATCACCTGCACTAGCTTTGTTCATAGTGATGCTTTCTAAGGCCCACTTGACTTCACATTCCAGGATGTCTGGCTCTAGGTCAGTGATCACACCATCGTGATTATCTGAGTTGTGAAAATCTTTTTTGTACAGTTCTTCTGTGTATTCTTGCCACCTCTTCTTAATATCTTCTGCTTCTGTTAGGTCCATACCATTTTTGTCCTTTTTCAAGCCCATATTTGCATGAAATCTTCCCTTGGTATCTCTAATTTTCTTGAAGAAATGTCTAGATTGCTCATTGATTGAGCAATCAAACAGATCTTATTTATTGCTGAGAAAGGCTTTCTTATCTCTTCTTGCTATTCTTTGAAACTCTGCATTGAGAAGCTTATATCTTTCCTTTTCTCCTTTGTTTTTTGCGTCTCTTCTTTTCACAGCTATTTGTAAGGACTCCCCGGACAGCCATTTTGCTTTTTTGCATTTCTTTTCCATGGGGATGGTCTTGATCCCTGTCTCCTGTACAATGTCACAAACCTTCGCATTCATGAGGAGGAGCTACCCTGTGTCTGAAGTCAGGGGTGGCAGCCGAGAGTGACAGGCTGCGATGGCACAGGAGCAGCCAAAAGGAGCTACTCCTCGTCCGAGGTCAGGGGCAGCGGCCAGGAGGAGGTACTCCATGCCTGAGGAGTGGTGGCTGTCGTGGCGCAGAAGGCCCCAGAGGCGCTACTGCACGTTCAGCATCAGGAGGTGTGGCAGTGAGGAGATACCCGTCCAAGGTGAGGAGCAGCGGCTGAGCTTTTCTGGAGCAGCCCTGAAGAGATACCCCACGTCCAAGGTAAGAGAACCCAAGTAAGATGGTAGGTGTTCTGAGAGGGCATCAGAGGGGAGACACATTGAAACCATAATCACAGAACACCAGTCAACCTAATCACACTGACCACAGCCTTGTCTCAGTGAAACTAAGCCATGCCGTGTGGGGCCACCCAAGACAGACAGGTCATGGTGGAGAGGTCTGAGAGAATGTGGTCCACTGTAGAAGGAAATGGGAAACCACTTCAGTATTCTTGCCTTGAGAACTCCATGAACAGTATGAAAAGGCAAAATGATAGGATACTGAAAGAGTAACTCCCCAGCTCAGTAGGTGCCCAATATGCTACTGGGGATCAGTGGAGAAAAAACTCCAGAAAGAATGAAGGGGTGGAGCCAAAGCAAAAACAATACCCAGCTGTGGATGTGACTGGTGATAGAAGCAAGGTCCAATGCTGTAAAGAGCAATATTGCGTAGGAACCTGGAAGTTAGGTCCATGAATCAGGGCAAATTGGAAGTGGTCAAACAGGAGATGGCAAGAGCGAACGTCGACATTCTAGGAATCAGCGAACTGAAATGGACTGGAATGGGTGAATTTAACTCAGATGGCCATTAAATCTACTACTATGGGAAGAAATGGAGTAGCCATCATGGTCAACAAGAGTCTGAAATGCAGTATTTGGATGCAATCTCAAAAACAACAGAATGATCTCTGTTCGTTTCCAAGGCAAACCATTCAGTATTACAGTAATCCAAGTCTATGCCTCAACCAGTAATGCTGAAGAAGCTGAAGTTGAACAGTTCTATGAAGACCTACAAACCTTTTAGAACTAACACCCCAAAAAGATGTCCTTTTCATTATAGGGGATTGGAATACAAAAAGTAGGAAGTCAAGAAACACCTGGAGTAACAGGCAAATTTGGCCTTGGAATTCAGAATGATGCAGGGAAAAGGCTAATAGAGTTTTGCCAAGAGAACGCACTAGTCATAGCAAACACCCTCTTCCAACAACACAAGATAAGACTCTACACATGGACATCACCAGATAGCCAATATCGAAATCAGATTGATTATATTCTTTGCAGCCAAAGATGGAGAAGCTCTATACAGTCAGCAAAAACAAGACTGGGAGCTAACTGTGGCTCAGATCATGAACTCATTATTGCCAAATTCAGACTTAAATTGAAGAAAGTAGGGAAAACCATTAGACCATTTTTAGGGTAGTCAATTAAAAAAAAATTGAACGTTTAAGAAAACTGATAAAGCCAGTATATTGAAAAATCATGAACATAACGTTTTTTTTTCATTTTTATGTTTCCTGATTCTGTTTCGGGCCTTATCAAACCCAAATTACTCCTCAACAATTGCTTCCCAATCTGAATAAAAAATAAAAAATTGGTTTAGCTCAAAAGAAGCTTTCATTCTCAAAGCTAGTATTCAATAATGTTCATTTTGTTTTCTTTCTGCATCATGGCACCCCACTCCAGTACTCTTTCCTGGAAAATCCCATGGATGGAGGAGCCTGGCAGGCTGCATAGAGTCCATGGGGTCACTAAAAGTCAGACACGACTGAACGACTTCACTTTCACTTTTCACTTTCGTGCATCGGAGAAGGAAATGGCAACCCACTCCAGTGTTCTTGCCTGGAGAATCCCAGGGACAGGGGAGCCTGGTGGCCTGCCATCCATGGGGTCTCACAGAGTCAGACATGACTGAAGAGACTTAGCAGCAGTTGCATCTTAAGCACAATTTGTTCAACAGGAAATAATCTATTTGGCTTTCAGACCAGTAGCAGGCATCATTAAGCTCAATGAGACCTCATCTACATGCAAGAAAGTATTGAACCCTAGCATCACCAACATGAAGCTACTTTGATGGGTTTCAGTTTCCTCTCTGGAGCTCAATACAACAAGCTTAATAGGTGACACAATAAATATTTTATATGTAAAAGCCCAGAGGGTCTTTTTTAATGTAGTTAAATTTGGTGAAGAGATTGTGACATCACAATGTATAATGCTACAGCAGCCTTAGGTTCAGCATTATGATTTTCTGCTAAGTTTTTCTAGTACCTTCTGAATGAAGAGTTCATTTTAAAACAATCAATCATGTCAATGCTGAAACTACTTTAAAATTAGCGTGGCAATTCTGAAGAAACTGAAATAGTGATGTTTCAAACAATACATTTTCTGAATTAACATCTACACATTCAGTTCAGTTCAGTCACTCAGTCGTGTCTGACTCTTTGCGACCCCATGAAACGCAGCATGCCAGGCCTCCCTGTCCATCACCAACTGCTGGAGTTCACCCAAACTCATGTGCATCAAGTTAGTGATACCATCCAGGCATATCATCCTCCGTTATCCCCTTTTCCTCCTGCTCCCAATCCCTCCCAGCATCAGGGTCTTTTCCAATGAGTCAACTCTTCGCATGAGGTGGCCAAAGTATTGGAGTTTCAGCCTCAGCATCAGTCCTTCCAATGAACACCCAGGACTGGTCTCCTTTAGGATGGACTGGTTGGATCTCTTTGCAGTCCAAGGGACTACACATTAACTGCATATAAAGAAGAATCACTTCATATATTTATGTAACCATTGTTGAAACTAGAAGAAACTTAAAACTATAATAAAAATATAAAAATGTAAACTATGGAGAGAAGCTTAATTGCAAATCATATTAAAAGTTGTAATGTAGATGCCTTTAAAAAGGCAAGATTATACTAATTTTTGTAAAAAGGAGATTATAGTATGATTAAACATTAACATTCAAACGCTGATTTAAATTGTGCATATATTTTTCTCATTTCTTATTGAATTTATGATCATTGATGAGTCACTTAAGTAAATGTAAGCCACACCCTAAAATTTATGTCCTATTTAATGTGCTTAAATATTACTATATCAGAACTTATATTTTATTAATATTTTGAGTGTGGAAAATTTAGACTGTGCAGGCTTGTAAATCTGTAAAAGATACATTACTAATTGTTTACAATATGAAATATTTTAAGTACAAACATATCTTGTAATCTTGTAAATTGACCATCTGGTCAAAAAAGTTTTATTAATTAAAACACAGCATTAAATGAAAATATTTTAATTCAGCATTTATCTTTCATATTTAAAACAAGGGATCCTCATATCACTGATTGTTAGACTATATTTAACTAAGAAAAATAAAAATTGTTTTGTGTGACTGCCCTTTAAATTACATAATACATAAATATGTTGTGACCAACTTTTTAAAATAGCTGAGTTTCAAAGGCATGTTAATAGAATCCCTCAAAAAATCAGCCATAAAAGATGATTGAAATGATACTTTTATGGCCAACAAAGGAAATTATGAATGACTTAATAACCTGATTTATAAATAGAATTATTTTAAATAGTTTAATCAATTAGTTTGATAAGAAAACATATTTGTAGTTTTTATAGTTTACCAGCTATGCATCAAGTTGAGGAAATCATTCAGCTGCCTGAGTGGGTTTCTGTTTTACTGTTGTTAGTGTATTTTAGATATATAAAATGCAAATGATAATTATTTAAGTATTTCATAGGTTTGTTGACTAGGGAATTCTAGTTACAACACAAGCTAATGGTTTCTAGCAAACATTTTTTCTATGCAAAGCTTTATTTTTACAGCAGTTTTAAGTTCACATCAAAATTAAGAGGGAATAATAGAGATTTCACAGATTTCTCCTGACTCCACACATGCATAGCCAACGGTATTATCAATATCCCCCAGTGGAGTGGTATGTCTGTTACAATTGATGAGCCTACATTGACTTATCATTATTGTCCAAAATGCACAATATATGTTAGAGCTCACTGTTGGTGTTGTACATTTTTCGGGTTTAGACAAAAGTAATTATATTTGCCTATCATTATGGAAAATAATACAATATTCTGAGTTAAAAAACTAAATAGCAAATTAAAATTCTAAATATATTCAGATCATACAAAAGAAGACAAAAAAGAAGAAAGAACGGAATCAAAATCCGGAGGTAGAAACAGAAAAAAAAACATAATAAAATGGTAGACCTAAATCCCAGAGAAGGCAATGACAACCCACTCCAGTACTCTTGCCTGGAAAATCTCATGGATGGAGGCGCCTGGTGGGCTGCAGTCCATGGGGTTGCACAGAGTCGGACATGACTGAAACAACTTAGTAGCAGCAGACCTAAATTCAACTATATGAATCCTTAATTAAATGTTGATAGGATAACTGTATAATGCCATACTGTATGAAAATCATAGAAGGCCCCCTCTTGTCACCTTCCAGTCATTATCTACACAATATTTTCCTGATATCTAACAACATTCATTTTTGTCTGTTCTAAAACTTCATCTGATTAGTATCTTACAATATGTAGTCCTTTGTGTCTGATTAATTTCACTTTGTATTGGGCTTGTGACATGAATCCATATTGTTGCTGGAAGTTACTGTTTATTTTCATTTCTGTATAATATTTCACTTTACAAGTAAATCAAACACATTTATTCATTCTTCTGTTAATAGGTATTTATGAAGTTTATCAAGATTGCTGGGAGAAATTTCAATAACCTCAGATAAGCAGATGACACCACCCTTATGGCAGAAAGTGAAGAGGAATTAAAAAGCCTCTTGATGAAAGAAAACTAAGATCATGGCATCTGGTCCCATTATTTTGTGGGAAATAGATGGGGAAACAGTGGAAACAGTGTCAGACTTTATTTTGGGGGGCTCCAAAATCACTGCAGATGGTGATTGCAGCCATGAAATTAAAAGACGCTTACTCCTTGGAAGAAAAGTTATGACCAACCTAGATAGCATATTCAAAAGCAGAGACATTACTTTGCCAACAAAGGTCCATCTAGTCAAGGCTATGTTTTTTCCAGTGGTCATGTATGGATGTGAGAGTTGGACTGTGAAGAAAGCTGAGCACTGAAGAATTGATGCTTTTGAACTGTGGTGTTGGAGAAGACTCTTGAGAGTCCCTTGGACTGCAAGGAGATCCAACCAGTCCATCCTAAAGGAGATCAGCCCTGGGTGTTCTTTGGAAGGAATGATGCTAAAGCTGAAACTCCAGTACTTTGGCCACCCCATGCAAAGTGTTGACTCATTGGAAAAGACTCTGATGCTGGGAGGGATTGGGGGCAGGGGAGAAGGGGACGACAGGGGATGATATGCCTGGATGGCATCACCGACTTGATGGACATGAGTTTGGGTGAATTCTGGCAGTTGGTGATGGACAGGGAGGCCTGGCGTGCTGCAATTCATGGGGTTGCAAAGAGTCGGACACAACTGAGCGACTGAGCTGAACTAAACTGAACTGAATGAGGTTTATGGTTTGAACAGTTATGAATAATAATCATATTAGCATCATAATATGCATGCACACACATTTTAAACATACATA